>NC_141548.1:28252500-28552500 GCF_021556685.1 Rattus norvegicus
TCAGGGTTTCCCCTCCTCCTGGATTAGAGCTTATTTTTAATGAGTTGTGTGGCTTCCTGGACTGGATGCGAGGGGGCTGTGAGTCCCTTTAAGTCTGATTTAGGAATAGTAGGGTTGGCTTCCTGGACTGGTCACTGTAGGTAATGGTTTATTTCCTGAGGCCAGTTGTTGCAAAGTCTTAGGTTCAAGAGAAACGCCATGCAGATGTCCTCGAGCACACAAGCTTTATTTGATGCCAGACAGAATGGTGGGCTACAAAGGAAAAGGCCTCAGACCACCCCCCACCCCACCCCCCAAACAGCAAAGGTACCCATTTAGGCCTTTCAGCAGGGAGGAGGGGTCCTACACTGTGAGGAAGTTTTGTCGATGTGATAACTTAGAGGCTATGGAGGGAGTTAAGGAATTCAGAATGCATAGCCAATGGCATCACACAGAATGTGCCGTCTGTAGCTCTGACAGCATAGGGTCTGGTTGCCTCAGAAGCTTGCGTCTTCGGTAAGGTCCGTGTACCCATGATACATGTCTGATTGTTCTGTTGCTATGAAGAGACACCATGACCAAGGCAACTTAAAGAAAGAAGCAGTTCTTTGGGGGCTGCTTACCGTTTCACAGGGTTGGTCCGTGAACATGACCTGGTCCACGGTCCACGTTGAGGAGCATGACAGCAGGCAGGGAGGCATGGTGCTGGGGCCCTGAGAGCTCTCAGCTGATCTATAAGTGACAGGCAGAAAGAGCATGCCATGACACACTTCCTGCAACAAGGCCACGCCTCCTAATCCTTCCAAAACAGGTCACCAACTGGGGACCAAACATTCAAACATACGGGCCCATGGGGGCCATTCTCATCCAAAGCACCACAGTAAAACACCATGACCAGAAGCAACTTGGGAAGGAAAGAATTTACAGTTCATCTCACAGCTTGTAGTCCTTCATTTGGGGGGTGGGGCAGGGGAAGGACAGGAACTCAAGGCAGGAACCTGAGCCTGGAGCTCACGCAGAGGCAGCGGAGGGGTGCTGCTTCCTGACTTGTTTCACGTGGCTTGCGCGAGGCAGCGCCACAGTTCCTCCATCTTGTAGTCTTGCGGAGGCTATTTCCGGTTTAACTAGAATTTGGTCCCCTTGACGAAGAATCCCCTGGAAAATTTACCCAGCCCCAGTTTAGGAACGGGAGAACAAGGTGCTTCTGTCAAGATGCTTGCTTCTGTAAAGCTCCCCACCCGCTGCTAAGCAAGATGCCAGGATTCCTCCTTCAATACCCCATGCTGTGTGCGCTCCAGGCTACGCTTAGGTCATGATATTAGCAACCAACTGGAATAAAGAATTTCAATTGGCTACAAAGGTTGTCTGAATGCTCATCTCCGGTGGGCTCTGTGGAGCAGGAACAGCGGTAACGAGTTGGGCCTTACCACTTGAATCATCAAACCAGAAAACACACCAAAGGCTTCTTTCTCACAGGCCAATTGGATGAGGGCGTTTTCTCAGTTGAGCTTTCCTCTTCCCAAATGACTGTCGCCTATGTCAAACTGACTTAAAAGTGTCATAGCTTGGTTTAAATTTCTTTTTAAAGGGGATCGAGATTTTTCTTATTTCTCCTCTCTCACACAAAACCAAACGATTAAAACCGCCAAAGAGAAATATCAAGGGAAAAGGTCAAATACCGGTGTAGTTGGGATCTTCCAGGGCTTCTGAGACTGACTTTATGTGTTTCTTGGTCGGTTGGTTGAGACAGGGACCATCTGTGAAGCCCTGGCTATCCTGGAACTCACTATGTAGACCAGGCTGCTGAGGCTAACTTTCGAAGGTGCCTTTTGGACTTTTATTTTCTTTTCCCATTTTGAGACCAGGTCTCACTATGTAGCCCTGGCTGGATTGGAACCCACGGCCTCCCAAGTGGAACCGTCAAGGAGTAGGTGCGTGAGCCATCCCTACTAAATAAACAGCGGGAGACTTCCGTCGTCTCGGACACAGATATGTGCCTTGGCTTGTAAACTACTTGTAAACTACTTGGTAGTTTACATCAGATGAAAACCAGAAATGAATATGCTAACATTGTCCAAAACAGCCTTTGGAAGTCTGTGGGTAAACGCCTTTAAGAATGTGCTGACTTGAAATACTGCAAAGAGAGACTGGCAGACTGCACACGTGGAGCAAAGAGTCGGGGTGTCCTAAAAAGTGCTACAGCAGCACACTGAGAAACCGCCACAGGCAGGACATGAAATCTGTTTCAGCCTGTGTCATGGCCACTCTACTCCCACAGACAAGAGGCAGAGGATTGATCTTTTTTGTTTGTTTGTTTTGTTTCCCTCAGAGCTGAGGACCGAACCCAAGGCCTTGAGCTTGCTAGGCAAGCGCTCTACCACTGAGCTACATCCCCAACCCCAGAGGATTGATCTTAAGCGGTCTCCTTGTCTACTAGTAAACTTGGTGACTGACATCTCTATTCCTTCTTCTTAATTTATCCAAGTCAGACAGCTTGCTATATGGAAGATACTACATAATATTTTTTTGAGATTGTATGTTTGTGTGCATTAAGATGTATGTATGTATGTATGTATGTATGTATGTATTTAATGTGAATGCCTGCTTCTCTATATATGCACTCCGTTCACGTAGGTACAAGGTCTCTCATTGAATTGGAAGCTCACCATTTTCACTAGGTTGACTGGCCAGTGACGTCTTGGCATCTCTCTCTTCCCTCCCAATACTGAAGGTGAGGTTCTCTCAGGACTGCTGGCCTTTTACATAGGTGCTTGGGATTTGAACTCAGAACCTCATAGTTGCCTAGCCAGTGCTTTAACCCACTGAGTCATCTTCCCCGCCCTTCTTCTTCTTCTTCTTCTTCTTCTTCTTCTTCTTCTTCTTCTTCTTCTTCTTCTTCTTCTTATTATTATTATTATTATTATTATTATTATTATTATTAAATCATCATCATCATTTATGGGATCTTATATATCCCAAACTGTAGGTGAAAGTAACCCTGAACTTCTGATCCCTTCCAAGCGGCAGTGTTAAAGAAACACATTATCATATCTAGTTTACAAAGTGATAGGGCTCAAACCCAGAACTTCACGCATGCTAGGCAAGCACTCTACCAATTTAGCTGCATTCGGCAGGCCTCCCTTTGATATTTTTCTAATACTATTGGTTTGCATACATAATTGAAAACTTTATTGAAAGTGTAATCAAATTTTAACCTTTGAACAGAGGATGTACACAGATATTCCTAAATACTGAATTAGGAATATTTTAACAGATTTTTCCAGATAAATGCACACATATTCAAGCACTTCGGTTATGATGACGGCGGGTGGAAGGTGAAATGATAATTTTGGTCTTGATGTATCAAATAGTTTGAGCTGGGCGGGAGAGAGGTCTCAATCAAGCGTACTTGCCGCTCTTCAGAGAATCCGAGACTGGCTCCCAGCACCCACTGTGTCCTCTCTGCTCACCTGTACTCGTGAGTGTGATACAATCAGGGAGTCCTGATCAGCTTCAGATTCTCTGCCAGCTAACGGATTAGAAGGCAGGAAAATTGTCTGGAGTGGGACAGGTGGCAGCGGAGAAATCTCAAACTCCGCAAATGGGAACAGACAGAGTCAGCAGTTGAAGAAAGATAATGGGGGTTGGGGTGGGTGAGAAAACACACATGCTGGAAACACGTGGAGAAAGAGACCCACTGTAAAAATGGCGGCCACTCAGAAGCCAAAAACTCAGTCTGAGTTTCCCTCCTGTCTCAGGGTTTTATTGCTGTGAAGAGACACCATGACAAAAGGACAACATTTAATTGGAGGGCGCAACAGTTTCAGAGGTTTAGTCCATCATGGTGGGGAGCATGGCAGCACTGAGGCAGACATGATGCTAAGAGCTTAATGTCTTGCTCCATAAGCAGCAGGAGACTGTGTGTCACACTGGACATAGCTTGAGCATATGAACCTCAAAGCCCATCCCCTAGTAACACACTTCCTTCAACAAGACCACATCTACTCCAACAAGGCCACACCCACTCCAACAAGGCCACACCCACTCCAACAAGGCCACACCTCCTAATAGTGCCACTCCCTATGGGCCAAGCATTCACACACACGAGTCTATGGGGGCACCAAACTCCCCTAATTTAGGATCAGTTTGAAGAAAGACTAGCTGATTGGCCTATAGCTATTGCGTAACTGTCTATCAGCCAGAGGCCTTTTGGCAAGGGGAAAAGAGTTTTCCAGACCTTTGTTTTAAGCTGCCAAGTTTTTGTAACAGATCAGGAGGGTGAGAAAAGCCAGCCATGTTGGACGTTGGTCACCTTTATTACACAGACACTGCTCTTCTCCCTGTCTACCTACCAGAGAATCTCTGACTCCTAGTCTCTGGTGGGCGTACCCCATATCCCCCCACATAGACACATAATTAAAAAAATAAGATATTGAAAATAGTCTGAGAGGTTATTACAAGGCATAATGTAGTCAATCCATTTTTGCTTGAGAGAGAAGTGTAGGCTTGCTCTCCTTGAAGCTCACTGTGGTTCCTCTCATGAGGAAGGGAATGCTGGGAATATGTGGACCTGAAACTGAGTCCCTTCGCCTTCAACTCACTGTCTTCTTTCTCAAACTATCCCCAAGTAAAGTCTGTTCAAAAAGCTTTGCGGCTACCTTTCTGAACATCTCTTTCAAAGCTTCCTTGACTTGATCGTTGCGCAAAGCATAGATAAATGGGTTCAGCAGAGGGGTCACAAATGTTGTTATCACGGTCACTGACCAGTTCGTATCCACAGAGCCACTCTGGGATGGCCTCACGTAGAGGAAAATGGCACTCCCGTAGAAGAGGGTCACCACCATCAAGTGGGAGGTACAGGTGGAGAAAGCCTTCTGCCGACCCGAAGCTGAGGGGATGCGCAGGACAGCCAGGACTATGAAGCCATAAGACGCAGCAGTAACGGTGAGTGAGGAGACAATGACAAGAAAGGCCAGGACGAAGTCAGCCTCCTCCAGTCTCGTGGTGTTGGTACAAGCCAGGTGAAGCAAGGGTCCACTGTCACAGAAGAAATGCCGAACCACGGCACCCTGTTTGCAGAAAGGAAGCAGGGCCACGGCCACTGTGGGGCCGAGCACGGGGAGGAGTCCCCCCATCCAGCAGGCCCAGGCAACCCGAAAACACACGGCTCCATTCATGAGCAAGGGGTAATGCAGAGGTCGGCAGACGGCCAGGTAGCGATCCACAGACATGACGGCCAACAGTAGGAACTCAGAGGCCCCCAGGAAGAAGTAAAAGTAAAACTGAGTAATACAGGCAGCAAAGGAAATGGTGTGCCGCCTCGAGAGGAAATTGCTCAACATCTTCGGGATGATGACGGAAGTGATCAGAATCTCTAGGCAGGACAAGTTACCCAGGAAGAAATACATGGGCGTCTGCAGGCGGTGATCAGCTCCCACCACCCCCACAATCAACATGTTGCCCGTTAGAGTCAACAGGTAGATGAAAAGGAACACGGAGAACACTTCCACTCCTGTGCCGTTGAGATTCGGGAAGCCCGCCAGGACAAACTCCGTAGTGCCATCACTCTGGTTCCCGCTGGGAGCCATTGCTATCTTCCCCAGCTGTAAGATAACAGGTAACGTGGTCGTGAGGAAAAGACGCTCTGTCTCCTACCCTGAAGCTCAAGGTCACTGTCTGCTTACAGAGAAACTTTCCCTAAAGGGTAGCTGTCTTAGAAAATGTCAGGAGCCTGTGTCTTCGCCTATCTCATTCTCAAATCTTGACCGATGACGGCTTCTTCATTACGATGAGGAAAATATCTCTGAACATCTGAATCGGGTGAAAATCTGAGAATGTGATTTTTGTGAAGAAACAGAGGGCCAGTTGATTTCCTGCCTTAGAATGTTTGTGTCTCTACACACACTCATTACAAATTTCAGTAAGGAGCAAGAGAAATAACAGGACAAAGGATTCAAAAGTTTCCTATGTCAACCTAACAAAGTGGCAGAGAAAATCAGGATGAAAGTGTAAGTCCAGGATTGGTTCCCCACCACCCCCTACTCCCCCACCCCCATCCTCCCCCCCCCATCCCCCCCCAACCCCCCCCCCCCGTGTTGGGAAGAGATCAAGGGACTGAGCCCTTGTTTGCATTTTAATTACCCAACTAAACAATCAGTAGGAGAGCTGGGACATTTTATACACCAATCCTCCCTTTTTATGGAGAATTTTCACAATAAACCAAGATTTGAACTCAGATCTGAACTCAGATAACTGAACTCAGATCGCCACAAGCTGCCTGCATTTCTGAAGTAACCATAGTCCATATAAAGGAGACTATAGCAGGAAGCCTTATTGATCTGTCCACTTAGATGAAAGCTAAGTGCCCTGGCTAACATCAATATAAGCTCATGAGGCCCTTTTCAATTTGTGACATTTTTTCCTTTCTGAGACACAGTCTGAAGCCTTTTTGAAAGCAGGCTCCACTAGACTTTTGGAAACAGAATTGCAAGTCCCTGCTATAATTAATTAAAGTGGAAATGAAGTTGATTCAAGACCTTCCAGTCCCACAAACTTTAAAAAGAAAACAAAACCAAAAAACCAATGGTCAAATGGATGGCATTCTAAAGTGCTGTCTGTAAAAGTCACCACTAAAAGATACGGAAAACACAATCTAAAGGTAAGAGAAAACTAACTAAAAACTCCCAGTAACAAAACATCAGGATTGACTTTAAGAACACTGCTTATTCCCAAGCTGTACTGTTCTGAACACACCCCATTCCTGTTGTGACATTTTAGGACAACCACCCCATCCCCAGAAAAGGTTAGACCCCTGACTTCTAGTCCCCGCTCTCACCCCTGGATCTTAGATGTGGGAGTGGGGAGCATTTGCCCCTTTGGTCTAGGATACAGAAGCTTTGTGGTTATTCACCTCAGGGGCTCCCTCGCTGGCCCTCCTCCCTCCAGCATGCACAGAAATCGCACTGCGCAGGTTAGGGCTACAGTTTTAGCTCTGCTCTCACCATGCAACGCGTTCTGTACTCCTCAATCCAGACAGGCCACATTGCTGGATCACCGTCCAATGCGAAGGAATGCTGCTGGTCTGTAGAGAACGGTAAGAAGACTGGGAATCATGAGCCCTAGAAAGAGGTGCGTAAAATACAGGCTCTGGAGCAAGCACTTGAGGGGAAAGGAATATTCTCCACAGACGCAAAGCATTTGACCTGAGAACAGAAAGTAAGGATGAAGTGTAACGGGAAGGCACCGGCCATCTCGAAGCAGATCTTTTTCTGGTCCTCTGTCATTCCTGGTGAAGCCGCCTCATTGGACTGAGCCTCTCATCTCTGATGTAACGGGGGGATGACTTTCCTGCTCCAGGATGCCCTTGACATATCATAAGCAGAGACCCTGAAGTATTTCTCTTTCCCAGTTTGTAAGTCAGTATCACCTCCATCCTCCCATCCTTCCAGCAGCCCGCACTGCTAAACCAAGAGTAGCCTGGTATCCTCCCGGATCCAAGGGATGTATTCTGCACTTGGGAAAACAAGAGAAGGGTAGGTAAGGCCTCTTCCCCTGGGATTTTCTCCCTGGCATAACCTCTGGCACTGATCTTCTGCCTGGTGAGCACAGGGGCTTCCTGACCCTGAGGAGGGTGTTACATTGTTGTTCACAGGTTTTGCTTTGTTCTGTTTGTCTGATCGAGTAATTTGAGACTCACTAAGTAGCTTTGGACCTTGCTACATAGACCAGGTTGGCCTTGAAGTCACAGAAAGGAGAATAAACACCGTTCCTGGGTATACTGTCCCTTCTTATGCCAGGAGCAAGTCAAACATCAGGACTCAGTCTCTCTCTGTGTAGATAGAATGGCTCCTAGGCTGACCTAGGCACAGTTCATGTGGAAGATAATTTTCTCGGCATTCCAAAATGTCACTGTAAGAACGTAACTGGAAGGCAAGGGGCGAACATGGCCAGTTACCTTAAAAGTAAAACACACTTACCAATAGATGTTTTCCTCTCTAGTGCTTGAAAAACATTGTATTTTTTTTTGTCTTGATGGGTTTTAGGAATAGAATGTCCATTGTTTTGCTTTTAGACCCCATTCTTCCTGGCTCCTGGGTTTAGATCAAGTGCAGGGGAAAAACACTTGAAGTCATTGGTCTCTAATAAATCTCTGTACTGCAAGATAGGCTTTTCTATGTGCCACTTGGTTTCCAGTGGAGAAGTAGGACTTGATCCAGACGTGAGGAGCATAAGGAGCAGCAGGGTTGGGGAGAGAGAAATCACCCAAACAGCAAGACGATAAAAGAGAGAGGGTGGGGGTGCAAACGTGCCCCAAAGGTCTACGATAACTTTCTAGACCCTGTGCCCGGTAAATCAGAGAGGGAGACAAAGAATGTTTTCTTCATTTGACATCAACTATCCTAAGTCTGGCAACTGTAACGACCATGTAATCAATCATGGCAACGCGAGACATCTGACCAGGATCAACTGCCTTGCTCCTCATGACACTCGGGGGGGAAATGTCTGTAACCCAAGCAACATAGAGCTCACCTCTTCACCCTGAGGACTTAAAATGATGGCGTGACTCTTCCCCTTGGGTTCTATGGTGGAAAATAATGGGACACCCAAGGGTGTGATGAGGTAGTACCATCTCTCTGCTCCTGTGTCTCCCTGCTATATCCTTTATCCGACCAGTCACGTGGAGTTCCACACACCCAAAACATCGTCAGGGGTTCTGGACAGCAGCTCACATGCGATCATCTCTACGTACCATACGCCCCTCCCTAAAGACCCGGTGGCTTCTTGCTCAGGTCCAGCCCTCAGTTTACTCAATTCTCCTACCCATTCCTCTCCCACCTCACCTTTCTAACCACTCTCCAACCAGAACCATGACAGCTCCTGCCGACTTCTTTCCCACCTGACACTTAGCCGACCACATCACAACCTTTCTTTCTTGGCTCCTCCTTAAGGACACCAAGCTTTCACCTTTGCATTTGTGACATGAGTCACAACGCTTGGGACATGCAAAATGCTTAAAAATGGGGTGCGCGCTCACCTACTCTGAATCCCCAGACTGGAAGAGCAGCTGCTCCTCTGAAATAAACATGAGTTGGGTTTTGAGCCACGTAGAACACCTGGGGCCGTCCAGGGTCAGTCTGACTGGATTCCATCCTCGCTGGACATAATCCTTCTGAGAGCATTTGAGACAGCCATAAAGAAAGCTGGGCAAAGTGAGGCGAGCCGTCACTGAACTGTAAGGAAGGAGCAAGAGCGGACTGGAGGGCAGGCAGAGCTGTCACAGGAAAGCAGACTCTGTGGGAGCCCTCACCTGCTAAGCTAAGGGAAGGGTGCATCTAAAGAGAAGCCCCAAGGCGTATGAGCGCTGTCTAGAGAACTCCACACAAAAGTGTAAACTGAAGAGGGACCTAGAGGCTCATGTCTGTAAGCCCAGTACTTGGATTAGCATGAATTTGAGGTCAGCTTGGGATACAGAATAAGATTCTGCCTCAAAATAAAACTTTTTGATTGGATTCTAATACTTAAAAATAAGATGAGATTTTTTTAAATTACAGAACTATTTTTTTTAAATTACAGACAGAATTAGTTTTTCAAAAATTTTAAATTTTGACTAGTATATAAAGAAATTGGTTTCCTTAAGACATTTCCACAAGGCATATTGTTATGATTTTATTATTTACTTTTGTTTGCCCTCCTACACTTCCCCGTATCCCAGCATCTTGTGTCTCCCCTTCCACCTTCCCATTTAACTGCACATACGTCCTATTACCCGTTCTGCTGCCCCTCCCTTAGTCTTTCTCTCTTTCAGTCACCTTCCTACTCCCACATCCTACATATATACATATGGGTACAATGTATGTTTAAATTTAAATATAGACTCCATATATATGAAAAAACAATGTTTGTCTTCTGAGTTTGTCTTATTTCCATTGCCTATGAATGTCGTAAGTTCTTCATTCTGTATGACAGCTGAAGACAATTCCATTGTGTATACTCACCCATGTTCTCCTTCCCTGTACATCTGTGGCTGTTCGTTGGCTCCATTTCTTGGCTCCTATGAATACAGCAGCGATGAACACTGGTAGCTGAGGATCTCTGTGCTACACTGACCTTGAGGTAAGGCTGGATTGATTCTATGGTAGGATTCGGTATTTTGAAGAGTCTCCACATTGACTTCCATATCATCTTTTTCTTCCGGAGCTGAGGACTGAACCCAGGACCTCGTGCTTGCTAGGCAAGTGCTCTACCACTGAGCTAATCCCCAACCCCTGACTTCCATATTGGCTGTACCCACTTCTATTCTGACTAGGAGTAAATAAAAATGTCTCTTTCATTTCATCCTGGTTAACCTTTGCTGTCACTTTTTGCTTGATGATTCCAACTGGGGTGACATGGTGTCTCAAAGTAATTTTTAATTTTTTCCCTCATATCTAGGGACATTAAACACATTTTCAAATCCTTATTGGCCATTTTGTTTCATTTCTTTGGAGAGATATGTACTCGGTTCATTAGGTCATTTATTAGTCATATAATTTTTGGTATTTAACTTTGCAGTTCTGTATAGTTTTTTTTTAACATTTATTTCCTATGAGACATTGCAACATTTTTTCCCCGTTCAGCAGGCTGTTTCTTCACTACAAAGATTGCTTCCTTTGTGGCACTGAAAAGGTTTAATCTTGTGCAATCTTCTGTGTCAACTATTAAGATTATTTCCTGTGCAGTTAGAATCTTTCCCAAGGTCCTTAGCTATCCTTGAAGCATTTTCTCTGTTCCCTTTATCAATCTCAAAGTTTCGGGTCTTACATTAAAGTATATAATCCATTTAGAATGAGTTTTTCTACAGGGTAAGACGTGTAGTCTCGTTTTTCTACATGCAGTTTTTCCAGAACTGTTTGTCGAAGAGGCTCTTGGCGCCAGAATATGTTTGTGACACCTTTGTCAAAGATTAAGCATTGCAATTAAGTGCTAAGCTTGTGTGGAAATGACTCTGACCCTCGGCTAATAATACAATCAAACCTAGTTGGTTGTGTAATAGTAGAGCATAGTAGGAAAAATGTGCTTCTGTATGTGACTGTATATGCTTAGGATGTTTTAGATTGTATCTTTAAGGTATCTGCACATGGTTCAAAAGAAAAGCTATAACAATATGAAGGTTAACAGGACTAGGTATAGCAATGGTAGCGCACTGAGCACTTGCACAAACCCACTTGTATCTCCAGTGACACAAGGAAAACTAAGCCCTACTCCCCCCTCCCCTTGTTCATACCCACTCGAACCCCATCCCCCAATTAACCGTTTTCATTAGTTCAGTGTTGACCCACACTAAACACATGTGTTGTTGTTGTTCTATGACCGCAAAACGCAGGCGCATAAAGTAACTAATAGATTTTTTTTCTTCACATTAGTAGTCGTAGTTAAAACATTTTCTACCTTTGTGGTCATAAGAGAGGGAAATTCTACAGGATATAAAGGAAGAGTTTATTTTGGCTCACAGCTCCAGGGGGATAAGAGTCTGTTGTGGTGGGGACAGTCAGCTCCAAACAGCATCACCAACTGGGGACCAAGTGTTCAAACACCCAAGCCCATGGGGGAAAGTTCTCACTGATCGTGCTCCAAAGGGAGAGAGGGAAACTGAGTAAATATTTCATCGTGGCAATCAAGTCTCTGTGAGATGACCAAGTGGTTAGAAATACTGATGATGTTAGTTAAAAATTAGCATCTGGGGCTGGAGAGATGGCTCAGAGGTTAAGAGTAATGGCTGCTCTTCCAGAGGTCCTGAGTTCAATTCCCAGCAACCACAGGGTGGCTCACAGCTATCTGTAATGGGATCTGATGCCCTCTTCTGGTGTGTCTGAAGACAGTGACAGTGTATTCAAATACATAAAAATAAATACATCTTTTTTTTAAAATTAACATCAGAAATATCTCCCTAAAGATAGAAACTAATTCTGCAGAATTAACCAACCAGTCTCTGGGGAATGTCAAATACCATGTGGGTTATGGGGATCCCAGGAAATGCAAACTGATAATGAACTCCAAAAGGAATTCAACTTAGTCTGAAACAACCTGCTCCTACTCCAGACACTGTGGATGTAGAAGTTCAAGAACACAGAGGATCACAGTTTGGAAGATTACATTAGAATAATGGTTGGGATACAGAAGTCCTGTTTTCGTTTTGACAGATTCCTTAAAATTAGTCTCTTCTTTTGTCCCATTTAAGTTTTTAACAACGTAGGAACGAGTTTGTGCTGTCACAAAACGAGTTAACAGGAGTTTAGCTCCGCCCAGGCTGCTGTCACAAGTTGCCACGAACCAGGTGGGCTGTAGAGATAGATTGGTGACAGAGAACTTGCCTATCTAGCCCGGTCAAAGCTCAAGTTTTGGCCACCACACTACAAAAGCAAATATTTATTTTCAGGGTTAAAGAAAATGAGTAATAGAGCTGGAGAGATGGCTTAGCGGTTAAGAGCACCTGACTGCTCTTCCAGAGGTCCTGAGTTCAATTCCCAGCAACCACATGGTGGCTCACAACCATCTGTAATGGGATCTGATGCCCTCTTCTGGTGTAGCTGAAGACAGTGACAGTGTGCTTACCTATATACATATAATAAGTAAGTAAAATCTTTTTTAAAAATCACAAATGACACATTTATTTTCTCATGATTGAGGATAGAAGCTGCTGGGAGCAGGGGTCTTTGCAGCCAGGTCCCCAGCAAGGGCTCTTTGCTTGCCTCCTGGAGTCTTTCACTTGGCTCCATAGATGAGAAGAGCATGCTAGACCTCTGGCCTCATCTTGTAAGGGCACTAGATCTATTGATTAGTCTTCTGCCCTACATCCACCAGTCTCCTGTCACTACAGCAGAAACCTAAGAGAATCAACTTTAAAAGGTAAGAGCTGCATTTAGAGCACAGGTTTCTGGTTGGTTGGTTGGTGATTTTTTTTTTTTTTGAAACAGGGTCTCACCATATAAGTGATAAATGCTTAGGCAAGTTAATTAAATGATGGAGAGAAGATTCAAATTAATGACATTAGAGAGGAAAAGGGGGACATCACCACAGACAACGAGGAAATCCAGGAAGTCACAGGCATAATTCAATAATCTGTACCCCATCGACCTGGAAAACTTCAAAGAAATGTATACATTTCTTTATGCATACAACCTAACCAAAGTTAAGTCAAGATCGGATAAGTGACTTAGGAAGATTCAAAAGCCACAGTGAAATAGAAGCAGTATTTTAAAATCTCCCGACCAAAAAAAGCTCAGGGTCAGAAGGATTAAATGCCGAAGGAAGACATCCAAGGAAGAATCAATGCCAACATTCTTCAAATTATTCTGCAAAATAGAAACAGAAGAAACGAATTTCTTTAATGAGGCCACAATTACCATGATACCCGGACCATGAAAAGATCCAATAAAGAATTACAGACCAGTTGTCCTGATGAAAACAGATGAAAAACTTCTCAATAAAATACTTGCAAACCGAATACAAGAGCACACCGAAAAGACTATCCACCATGATTAAAAATTTAACATCCCTTCCTGAAAAATTCCTGGGAGATTGGGAATTTAAGAGACATACCTCGGTATAATAAGGGCAATTTACGAACCAATAAAGACAATCCAAAGCCCATAACCAGACAGCCTGAATCTGACAGAAGAGAAATCGAGGAATGGTCTTGAACTCATTAGCATGGGAAAAGGCTTCCTCAACAGAGCACTGAAAACTCACACACTAAGAACAGCAGTTGGGGTTGGGGATTTAGCTCAGTGGTAGAGCGCTTGCCTAAGAAGCGCAAGGCCCTGGGTTCGGTCCCCAGCTCCGAAAACAAAACAAAACAAAACAAAAAGAACAGCAGTTAATAAATGGGACCTCGGGAAACTGAAAAGCTTCTGTAAGGCAAAGGACACCATTAATCAGATAAAGCAGCAGGCTACAGAAGGGGAGAAAATCTTTGCCAACTGTGTATCCAATAGAATGTTAGCATCTAAATGTATAAAGAACTAAACAAACAAAACCCTAAACTGGAAGGCAAGGGAGCAAATAACCCATTTAAAAACGGGGTGCTGAACTGCAGATTCCCAAGGTTGAAATGCAAATGGTGGTTGAGAAACACTTAAAGAAATGTTTAAAATCTTTAATCAAGGACATGCAGATCAAAAATCCTTTGAAATTTCATCTTATGCCAGTCAGAATGGCCAAGACCAATAAACCAAAGACAGCTTATGCTGCTGAGGTGTGGGATAAGGCAAACACCCATCCATTGCTGGTGGGAGTACAAACTTGTAGAGCCACTGTGGAAAGTGTGGCAGTTCCTTAGGAATCCGGGAATAGATCTACGTCAGGATTGAACTATACTACTCTTGGGCATGTACAAAGGCTGCCTCATCCTGTACAGACACATGTTCATCCATGTTCATTGCTGCTCTATTCATAATAGCCAGAAATTGGGAACAGCCTAAATGTCCATTAACTGATGAATGGATAAAGAAAAATATGGTACATTTACACAGTAGGATATATTGGCTGTTTTGTTTTTTTTTTTAAATTTCATGAAATCTGCAGGTAAATGGGTGGAGAAATAAAACCATCTCAAGTGGGATAACTCGAATCCAAAACAGATAAAAATGTTGTGTGTTCTATGTGTGGATGCAGCAGTTGATAGCAATGCCAGAGTCCACACAACCACAGAGATCAAGTATAGAAGGGAGTGGAGAATCTTCCAGAGAAGAAGCATAATAGTTATGGAGACAGGGAGGAGACTAACAGAGGATGGGAAAGAGGCAGGTAAGGAGTCAATACAGAGAGGGATAACCAACACTAAGGGAACTTACTACTTACTGTAGAAGCTTTTCTTTCGTGTGTGTGTGTGTGTGTGTGTGTGTGTGTGTATGTGTGTGTGTGTGTGTGTGCATACATGGAGCTCACAGGACAACCTTAGTGTCAGTCCTAGCCTTGCACCTTGTTGGAGGCAGGATTTCTTCTTGTTCTTCAAGTTCTTTCATGTTTTTGTCTCCTATCTCACTCTAGAACTGCTGGGATTGTAGAGAGGTGATGTCATTTCCCAGATAGGTGATGTCACTTCCCAGACAGGTGATGTCATTTTCAGCTTTACTCAGGAGCTGGAGATCTGCACACAAGTTCTCACATTTGCATGACAGTGCTTTGCTACTGAATATTTCCCCAGTCCTGACACAGACTTTTAACACACCATTAGCTTGCTTCCCCCAACCCAAAAGCTAAGACTGTTCAGATAGCACCTGAGGCTGACAGAGATTTCCCTGTTTGACGCAACCTGCCTTCCCAGTGTTTCCGCCAGTGAACTTAATTATCTCGTAATCAACTTCCTTTGTTCTGTTACTATAAAAACTTCACTCAACCCTTTTGTTTGGTGTTTTGTTTTATTTGTTTGTTTGTTTGCTTTTGAGATAGGGTCTCTCTATGTAGCTTTAAAAGTCACTGGGTAGAGCAGGCAGGTTAAAAACTCAGAGATCCACGAGCCTCTGCCTTACCCCCCACCCCAAGCACTGGGATAAATGGTGCGGGCCACCACACCTGACCCGGAGGCATGGTGCCTTTTGAAGGCTACAGAATACCAGGACCATGCTGAGGCAGGGGGATTCAGTTGGCCTGACATTGACACTGCTTTCCTTCAGCAGTGGATTCTTAGCTTGGTGTAGTGGCCACACACTGGCACTGAGAGAAGCTGCTTGAGAAGAAAGGAAGGCTCGCCTGGCATCCTGCCCCAAAGGGAAGTGGCCCCTTCCTTTTTCACAAGCATCAGAAAGCTGTGCTCCTAAGGAAGAGGTTCCCTTTGGAGTCCTTGGTCGTGGCCAGTTCCAACTGGACACTACATGGTAGCTAGCCACTCCATCTTCTCAGAGGCCACCCCCTCCTGGTCCCGGCACTGCCTTTCTCCACCTGTAAGAGGTCGGGCCTTTTCATCTTTCAGCTGAGGTCCAATACGACCTGGGAGCAAAGCCAGCAAGAGCACCCACTAACAGTGCCGGTGAGAAGGCCGTGAATTTGGATGGCTCCACAAGAACACGGTTGCTATCCAATCTAGCTTGGATTACTCAATAGCCCCCATCCTCCCAGGCCACTTGAGCTATTTCGAAGTCCCCATTTTAGCTCCTCTCTGATCTTTACCTTCAAGTGTAGCAAAGCAATGACGGACTGAAAGTAGGTGACCCTCACTCTTCCCTCAAGTGTGGTAAAACATGCATAGGTCTGAGTGAGCTAAGGCACAGGAGTGGAGGTCAGCATGCTACCATGTGCACGTTGAGGGGTAACCTCATCTTGCTAGCAGTGATGGACCTCTCTCACAAGTGCAAGAAACAGCTTGAATGAGTCTTTTCTGTCCCCATTCCTCCACACAAGGTGAGAAAATGAGACAGAAAGACAGAAAGAGAATAAGCTACAAAGACAGTGACAGAGGGTGGGGAAAGGAGGACGGGGAAAAGGAAAAATGGGGGAGAGGAAAAGGAGAGAGGGGACTGTCACATACTTGCAAGGAAACACATAAGGAGCCAGAGACAAACATTGCCTAACAAGCCCTCAGAGAACAAAAAGAGACACAGGGGCTGAGGGGAGAAAGGAGGGCAGATCGAGAGAATGGGCACAAGACGAGAATCCCAGCCCTCAGGAGGCAGAGTCAGGCAGATTTCTGTGGGTTTAAGGCTGTTCTGGTCTATACAGTGAGTTCCAGGTTTTCTAGGGTTACATTGTGAGACCCTGTCAAGGGGAGGGGGACAGGGACAAAAAGGGCAAAGAGGAAGGACTGGGGAAGAGTTGGGGGGACAGGTAGATAGGGAAAGCAAAAGCAGCCTCAGTAAGTCATCTTGGAAAAAGAACAGTGGGAAAATGAGGGGAGAGGAAAAGGGAAATTAACATCACCATGGGGGAAGGGGAGGACCCAGGGGCTGTATTCCCCCTTCCCTCCACCCCCACCCCAACCAAAGAGTAAAGGTGGAAGGAAGGAGGGAGAACAGGGTAGAAAGGATAAGAGAGGGACAGGCAGAGGTGAAGGAAGAGACAGGGAGAGGGAAAGACATAGAGGCAGAGATCGAAGAGGTTGAATGTAAGAAAACAAGAGTAATAGCTTGATGGAAGGAAAGGAGGGAGACTGAAGGGGTGATGGAGGGGGAGCCTGGAGGGGATGATGGAGGGGGAGACTGGAGGGGGTGATGGAGGGAGGGTGACTGCAGGGAGTGATAGAGGGGGAGACTGGAGAGAGTGATAGAGGGGGAGACTGGAGGGGGTAGTGGAGGGAGGAGACTGGAAGGGGTGATGAAGGGAGAGACTGGAGAGAGTGATAGAGGGGGAGACTGGAGGGGGTAATGGAGGGAGGAGACTGGAAGGGGTGATGAAGGGAGAGACTGGAGAGGATGATGGAGGGGGAGACTGGAGGGGGTGATGGAGGGAGGGTGACTGGAGGGGGTGATGGAGGGAGGGTGACTGCAGGGAGTGATAGAGGGGGAGACTGGAGAGAGTGATAGAGGGGGAGACTGGAGGGGGTAATGGAGGGAGGAGACTGGAAGGGGTGATGAAGGGAGAGACTGGAGAGGATGATGGAGGGGGAGACTGGAGGGGGTGATGGAGGGAGGGTGACTGGAGGGGGTGATGGAGGGAGGGTGACTGGAGGGGGTGATGGAGGGAGGGTGACTGGAGGGGGTGATGGAGGGAGGGTGACTGCAGGGAGTGATAGAGGGGGAGACTGGAGAGAGTGATAGAGGGGGAGACTGGAGGGGGTAATGGAGGGAGGAGACTGGAAGGGGTGATGAAGGGAGAGACTGGAGAGGATGATGGAGGGGGATACTGGAGGGGGTAATGGAGGGAGGGTGACTGGAGGGAGTGATAGAGGGGGAGACTGGAGAGAGTGATAGAGGGGGAGACTGAAGGGGGTAATGGAGGGGGAGACTGGAGGGGGTGATGGAGGGAGGGTGACTGCAGGGAGTGATAGAGGGGGAGATTGGAGAGAGTGATAGAGGGGGAGACTGGAGGGGGGAGGGAGGGGGGAGACTGAAGGAGGTGATGGAGGGGGGAGACTGGAGAGGGTGATGGAGGGAGAAGGTTACCTGAGTCAAGGAGAGGTTGAAGTTAAAACAGAGGCTCAGGAAGACAAGCATGAGAAGAGCTAAGAGAAACACCAAGTACCTGAGGTAGGAACTAGAGATACAAAGAGACAGGCAAGGATATACTTAGAAGAGAGGGAGGAAGAAACAAGGGTCTTAATCCTTTCGGTTGCTGTTGTAATGTATGTAAGTAACACCATTACCCAGGCAGCTTGTAGGAAGCAGACTCCATATGGGCTTAGGGTCCCAGAGAGATAAGAGCGGAAGCATGGCAACAAATCCTGATCACACCCTCAACTGTCACCGAAAGCAGAGAGAACAAACAGGAGGAGGGCTGAACTATGCGTGCACAAAACCTCCCAGTGACGTTCTTCCTCCAGCAAGCTTGTACCACCTTTCCAAACAGTGTCACCAACTTGTGTTCAGATACTGGAGCTGTGGTGGCCATTTTTCTTTCAAACCAGCACAGCACGTTTCCAGCGTACGGCAGTCTGTGTCAGTCTGGTTGCTGTAAGTTTGAGGCCGGCTTGAACTATTCAGTGACTACTGTACCAGATTTGGCTATAGTACCATATTCTAAAACTCTTAAAACCAACAATAAAATAAAATAAAATAAAACCAAAATGGCTCTTCAAGGTCCCATTTGACAATATTTGGAGTATGTTATTATTATTATTATTATTATTATTATTATTATTATTATTACCTTTGGTTAGGAAAGGAACCACGAGAGAAGGTTTCTTTAAAAGACCTCAAATTCTGGCAATGTTTGGTGGGCCAGGCCTCTTGCCTCAGCATGTGGAAGGGGCAGGCAGGAGGTCCAGGAGTTGAAAAGTCATCTTCAGTTACATATCAAGTTCCAGACCAGGTTAGGCTTACCCCAGACTCTGCTGAAAACAAACAAATGGCCCCAAACAAGCAAACAGAAAAACAGCGCTGTCTCTGACTTCAAATTCACCCCAGGACTTTTGGTTCTGGTCTTAGCTTGGCTCAATTCTTTGACAGCACTTCCTAGTGGTTTGTGTAGGGGATAGAGGACGTTGAGGGAGACCGAAGTGCAGGTGAGAGAAAGATATTGTCATAAAACTTAGTTCAGAGGCAGGCAAGAGACAGCAGTTTCAGCTCTGCAATACATAACAGGCTGAGCTCCACAGAGAGCTCGGCAGGATGGAGTAGTGCGCGGTTAGCTTGAGTCCTTTTTCTGGTCACATTCCCAGTCTAGAGGTAGAAGTAGGTGCTCAGAAAATACAAGAGCATTGTCATATTACACCAAAGAGAGAATGGAGACGAACTCAATCAGTACTGGGAAAGAAAACACTGGCAGTGGTGGGATTCGAACCCACGCCTCCGAAGAGACTGGAGCCTAAATCCAGCGCCTTAGACCGCTCGGCCACACTACCAATCCGCTTGCCTTTTCTTGTGTACACTAACTATTTACATGATTCAATTTCTCTTTAAACTGCGCTCTGAAACCCAGGTTTAAAGGATTTCTTTTTTTTCTTTTCCAAAGGGCTGGCTGGGCGCTAGAGTGAGCGGATTAAACGAACAACCTCCGGAGGGGGGTCCGCAACCCTGCTGGCCGCACCCCAGAGAGAGCTGTCTGCAGGCTGATCTGTTCCTCTACCGAAGTTTGTCCAGTGTGTCGCCAGCCGCTGCAGACACAGTGTGCACTGCGTGGAAGCCGTGGTGGCCGGTGGCAGCGGAAGGAGATGACAGAGGCGCCCTTCCCTATGGACTCCTACAAACTGAGTGAAGCAGGGTGGTGCTGGAGGCATCCAGGATTCTGAGATGTCACCGTGCTCTGGTCTCCACTCACCCCAGTACCAAGTCCCCTTCCCCCGCTAGAGGCTCACAGATCTGGAATCAGGAGCTGCGGCGCAGGGACGAAATGAGTCCCCTGATTTCAGGAAGAGTGGCGACACCGCAGTTGTCGTTCATTAGAGCTTCTTACATGGGACCCACCAAACACAGGCCTCCGTGTTCCCTGCGCAGGAAAGAAGTCCCCCGGCTCCTGATCACAGCTGGTGTAAATCACAAGACACGGCTTTGGTGATCTGACCCTTTTGTTTGTGTGTGTAGCAGTAGCTGAGAATTGTACCTTCTACTGTTATCTAGAAAAACGGGTTGACTGCTCCAGCAAAAGAATTAGGATTGGGAAATATTTGAACGAATTTTGCATTTTTAAACGGAAATAGTATTTTCCTGGTAATATTCAAATCACATCTTCCATTTGACCAAATGCAGTATACTTGGAGGCAAATTTCCACAAAGAGGGAGTAAGCGGGCAGGCTGAATATCCCCAGTCCTTGCTCACCTCTTTTGCAAACAGTGCAATCAAAGTTGAAGCCCCCCAGACCTAGCCCAGCTCTGTTATTTTCTAGGGGTCACGATCCACTTCTTTTTCTCCACCTATCACATAAAAGGTAGGGGACATCTCAGACACAGCAGGTAGCAACAGGTATTTTGAAGAAGTTAGCGAGTGTGTGTGCATTCACACGGGGTCCGGGTGGGGGAGACACACTACAGAAAGACTCCCCACAAAGTGGGAAAGGGAACCAGAAACTGAAATCTATTTTCCCCTGGAGGGTTAGGGGTTTTAAGCTGTTTTGGTGGTGTGGAATGGGGCCCGTCCACTCGTTTGGGATGGATCAGGCTAAACAAAAGAGGTAGAGTGCTTCTGACAGATCCGAAACTTCAGAGGAAAAACTGGCCCTGTATGAACTATTTGAGGATGAGGACGAAGTTCACCATCTTTGCTAGATATCTGTGTCCCTTGCCACATTTGTCTCCCTATCAGGGGTCTGTCTAGCTCCTTTGTCCCTTATTCCCTTAAGACTAGAAAATTGTTATTGTTTCTGAATCTGTTGCTCTTCTCAGAAAGGATTTTACTATCCTTGTGCACAGGGAGTGTCTTGTTCTTTGAAAGACACTAAGAACTGAGAAATATCCAGTTCAGAGATTCCCCCAGAGTGTATAACTTTTAAAAAATTACATTTTTATTTATGGATACATGTGTGAGCCTAATATGTGTATTACGTGTGTGCAGGAGCCCTCAGAAGCCAAAAGAGGTCATCGAGTTACCAGAAGCTGGAGTTATAAAGAGTTTCGAGCCACCAGGTGAATGCTGGGAACCTGGGTCCTCAGCGAGAACAGCAAGTGCTCTTAACGGATGCACCATCTCTTCAGCCAAGAATATAGACATTTTGGAAGTGATAACTTAGTGGATGACTTATGGAATTTTAACTTCTTTTTAATTTTTAATTTTTGGGCATTTGGGATGGCTTGGTGAGTCTTTACGTGGCTTGCTTACCGGACAGCCTGAGTTTTGGTCCCCAGAATTCATGTAAATAAAGGTAGAGGAAAACTGATTCCACAAAGTTGTTCTCTGAATTCCACAAACATATCATACAGACACGACAACAACAAAGAATAAAAGAAAACTCTAGTTGGCAGTGGCAAGATGGCTTAGTGCACAAGCAGATAAAGGTCTTTAAAAGGAAAAAATTAATTGTAGAGCCAGGTGGAATTGGGGGAAGAGGCAAAGGCAGGAAGATTTCTGTGAGTTCCAGGCCAGCTAGGACTACATAAAGACCCCCACCCAAAAAGCACTTAGGGACTGGAGACTGGCTCAGCACCCCATCACCCACATGGTTCACAAGTCTGTAACTTCATTAGGAGGGAAAACAGGTTCCCTCTTCTGGGCTCTACCGACACCAGACATGCAAACATACATACATACATACATACATACATACATACATACATACATACATACAGGCAAAACATCCACACATAAAATAAGCAATTTAAAAAAACGATAGTAACCCATTAAGACGTTAGTTTTTACTTACTGACTGATGGAGACTGTGCCTTGCTGTGTATCCTTGGCTGCCCCTGATCTCAAGATCCTTGCTAGAGCTAAGACCCTACTGCCAGATTTACAAATAGATGCTAAGCTCCCAGTTTAACTTTTCTTATTTTGTTTTATTTGTCTTTGCAATGCTGGAAATGGAACCGAAGACTTCGCAGTTCCAGAAAGAGCTCTACCATTCAGCTGTACTCCCAGACCTACTTACTATGATCTCACATGACCTTAGTTCATAGACTCTAAACACAGACGTTTTCTGTCTGCTATTCAATTCCTGAAGATGTCTTAGTTAGGGTTTTACTGCTGAGAACAGACACCATGACCAAGGCAACTTTTATAAGAACAACATTTAAAATTGGAGCTGGCTACAGGTTCAGAGGTTCAGTCCATTATCATCATCTGGCCTCCCGATTGTACACATCTCAGTCTTCTCTATCCTGAGACTTAGCCTGCCGTTTCTCAGGGCCCTCCAAATCGTTTACTTACAAGTTACACTGGGTTCATTTGCTTTTCATTTCGGTTTCATAAAATTGAAAAAAATCTCTCCCCACAAACTTATGAACCATGACTTCAGATCAAAGATTCCAACTCCAGCTTGGAGAGTTGGCTTGGTATTTAAGGGCACTTATTTTTCTTATCAGAGAGCGTCTTCCCAACAACTTACAATAACTAAGAAATTCTGGCTCCCTCTTTTGCCTGCCACGGACACCAGGCACTCTCGTGGTACACAAAATATAAGTAAAACAAACAAACAAACAAATCCCCCAAAATAAACAAACAGAAAACCAAAACAAAACAAAAAAACTCGAGGAAATAATAGTCAGCGAAATACATTGATTTAAAAAAAAAACAAAAAAACAAAAAAACAAAACTGAATCCCTGTCTAGTTTCTAGTGTGGGACCTAACACAGAAATGCAATTCGGAGAATTCGGAGTGAAGGGATGCATTAAATGGAGATTTGGGAATTGCTTGTTCTGACTCTGAGAGGAAGGTAAGAGGCGTGTGGCAGGAGCCTGGAGTCGAGGACAAAAACCAAGTGTGAGAGCGTCAGTTTTCGTCCAGCCTGTGGCAGGCTTTTTCCCCTGCGCTGGATTTCTGTTCCGGATTTCACTGTCCGAAGGACGTGCGGGGGAGGGGAGGACTCTGTGGTGGTGGTGGTGGTGGTGGTGGTGGTGGTGGTGGTGGTGGTGGTGGTGAGGGGGCGGTCATATTTCTCCTTACCAGAATCCACCACTATGCCATTCCCAGCAAGCCCAGACTGAATTCCAACACTGAAATGGAATGGACTAAAATACAGTCTGATTTTGCTTTCTTTCTGTCCCACAGGCAGGAGTCCAAAGAACCAGCACTGTATCCTTTTCTAAGAAAGAGAGAAAGGACGGTCCGTGTGGCCCTATAGCTCAGGGGTTAGAGCACTGGTCTTGTAAACCAGGGGTCGCGAGTTCAAATCTCGCTGGGGCCTAGGTCAACGTAGACTTTTGAGCTCCGGATTTCCTAGCCCAAAGCTCTCTGTCGCCAAGTTATTCAAGCAAGACGCGATAAAATTTTACTCTCGCTGCGGAGCTCGAGTGCAGGTCCGCACTCTGCGCTCTAACAAAGTCTCCGACAGCCTGCTGAGCGCACCGCGCTAAGATTGGACGCAGGAGAAGGTTGACCTCCCTGCAAGAGCTAGGCCGGAGGGAAAGGGGGAGGACTGGCAACCGCGTGCTGTACCGGGAGGCTAAGTCCGCACACAGGCCTCCATACTTCACTGTCTCGCGCAGGAAATAGAGTACCGCAGTTGACGTGAGACCTTGGTCACTAAACCAGGGAATGAACTCAAAGAGGCCGTGGTTATGACTTTCTGTAAGAGGAATGGCCTTTCTCTCAGAAGAGCTTCTTTATCGTTAGGTGCTGAGGCTAAACCTGGGATCTCAGGCTAACCACGCTACCGCCAAGCCACGCCTCCAGTCCCTGGGTTTCCTAGCTGTGGCGGCATCAATCCATGCCATCCCGCAGAGTGGGTTTGTAGAGTGTCGCGCGGACTGGGTGCAGAGCGCTCGTTCTCGGATCTCGGCTGCTCGCTTCACCGCCTGCACGCACGCACTCGGAGGCGGGCGTCCTCAGAGCTCTGACTTCGTCCGGAGGGCCGGACCGCGACCCCGGCAGGGCGTCTGTAGCTTCTCGCTCAAGGCACCCACCAGTCACGCACTGCCATCCGCCGGGCCTAGGCCGCGGTGGTTACCTACCTACTGAATACCACTTTCTGAAGGAGGATCCCCGTGCTTCCCTTCGATAGCTCAGCTGGTAGAGCGGAGGACTGTAGCAGGTTCATTACAGCCATCCTTAGGTCGCTGGTTCGATTCCGGCTCGAAGGAGTAGCCTGTATTTTGGGCTATTTCCTGAGATAAACTCCGGTCCTTTGTTCAACGTGCCACTATTGATCGTCCTAACTTATCAACAATCTCTCCTCTCTGGAAATGGTCAAAACGCGCAATCACTACCTACCTGTAATCAAACAGTTACGAAAAAGAAAATGAATCTTGGAGTTTGGTTTCTCTGGCTCTCTCGTTGTTTACTTTTAGTTTTCGAGTCTACTGTGCTGCCCATTGTCCGAAGTCCAGACATCAAAGACCGCAAGGTACAGAACCTTGTGGACATGTTTGTGTACCCGTTTTTAGCGCTCTGATGACCCGCAGGACCCTGATTTGCCGAACAAAACCTCTAACTGACCCCGGCGATTGCCCCACTAACTGGCAAAGAGACACTTTACTCGTTTAGGTATTTCATGCAGCATTTGACCTGTGTTGGAGACGAGGCTGGAAGAGTGTAGAGTCCAGGTCGGATGGAATACTTTGTAAACAAAGGGAGTGAGGTTGAAAACGCAGTTCTGATTCAGGAAAACCGCGAAGGTCTACAGAATCACAAGACAAGAGCAAACTTATCGGCCGCCAGTCTAACTGGCTACTCGCAGCCTCCTCCTGCCCTCAGTATTTTGTTGTCCCGCCTGCCTGTAAGATTTTTGTGCCCGCAAGTACCCTGCAGCTGGGCTCCACCCGGAGATCGCAGCGCTAAGCCGGCTCGCTCCGGGCTCCTTCTGGAATAAGTGATCAGGCAGGCCTGTGACTTGAAATCTGAAAAGCTGCCTCTTCTGATCCCATTCTGAGCCTTGAGTTGTCCCGGACGTGGATAGAGAATAAAAAGGGATAGGTCCGGAATTAATGGGTGGGACTTGACAAAGTTAGGGTGGAAATTAAATAATACGAAAGAAGTTTCCTCTGTGAGAGACGAAAAGAGAAAAGAAACCGCTGAAGCCTCTAGACAGCCTATGTCAAAACATGCTAGACTGACGAGCACGAAAGAGCAGAACTGTGCTACGGCTCGTTGGTCTAGGGGTATGATTCTCGCTTTGGGTGCGAGAGGTCCCGGGTTCAAATCCCGGACGAGCCCTGCACTTTTTGCCTCGTCCTTGGATAACTCCTGGACAAAAGTTCACGACAAACTTTCTCGTGCCAGTAGCACCAAATTCCCAGGTTCCAGCGTCCCCTTGGCAGGCTTGGTGTTTCTGCCGCGGATGCTTCTCTTGGAGGTCCTCGAGACATCTACCAGTCCAATTTCTGTGCAAAAACCCACATTGTCTGCTTGGTGGTTGGGGTTAAACTGTCTTGCCGGCCAGCCCAACGGGGAGGAGCGTCCTTGTAAGAAATGGGGTGCGGTCCCAGCCACTGAGGCTGGACCGCCCACCCTCCACTCCTCTGCACCCCGCCCCAATCTGTTTGCGTGGCCAGGCAACGGCGACCTCACCCAAATCGGCGACGAGATTGCAAAGGAAACTTCATTTCTTCTATTCGCCATCCCATCAGGAAAAAGGAGTGAGAAACAAAGCCGTCATCTCCAGTTCCGCGTCCAGGTGGGTTTCTACGCCTGTCCCTCCAGGGTTTAGCTATGGAAGTCCTACTAAGGACAGTTGTGGGGCTCCTGGGAGATGACTTCTCAACTTCTCCGGTCTAATTACAGAGCTGAGGTGTGGTGGGGATCAATTCGGTTCTCACAGGTTTCCACAGTTCACTTTCCGCATCTTGCCAGAGTCCAGCGTGGATGGTCATTGTGTAGAACCCAGGCTCTAGGGGATCGCAGAATCTGCGAAGGGAGGAATTCCAAGCAGCCCTCGTTCGCTCAGACAGGGAAAATTTTGAGGGTTCCTAGGTCGACATCAGATTTGTGATGCAAGTCTGTCAAGGTTGTGCAAGCAGAAGTGGTGTTTTCGTTTTCCATTGCCTGTCTCCCTCCCTTAACTTATCTTTAACTGTGTTGTGAAACTTTTGGAGACGCGTCAGCAGCATCCTCTATGCCTTCTTCCTGGGTAGTTGGGATTGAAACAGCACATGCCAGTGCAGTGATGGAGCGCCTCTGTTTCAGAAGGAGGATAGAAACCTTGTGCTTATATTGGGACATCTCCAGTGGGCCAGGTTCTTCCGTCTGTGATAGTAGAAATCTTATAGCCAGTTCATACATGCAATCGTTAGAAACCTCAGTTAGCACACCGGTCTGAAAAGCCTCTGGCAAACTCCGAAAAGCAGCCTCAGCTATTCAAAGAGCAAGCACCACCCAGCTCTGAGTTAGTCAGGGCTGCCAGTCGCAGCGGCTTAAACTCAAGAAACAGTGTGATGATAAAAGGGAGAAATCAGATGTCTGGGAGATTTATGGAAATAATCGGTGTTAAGTAATTAGTCAGTACTACTTTAAACATGAGTTTTGACTTTTCTAGAAATCATTCCGATGGGATAAAAAAGTTGGGTTGTACACTGGAAATCTTCCGGTCACAGAAACGCCAAATGCTCATCGGTCAAGTAACGTCCCTTTCTTTGTTCTTCAACTCCCTCTTCCTTAAAACGAAGGTGGAGAGATCGTCTCATTTTGATCACATGGGGTGGTGGGACCTTAGTAATGTGGTTTAGATAATGTGGAATCGAAGCTTAGGTTAACAGGGGGTGATTAGAAAAAGTGAACCAGCCACGGTCCCAGACCTTGGAGAGCCATCAGTTCAACCATGGCTCAGCTTGTAGGGGTACATGAGCTTCCCTCTCACCCTCGCTCTTTCTGCACCCCACAAAAGGCTGTGGAGTTGTCCACTGGAGACATTGTTAGTGTGACTCCATGCATGGATTAAACAGTGTGTCAATGTGCTCGCTTCAGCAGCACAGATACTGAAAAAGCGTATGGATGCAGTCTGGTAAAACATCTCTTGAGGTTCTCCATTGTATGTTCATTTGGGTAAAGAACTCTCTGTAAACAGTTGTTTTCAGAGTGGCTGCAAACCACAAGTAAGCCACAGCGCAGTATGCCCTGAAGTAACTGTTTACTTTGTATCTTGTTTGGAAACATACACACATCATCAGGACTTTGTTTCCATGGTCCCTGAACCAGTGGCGAACCCACTCCTCAGGGGGCCTCCTGTGAGCTTTCCTTTTTTTAGTTGTTACTTCCGTTACCCATTGAGTATTATGTCAGTGCTGTAAAGGAATGTTGACAGCGTCCCCATACCTTCCACTCTATAATGAGTCCTAAGGACTGAATTAAACATACACACTCTGTATAAAGGGGAAGTATGCCAACACTAGAATTATTAGAGAAGAATTTCATGCCTCATGTGTCCATGGATATTACTGGCTTGGCGAAGAGACAGACAAAAATTCCAGGAAAGGTGATGGCTTTCCAGAGGTTAAAATTTTTAATACTTTTTAAAATTGTCAGTTGTTTTATATGAATTTAAATTACTGACAAAAATACAATATTCAGGCCTTGGATGTGGCTCAATGGTATCTATGTATCATATGTAAGGTCCTGGGTCTGAGTCCCGGAAAACACACACACACACACACACACACACACACACACACACACACACACACTGTTTTTCCTTTCACCTTAATAAAATGCAAAACTTAAAAGAGGGAAGTTCCTGCGTTTGAGCAGGTTAGTGTGTCAGACCCTGGATTTTGTGTCTGGGCGTGTGCTGTGGCTGAGGGTGAAGTGCCTCTGTTTTGTAGTTGTTTATCAGAAAAGGGCCACACTGATATGTCACCTCTGGCCATGGAGTTGGCTGATATTTCCCCTGGAGACCGATGAGGCCATCCGGGTGTCGCAATGGACTGGCCGCTCTCCTAACAATGAGTGGTTGCTGACTCTAGAACCCAGCCCGTCCTCATCTGTTGTCAAAGCGCTGTGTGATTAATTTAAAAGAGGCACCACCATACCCGTTATGTTTGCACACTGAGCATTCGGTGTTGGCTTGGATACCAGTAGAGAGGCCTCACCCTGAATGTCCCCGAGTGCTAGCCTTCCCTGTATTTCTGAGACAGTTGAAATGCTGGCATTTGACAGAACAAAGTTTGGCACTTGTCTAATGGATGCCTGGTCAGAATGCGACTGCCTCCCTTTCCGCAGACTCTAGTACCTGAAGTCAGGCTACAGCAGCTTAGTCATCTTCTAACAACTCCAGCCTCATTTCCTTTCAGCTCACAGTCGGGTTAAGTGCAGGAGGGAGGGGGAGGGGACAAGAACAAAGGGGACCTTCAAGCTGGGCTGTGCCTCAACAAAGCTGAACCTTGTTTAAGTTTGTGCCCTTTTCCAGGTCCTCATGACCTCCACTCTTCCTCCTCAAGCTGTCAGGCCCTGTTCTTAGGAAGTGTATCCATCGGGGCATGCACATTCTGAGCAGCTTCTGCTTGTTTGCTTGCTTGTTTGTTTGCTTGTTTGTTGTTTGTTTTTGGGACAGGATTTCTCTGCCTAGCCCTGGCTGTCCTAGAACTCACTCTGGAGACCAGGCTGACCTCGAACTCACACAGATGCACCCGCCTCTGCCTCCCAAGTGCTGGAATTAAGGGTTTGCTTTGTAAAGAGGTTGCACTCCCAGAGTTTACTCTGTAGTCAGGAACAGAGGCTCAGTGGTGAAGGCAAATCAGCTGATTTCGGAACGTTTTGCAGGCAAGAGCAGAACACTCCCTGGGTCTATTCCAACACCTGGATGACCTCATCGGACCCCAGGGGAAGGATCGGCTGGCTCCCACAGCCAGAGATTGCTCTGCTTAGCACTCAAGTTTATTTCATAACTGATACCAAATTGTGCATCTCTGAACCTATAAAGAGAAGCCCAGAAAGTTTTTCACAGCTAGAAGCTCTAGGTCAGTTAATGAGGACTCACGTGTCAGTCGCTAACAAGACAGAAATGAGTAAGCAAATAGTCTTCTCTGGAAAGGGTCCGCCCAATGGCGAGACCCTGAGGTTAACTAACTCTCAAAGGAACGTTGGTACCAACCAGAAGTAAATCCGCATCCACCGTGCACACTGTGGGACCCCTACATCAGTGTCGTCTTCTCCGAGTGTCCCCAAGTCCAGGTGTGAGCATGCCCGCCTGGATCCTTTCGGCTCCAGCTTCCTGAGGGAGCCCTGTTCCTGCCACACGGAGGACCAGCCTTACTGAGGGTGTCCGAAGAGGCTGGCGTGCTGTAGTCTTCCTCCTGCTACATCGAGTCAGCTGATGCTCTAGCTCTTGTACCCAGACTCGCCTCAAACATTCCCCAGAAATTAGTACAGCTTAAATCACGCACAAATATCTACACAGAATGATGGAGCAAAATCTAGAAATTGACAGAGAGCTGAAATATTGCAATCTTGCGCTATATACAAGATAAATGTATAACAATTTTAAAAATTGTATGTATTTCTTACCTTCTCCCTATGGGCATTTTGTCTGTGTACCACGCATACGCAATACCTGAGGAGGCCAGGGAAGGCATCGCAGCTGGTTGTGAACTGCAGTGTGGGCGCTGAGAACTGAGCCTGAGTCCTCTGAAGAGTAGCCAGTGCCCATAACCACTGAGCTACCTGCCCAGCCCTGAAGATAAATATGTAAGAACAATTCTAGTTAACTTGTTCACCACCTCACTACCTCACCGTGTACTTTCTGGGTGTTAGAAGTCTGCCTTGTGGCTCACTTACTGTTTGATCTTGGCGTCACCTCATAAGCAGAGCAGATGAACACAGTGCCTTTTGTACATAGTTCAGATAACGCTGACATGTAGAAAGCTGGTTTTGCAATTGTGCTTTAAAGAAGAGGAGGTTGAGGGCTGGAGAGATGGAGAGATGTCTCAGTGGTTTAGAACGCTGACTGTCCTTCCGGAGGTCCTGAGTTCAATCCCTAGCAACCACATGGTGGCTCAAACCATCTGTTGTGGGATCTGATGTCCTCTTCTGGTGTGTCTGAAGGCAGCTACAGTGTAGTTATGTATAAGAAATAAATCTTTTAAAAAAAAAAAAGAGGAGCTTGAGTGGCCATTGTTTCCTGTGGATGGATGGAGGGAAGAGGAGCCCAGGAAGTGCTATTTATTTCTGGGGCTTGAAGTGATGTGAGTACAGTCGCCTCACTCCTGCCTTTAGACTTCTTCCAAGTAGTTCCTGAAGTTGAGCTTAACATCAGAGATAGTAAGTTTTGGATCTCTAGCACATGAACAGTGAAACCTCAGTCCTACTCTGAGCAAGGGTAAGGACCACACATAAGGAAAGAGACAGCTTAGGAACAAAAGGCCACACTTAGCAAACATTCCCATCGCTAAAAAAATGTCTGGTCCACCAGGTGGTTAATATTTGACCCAGTCATGCTCAGGGAAAAGGTGAATGACTCCTTGTTTGTCCATGATTAGTGTCCTTGGTTTACAAGTCTCTGCCAAGGTAGATAGAGATCCTTAGATATGTTCTCCCCACCCCTTCACACGAGCCCTGTATATAACCAGACTGACAGGAGCCTCTGGCTTCACACTGCAGGACCCTGTCTCCAGGAGCCAACAGCTAGACTGGTCCCAGTCAGACGGAGGAAACCTGGCCAGCTTTTGTAAGATTCTTCCCTTTGGGTGCTCAACTGCTCTGCTTCTTTTCTTTCCTCTGTGCTTTTACTAGCCTTTCTTCTATTTTAGTGAAACCGATTACGACTCCCCCCACACACACTAACACACACACACACACACACACACACACTAACACACACACACTAACACACACACACTAACACACACAGACACACACACACTAACACACACACACACACACACACACACACACACACACACACACACACACGCATTTACGCTTGTTCTCTGAACCCAAACTCACTCACTCGAATGAAAATGAGTAAGAGTCAAAATTTAAAATGAAAACAGGTTTTGGTTTCTATGGTTCGTATCTGGGATACAATTAATGGGACTGCGAGCAAGGAGACGGAGATATGGGAGGGATTCTTAAATTGTGATTAAAAGTCCCCTAAGGCTTAGGAAGCCATTTGCCGATGGACATCTGAACTGCCATGTTTCCTTCCACAACAAGCATGTGGCTTGGCAGGAATATTAAGAAAAATCCTAAGCCTGGTGATGGTGAGGTCACCTTTAATCTCAGATCTCTGTGAGTTCGAGGCCAGCCTGGTCTAGAGCGCGAGTTCCGGGACAGCCAGGGCTTCACAGAGAAACCCTGTCTCGAAAAAGGAAAACCCCAAACCAGGAAGTACTTTTGGCAGTGCTTCCTCCTCGTTTCTTTCCTCTTTAAAAAAAAAAAAAATATTGATGCTCTTTTAAAACAAAGCGGACCATGTACCAAGATCAAACGATGGTAGGTGGAGGGAGGAAAGACTAGGGAGAAGACCGGGCATCTGGTGTTCCGGCTTTCAGCTGTTCCGGCTTCCCTCTGAACTGTTGCGAGACACGGAGTAGGAGAGTAAACCTTCGAGAAGGGTGTCTGTGGCACTGCCACCCCCGATGCAGGAAAGTTTGCTACATCTCTAGTCTACAAAGCGCTGCCAACGGAGAGAAAGAGAGAAGGAGGATTCCTGTGAGCACTACGGGGTTAAGAATGGAAAACCGGCTCTGCACAGTCAGAACTCTTCCACTGCAGGAAATCCGAATGACAGCCATTGTTGTGTGGGGGACTAAGGTTCAGCACCTTTGCAAGTGGCAGAATTACATTCATACCCCCTAATAGTCCGGCGCTCGCTTGTTTTCTCACAATTATACCCTGCCTGGCTTTGAGGGGGTATTTCTAGCTAAATGTTTCAAGGGAGTGGACAGTAGACACTGGTGGTTGGGGCGTGCTGCTGCTGGAAGTTGCTTTCTGGGTGCTTTAGTAAAGTGAAGCCATAAGGAGAGACTGCATGGGGTGAGTTGGTAAAAATTAATGTGCAATTTCTGCAAATTAGAAACAAGTAACCCCCTTTCCTGGCCACATAGGCCTGAGAGCTTTCAAAGTCTAAATAGCAAGTGCCATTTTAGGATGAAAAAAAAAACCCAGTGTAGTATTAGTCTTCTCATGGTACACAGGCTTGGCTTACAGGGAGAGCCTTCAGGGAAGATGTGTTTCAGTGAGACTTGACCAAGGTTACCCCATCACCGATTTCTTCCAGTTGATACCTTGTACCATCAACTAAGGTTATTTAAATTTGTCCCTGCAATTCCGATGTTGCCAGATTTGGCTACTGAAACCCACGAGGAATCTATTAGCTTAGTAAGAAGCATGGACTTTCAAAGCTGGAACCCCTCTGATTTCGGGCTGGTAAAGAACAGGCCTCAAGAGAAAAGGGAAGTTAACCAGCAGAGCGGTACTGCGAGTCTGCTGTGAAGCCAGCACTGTGACTCAAGGCAAAGAGTGCAGATCCGGCTCAGGTGTAGATTATACAGCAGCAGGAAATATGGACAGGTAAATGTTTGTTTGCCTAGGATCACGTGGGCAATGGTGTGTTTGCAAACAGCAGCCATGAAACCCGATAGCTGGTAAACTTCTGCTTTATGATGGCCTTAGCATTTGGACCCCGTACATTATAGCTTTTGCTTTGGTGTCCTAAATACCCAGAGCCTGGCAAGTTAAGGGACTCTGGGTGAGGCTACCACAACCTTGCTGGCACCTCCAGGAGAGCAGACTGTCAGTCTATTGAATGGCCACATCCTATCCACTGCTGCCACCTGCTGCTCGTGTTGAGTATTACCAGCTCTTGATATCTTTCATTGTTTAGTTTGGCAGTAGCCAGGCTAGTTCCAAAATGTGCCTCAGTCCTCCTCGCCCGCTCTGCAGGCACGTGTGTAGTTTCACACATAGATCTTTCTCATTTTTAAAGAGAAATCACATCCAGGAAAGAGCATCCTAACATAAATGTAAGCAGGTCTCATGCAGCCTGGCAGCTCTGGTAAATGCTGGTAACTCTTCAGGGGTGGCTGTGCCTTCTGCACGTGTGCACCATCTTTCTCAATAAACAAACAAACAAACAAACAAAAACAAAAACAAAAAAACCACACTCACATTTAATTCTGATGCAGTTCATAATCTGCATGCTTTATGGAAGTTTGTTATTTCAGTACGGTGAAATGACCGAGAATTTGGTGTTCTTTATAGCCTTATTCCGAGTTTGGTTGTGGTTACTGTGAAACAGGAAGAACAGGCTAGTGTCAGATGCTAATTAGAAGGGAAGTCCACTTCCCATTCCATCGCCCATCGTCCACAAGCTCAGTAGAGCCTTAGACCCCCTGACTCCTAGATTCCAAGATGTACTCCTGACCCTGCACTACTGAGCAGGCCGACTATAGGCTGAGTGCCAGAACCTCAGCTTTCTACATACACACACACACACACACACACACACACACGTGAGTGAACATGCAGGCACATGTACACCCACACAAACACGCACATGTATGCACATGTGCACACACACGAGGTAAAAGTAAACATGTTCGGACTTATACATGAGAGAAACACAAAATAAAATTAATGATTAACTTAATGTGGCTGAAAATGTACCACACTTCAGGGTAGAAAACAAAACAAAAACTTACTTGGGACTGATTTCCTCTCTAAGTACTACTCCTTTAGGCCGAAAGATGCAACATTCTTTGTATTTATTTATTTACAGACAAGGTCTCCTGTATCCCAGGCTGTCCTTGAATTGGCTATAGAGCCAAAAATGACATAGAAATTACAATTCTCCTGCCTGCACCTCCCTAGAAGAACATAAACTAGGGGTGGTAGTTCTTCAGGAAGATCAAGAGTTTGGGGCCAGCGTGGGTGCAAGACGCTCAAAGCAAAACAAAACAAAATCAAACTTAAAAGTTGATTTTTCCTCTGCAATGTGGGGACATTCACAGTTATTTGATATGGTGGGGTGTAGAGCTATAATGGGTTTGTGTGTGTTTCTGAGAAGCCATCTACCGTGGTTTCTGGGCCATGAAACTCACCAATTACAAGGCTGTTTAGTAGGGAAACTTGTGTTTCTACCTCCACAGCACCAGGATTACAAATGCTTGCCATCAAGTCTGGCTTTTACTTACTTAGCCATTTCCTCCCTATAGCATTTTTTTAAAACATTTACTTTTACTATTTACTGTTAGGTGTGTGCATGTATGTCTGTGGGCAGGTCTGTGTAGGAGAGCTCCAGGTGCCCACAGAGGCAGTGGATGCCTCAGAGTCTGAGTTGCTGCAAGATGTGAGCAGCTTAGTGTGGGTGCAGCGACCTGAACTCAGGCTCTCTGAAGAGCAAGACGCACATTTAACTACTGAGCCATCTCTGCCGCCCCACCACGAAGAGGGTTTTAAGTCTCAGGATGATCTTTTTATATTTTCTCCAAAGAACTAAGGATATTATCAGACACTGCTTGATATTTCCCTATTATCTCCCAGTTCTCAAAATTTCAAATTTCATAAGAAATAACAATTTGAAAGTCCACAAGAAGGTCAGACTCCAGCAGAAGACACCTTTGGTCCTGGGGCGCCTGATTGACAGATGCGTGTGGTGCAGGGTGTGCCGAGAGCTCTGGGGAGGTGATGGTAGGAGTCTTCTCTCTTCTCCTCTTCAGAGAGATCTTACAGGGAATTTTAAAACCTCAGTTTTGTTCTGGGTTTCATATTACCACACGGTAAGATCATTCGCCTATGCTAACAGTATCACACGTGTAGGAGACACTAGAAAGTATTCTCTCAGACCATCCAAAGAGCATCCCAAGTAGGTCACTCTGAAGACAAAGCTTGAGTTCCCCTCTTTGTTCAGTCAGAGTCTCTTCCAGGCCCACTTCAGGTACCGCACAACCTGTTCCATTCTCCCTATGCACTGCATGGTAACTCTGCCCTCTGGGAGGAGTAGACCTGCAGCCTTCATCCCAAGGTGATCATCTCTACAGCTTTCCTCACTGATGTGGAACCAGAATCCCATCTCACAGCCTTGGGGGTTGGACTGTCCTTGTGCTCGCAATCCCCAGAAGTCATTCTGCCTGGCTCTCAGCTCCTGTGTTACCAACTCACCCTTCCCCATAGGTGCACATTTCTGTTCTGTGCTCGATCCTCCCCCGCCCCCCAAAAAAGAGTCTTCTATATCATCAAGCTAGTGTGGAACTCCCGGATTCAAGCAATCCCCCTGTCTCTGTTTCCCAAGTAGCTCGGCCTTACAGACACACACTGCCCCTGAACCCTGGTATATCTTAAAGGTCTTTGTGCCCTAGGAGCTAACACAGTTTCTGGGCCCAATAGGAACTTGAGTAATGTTTGTTAGCAAGTTAAATAATAGGTGAATTAAGACTATAAACAGATTTTGATGCGCTGTGGATGATGGTGAGCCTAAAGAATAAAGAAAGATGGCTGACACAGAGTCAGTCAGGAAGGCCAAAGCAAAGAAGGAATGAGGTAGCTGAGGACAACTGCTTTATCCTATTCTTTCGGAGAGGAAAGTCCCCACCCATTTAGTCTAAGTTAGAAAGTAGTTCTATGGCCCGACCATTCCTGCTCTTTGTCCTAGGCTGGAATCTCTGTTGGAAGAGATGGAGATGAGCCTGCGTCCTCTGTTGTTGGTTTTTGTGCTGGGTCTGGTTTCGACCCCTTCAACTCTGGCTCAGGACGACCCCAGGTACACGAAGTTCCTGACTCAGCACTATGATGCCAAGCCCAAGGGTCGGGATGCCAGATACTGCGAAAGTATGATGAGGAGAAGAGGCCTAACCTCGCCCTGCAAAGAGGTCAACACCTTTATCCATGGCAACAAGGGCAGCATCAAGGCCATCTGTGGCGCGAATGGAAGCCCTTACGGAGAAAACTTAAGAATAAGCCAGTCTCCCTTCCAGATCACCACCTGCAAGCATACAGGAGGGTCTCCCCGGCCCCCTTGCCGGTACCGAGCCTCTGCAGGGTTCAGACATGTTGTTATTGCCTGTGAAAATGGCTTGCCTGTCCACTTTGATGAGTCTTTTATCAGTCTCTAGTCAGCAGGCCCCCGGCGCAGACTTAACTCTGTTCTCTTTTTATCTCCTCTCACCCCAGAACACTGACATCCATTGTCAGGGGCTAGAAAATTTACTATCTGAAACATATGTCTCCCGACTTACAAAACACAGGAATAAAGATTTCTCAAAAGCCATTAATTATCAGTCTGGAGGTTTTTGGGGGAGCAGGGCCGACAGGATGGCGGGCAGGGGTAAACCAGTCACAGACGAGGACACCTTGACTGGTTTCCTGTTGGGCAGCATTGGGGAGCTTAACAAGAACCGCCACCCTAATTTCCTGGTAGTGGAGAAAGATACCACCATCAATGAGATTGAAGACACTTTCAGGATGTTTCTAAACAGGGATGACATTGGCATCATTCTCATCTACATCGCAGAGACGGTTCGGCTCGCCCTTGATGCCCACGGGAGGTCCATTCCAGCTGTCCTGGAGATCCCGTCTAACAAGCATCCCCATGATGCAGCCAAAGACTCCATCCTGCGCAGGGCCAAGGGCCAGTTCGCTGCTGAAGACCTGCGCTAGGGCTGCTCAGCCCTTAACCCTCCTCTCGCTTCCAGGCCTCTCTCAGTTGGCCAGCCTCTATTTAAGTTACAAGCCTTGGTTTCCAGACCCTCCTTTCCTCTTCACTGAGTGGCGTGTAAGCTGTTGGGGTTCCATTCAGGTCTAGGCTGGATAGGGAAAGAAAGCCCTGGCATCTCTCTACTACCTTCTCCCTATGCAGTTAAGCAGTATCATTGCTGATGTTAAAAGAATAGTGTCTCAAAAAAAAAAAAAAAAAAAAGTCCGTCTGGAAGATCACTAGTTCCAGTAAATTTAACTTTCTGGTTCCTCTCCTAGCTGTTCCCAGGGGACAGGGGCTGAAATGGAGATATTCTTCCTTGCCTGTTACTCAATGAGAAGGTAGATTTTATCTTTCTATGTAGCTGAGGATGGTAAATTGATTTGCAGACAGGACAGGGAATTTTCAAAAGAGGCAAGTTGTCTATTACGTAATGGGTCATTAAAGAGCCCTTTGGAAAGTTTAGGATCAAGGGCCAGCATACAATAGCTCCCCACCAACTCCTCCCCTACAGCCTGAGACCGTCTGCACTCAGGGGACAGACACGGCTTCAGGCTGTCATCCTTAGCAACCTAATGCATCCCCTTAATTTTTTTTTAAGGACCTCAACTCTGGCCAAACCAGATTCACACAGAAAAAAAATTCAAGACTAGCCTGCATGGGTCAGAATAGGAGGCTTTTGTCAGTGATAATTTTGACATAGGCTGTCAACATAAAGGGTGTGAGAGGGGCAGTTAGGAAGTGAGACATAACCAAATGTGGATGTGGATTCCCCAACAGAGACTCATATATAATTGCCTTAATATTGGTGGAACGTACAAGTCACACCGTAAAAGGTTGTAAGAACAGCCCTCTGCTTTTCTGTCTCTCTCTTTAAAATATTACTTATTTTATTTTGCGAGTATTTTGCTTTATTATAGTGTTTTGCCTGCATGTATGTGTGTGCACCACATGTGTGCCTGGTGCCCAGGGAGGTCAGAAGAGGTGTTGGACCCCCTGGAACTGGAGATGGCTGTGGTGGATGCTGGGATCTAAACCCAAGTCTTCTGCAAGAACAGCAAGTGTCCCTAAGTGCTGAGCCACCTCACGACCCCTTTCTCGTCATTTGATAGGCAGGGCCATAGGGTGGCCCAGGAGATGTCTTGGATGGAATTATAATTTGCAAAGGCAGACTCGAGAACCACCAGGGTTACACAAGGGGTTTAGTACATCTTCCTGAAAAGAAGGCTTCTTCTTCGTTCTTGAAAAGTGCAGGTTTACTACTGGCCAAGGGGTGAAGGCCTTAAGCAGTTGTTAATGATGATGGAATATTTGCTTCCGAGACTGCCAAGTAAAGGGTTTCTTCCCCTTCCCATAGCCCCTCAAAATTTCCTTTTCATCCATTGAGTGTCTCTTTCTCTGTGGTCTTAAGCAAGGATTAACTCTAATGGAATACTCCCAAGACATTCATTTGTCATGGCTATTTTATTTAAAATTTAAAAACTTGTCTATTTTATGTCATTTTTCTCCTTAAACTTTACTTTATTGAGTGGTATTTGAGAACTGTGGGGTTTTAAGGAAGTTATAGAGAGATTATTTTCTTTCTATTTTCAGCCAGATTTGTTTCAAACGTAAACACTATATACAAACCTAGCTTGCTGGGTGCTGTCAGATGCTCAGTAGGCAATGTCCCGTTAGCAAAGGTTTATGAACACGTGCCTAGGTGTTTTACTTGGTGGTTCTAAATGCAGAACGAACAAAGTCCTGCTTCCCCTGTGTTCAAGCTATGGCCAGTGGCTGAGTAGCCCAGCCTTCCTGAGGATTCAGATTTAGGGCAGGCTTGAGAAGTGGGTACATGGTTTCCCCAGAAAGCAGGCAGAGGGTTCTCAAATGTCTCTCATTAGAAAAGTTGCCCTAAGGTGCTGGCCAATGACCCACGTTTCGTGTGGGGACTCACACAGCAGAAGGAGACAACCTACTCCAGCAGATCAGCCATCCATCAATCACATGATTGGTGGGCAGCAGTTTGAATAGAGTCCTGGTATTTTTGGTACCAAGTCTCTTTGCTCTACCATAACACAAAGGTGTTCAGAGTGAAACGTCAAATTGCAGATAAGGCGCTGTGTCTTGGTAACACACCATGTGAGAAGCTGAAGAAAAAGCCATCCGTGATTGCTGGCTATGCATGAAAAGACAAGAAAATCTCCCAGACTTCATGGAATGGCGATGAGTGAGGAAGAACACGCCAGACAATGGGAGAGGAAACTGCCCTGGGACACAGACGCTCAATTCCTTGAGAGTGTGATTAACCCTTCAAAATAGAGAGAGTCAGCACCACCGAACGCAACACGTCGCAGCCATCCGTTATGAAGAAAGTAGAGGGAAACGAGAAAGATGGTGAGCAGCTCTGAGGCGAGCTGCTCTGAAGACCACGCCTTCCTCTGATCTGTGAGAGTCAACCCCTGACCCGCTTCTGCACTTCGAGCTTCTTCTGGTTCCCCTGTACACTGTTAGTAATGCTGCCTTCTGGGAGGAGGAGACCTGCCTCCCTTCACCTCAAGGTGACCCTGCTTTCAATACTTTTCCTCACAGGTACAGGGCTCAAGGACAAAAGTGGGCCATCGGGAAAGGACTGGCAGCCTACACTGGCCACTTACGGTGTGCGGGACCCTGTGATGAGACTTTCCATTAAGTTTTTAAAAAGTCATTTTTCACAATATTGCAACAAGCCTGTCACTACCGTTCTGTAGCGTATGTGCCGATACACTAAGAGAGGTTAAATAATCTCCCCAAACCACACACCGTGCTAGTCTTCTTCCCATCGCTATGACAAAACATCGGGACTGATCAACTTAAAAAGGAGAAAGACTTGTCGTGACCCACTACTTCGGGACCTGTGGAGAGGCACTGAATTGTGGCAGGAGAGGGCAGGAAAGCAGCTGCTTGCCTCATGGCATCAGGAAACAAAGCGAGAAGGAAGAAACTGAGGTCATTTTAAGGACTCCCTATGGGCATCCCAGCCGTGACCAAAATTCCTCCCAACAACACCACCCTGGGGATCAAGCCTTTAACACGTGGGCCTTTGTGGAACTTTGAAAATCTGAACTATAGCAGTGAGTGCAGGGGAATCATGGTGTGAAAAGAAGTTCTTAATGAGATTCTGTGGTACAGTGTGAGAGCCTTTGCAGGGAGGCACGTGCTAAGTTAAGTTGGAAAGCCCCTCTCTCTCTTTGACATTCTGATACTCCTTCCTCTACCACCTAAGTGTTGGGATTACAAGTGTGCACCGCCATGCCTAGGAGTATGCGATGTTAGAGATAGAAACCAGGGCTTCATGCGTGCCTGGCAAGCACTCAGCAGCCTCTAAGGATGCTAATACTCTCTCCGATCTGTAGCTGTAGGTGTAGAATTAGAGCATAGAGCCTAACATCTTCCTGTGCAAAGACACAGGAAGTGAGTATGGGGAAAGTGTCAAAGAATAATGACTGCACTTGACACTGGTAATTACCACTTGTCAAAGTGTCGTTTGAGGTAGAACAGAGTAAACCAGAAGCCATTTTAGCAGCGTGTGATCTGCCTTCACGGAGCCCATCTTTGAAGACAAGCGCAGTGGTATCTGTCTGCACCCAGCCATCTCAGAAGGAGACTGCTCTTGGACTGTGCCTGCAGTGATAGACAGCCTTGACTCTTAAAAAGAAACTATCTCCATTACTTTGGGGTGCCCTCTCTTTTGCATCAGGAATGATGTTTATTTGCTAGGTCAATCAACCTGCAAAGTCAACCTGAGGAATGGCCACCAGATGGCAGCATCTCCCAGTCATTCCGTAAGCCATTCGTGCAGAAAAGTAACTGGCTCTGCCTTTATAATCCCGTTTTGTGTGTTTAAATTAATGTTTACTAATTCTTCAAAATATCATACAGTGTGCTTTGATTGTCTTCACTTTCCTCTCTCAATTCCTCCCAGATCTGTCCCCCATTATCCTACTCATCCAACTTCACGACCTCTCTTCCTTCCTTCCCTTTCTTTCTTTCTTTCTTTCTTTCTTTCTTTCTTTCTTCCTTCCTTCCTTCCTTCCTTCCTTCCTTCCTTCCTTCCTTCCTTCCTTCCTTCCTTCCTTCTTTCTTTCTTCATCTCATTGTGTCCAGTTTCTTCAGCCCCAATACTCTTGGGTGTATGTAGGGAGCATGGTCAACCTACTGGAAGTCACACACTTTTCAAGAAAGCTGACTTTTCCTCTCTAAGCCACTAGGACTTGTCAATAGATCCTCAGTTAGCAATGACGCTTCCTGGCCACCTCTACCCTCCAGGCTGGGATTTTGTCTGGCTTGAGTTTGTGTGGTCTTGAGCACGATGTCTCAACAGGTGTGAGTGTATATGTGCACACGCCCTGTTGTTCCCAGAAAACAGTCTCACTCTAGTCACCCCTGCCTTACAATCTTCCCACTCTCTTCCTCCAAACGATCCCTGAGCCTTGGGCCAAGGTGGTGTTAGTCTTTAAGGGAGAAGTAGAGTTTCCCCAGAAGAGGTGATTTATTCCACTAGCACAACCCTCACAGGAGGGGGGAGGAGAGGCTAGACTGAGGTTTGTTCTACCTTATCGTCCTTCATTTGCCGGATATAGAACATTCAAGTCAATATGTTATCTTGCCTCGACCAGAGTCTACGTACACTTTTGGGAACTGAAGTTTCCCAACCACCAAACACTCCCTAAAGATCATACTAGCTAACTCTCCTATAAAACCCAAACTCCAGCTTTATCTAGATTTATCTTTCCTTGTTTTAGACTCCAGTAAGGCAGGCTTGGGCAACTAACCTCCCTGTCATGTTTGTTCTGACTTGCTCTGTTAGTTAGCTCTACTGCCCGATACTTGGTAAAGAGAGCAATGTTTGCTTTCAAGGAAGGCTATGTTGACAGACTAGTCACTCTCAGAGAAAAGGGTACAAAGGGAAGAGCAGGAAGAATGGGGAGATCTTAAGTGGAAGGAGGGGGAAGGGAGGGTTCCGAGCAGATTTTACTTTGCCCTTCTCAGTACCTCTCTAGAGCCCAATCCTTACCATCCTTTCCCCATTCTTATTTTCTTCTCAGGCACTTTCTAGGTGACGATGGACATACAGAGGACCCAATCCTTGCTTCTGCTCTTGTTGCTGACCCTGCTGGGGTTAGGGCTTGTACAGCCCTCCTATGGCCAAGATAGAATGTACCAACGGTTCCTTAGACAGCATGTGGACCCTGAGGGGACAGGCGGCAGCGACAACTACTGCAACGTGATGATGCAGAGACGGAGGATGACTTCTACCCAGTGCAAACGCTTCAACACCTTCATCCACGAAGACATCTGGAACATTCGCAGCATCTGTGATACTGCCAATATCCCATGCAAGAATGGCAATATGAACTGTCACGAAGGCATAGTGAGGGTCACTGACTGCAGAGAGACAGGGAGCTCTGTGCCCCACAACTGTAGGTACAGGGCGAGAGCCAGCACTAGGCGAGTTGTCATTGCCTGTGAGGGTACCCCAGAGGTCCCAGTGCACTTTGACAGATAGATGACATCCTGTAGCTGCTACTGCTGGCAGATGACCTCTGAGTCAGTGAGAAAAGCAATGAGGGATGGCTCTAGGCTTTGCTTCCTTTGCTTGTGTCTTATCCTCACATATATCCAACGTAACCCATGGTGTTAAGTACTTCTCATCCAAGAGAAGAAAGAAGCCTCTTTTCACAGCACTGATGGCCTTGTTCTCCCAGATTCTATCGCCTGGACCATATGCATTACATGTATTTAGATAGTATTTCAACTATATAAAGAGCTTTTTCTGTCCAAGGTGTCTCATTCCAACCCTCTAACACACCTTGATGCCAATACTGCCACTTTACTTAGAAGCTCAGAGTTAAAGGATTTGACGACCATACAAACGGTGGAGGATCTCAGACAAAAATCAACTGAACGGGCTACTCACAAAGGTTACTCACCTACTTCTGTTATCCCTAAATGTCATCGTTAGGGAAGCCACTCGGAGTTTGGAAATAGGGACTGGAGAGATACCTCTGTGGTCAAGAGCACTGGCTGCTCCACTAGAGGACCCAGGTTCAATTCCCAGTACCCTCACAGCAGCTCACAACGGTCTGTATCCAGCTCTAGGTGGTTTGACACCCCACACAGATAGACATGTCGGCAGAACACCAATGCACATAAAATTAAAATAAGGAGTTTGGAAGTAAAACATCGGCAAAATGAGAGCTACTTGGCATTATTTTGGTTTGTGGCTACTAAGATTTTTTTAACTATATGAAAAATGTAGAACATCACTAAGATTGGTTTACCCTTCTCCGAAAGATTTTCAATATTTTATTATAATAAAGAACTGTATGTTGAACCAACTGTGTCTGGGTTTGTGTTCTCCTGCTCTTTTTCAGTTCCTCTCTAGTCTGTGAGCTCTCATGCCCCTTAGTGTCCCTATACGTTCTGGTCCAATACACACGACCATGAGATCCATCCCGACATCTGACTCTGTCTCCTTTTCTCCACTGAGATGATCCCTTTCACACACAAGACCTGAAACAAGAACTCAGATGTGGCCTTTGCTAAAAAACCACCAATTCTTCATGCAGCAAATTGAGAGAGCTGCATTACTTGGCCTTATTGATATTTATGACTGCATATACCCAATGGGTGACTGACGGTAGGCTAACTAGGTTGACATTTCTGGCTGCACGTGATTTTTCCTTTCTGAGTCCTCTGTGGGTCAAATGGAGTTCAAGATCAACAGGTCTGATGGATAAACAAAGAGGGTAATGGCTTTTCCCCTTTAGGATTTTATGTGTGTGTATGTGTGTGGGAGGTGTGGGGAATAAGTACACCACAGCTCACATGTAGAGGTCAGAGGACAACCCTTGGGAGTCAGCTCCACTGAGAGACAGGAATCAGATCATTAGTCAGGCTTGTCTGACAAGTGCTTTCCTGGCTGTGCTATCCTACTGGCCCTTTAAAAGAGATGACTTTATTTTAGTGTGTGTGTGTGTGTGTGTGTGTGTGTCTGTCTGTCTGTCTGTCTGTCTGTCTGTGCAGGTGCTCAGGAAGAGGTCAAAGGTTATCTCTTTGAGTTCCAGGGACTGAACTCAGGCTGTCAGACTTGTTAGGGCAAGCATTTTTATCCACTGAGCCATCTCACTGGCCCAGATAATGACTCTGGCCGACCTGAGATAATAGTTAACCAGAACACAGTTCTGTCCACAGCTGGACAGAAACTGCTTGACACTGCCTGCCCCATCCCCTGTATATTCTTAGTGCTTTTGCTGGCTCCTTGGAAATGGTTACAGATGCCGGGTTCCTTGCCTTACCAGCACACTTGCACTGGTTAAAGATCTAATTTTCATTCCACTGTTACCTTTTCTGTCTGGTTTGGTGTTTCAGTGGCCAGACCACAAAAGTAAAGCCTTGAGCCTAGTTTGATAATACCCGTTCCTTCCCACTTTGAACATTTAATAGATTACTCCAAAGACACTGGCTGCTAAAAGAAGTGTACTACATGTGAGAGACTAAGCTGATATTTGAATAATAACGAATAGGAAATGAGACTTGATCTGAAGTCCCCTTACCTGACTTAAGCGAAGGATCCCACACAGTAGAGCCATGAAGTAAGTCCTCCAAGACAATTATGTAAGCAAACAAGCTATACTTGCATCGTGGAATGTCAGTCGGTCCAAGAGAAAATGTTCCTCCCAACGGCACACCTGTGTAAATACGTTTAGAGTGAGGAAAGAGGATGGGAGGAGAGTTCTCTCCTGGGCACCTTCAGGCATCCATGAGAGTTGGTCACTGCATTTGCCTTTGTTCTGACACTGAGCTCCTGCTTGACATTTCTGGACTGAGAGGACAGTCTTGATGTTCACAGTTCCTGTGATCACACCCGAGTTTATGCTAAAGACATGACTTAGAATAAGACTCTCAGTCTCAAGATAAGCAAGTCACTAAAACCACCAAGTGTTTGGAGAGTTGAAACTCTCCGCCCTTCTTACCAGACTTTAGGAATTAGGGTAGAGCGGCTGGGAACTCAACTCTGTAAACCTCTTAGACAAAAGCATCTGAGAGTATGGAAGAGGGTGCATAAGTGATTGACCCGTCCAGCAGGTCTAGTTATTCAGGGTTCCGAAGAGGTGCCACCTGAGGGTCAAAGAGGGGGGAGAAAAGAAGGGTCAAGGTCTCGTTTATTGAGAGGAATGTACAGCATTTAAAGCTCTGAAGCAGGAATTGAAGCAGGAACTGAAGCTTAGGGTTGGGGAGTACTGAGAAGTGCCCAAGGATATAAGGTGAATCACTAAACTGCAAGATATCCTCCTTAAACGAAGAGGCAACAGTTTTCCGGGGACATATTCTTTGAAAAGGTCGAGCCCTTCTCAGGAATCTGCCCAGGGCAGGGCACTAGCTTTGCTCAGGCTGAAACATCCTGTGATTGTTCCCTGAATCTTCCTGGGAGAGGCTTTTGTCCAACAATCTCATAATCTTACAGCAGCCATCTTAGGGGTGAGCATCTGTGGCCATACAGCCCAGAGTCACGTAGCCACCTTGAGCTATACAGTCACAAAGCGGCCAGGCCCAAATCCTATACGGCTCCCTACAAGTGATGTATCCAAAGAGACTTGGACACTCCACAGAATGGAACAAGCCCTCTCTAGACCTTATCCTATGCAACATCTCTGCCAGTGGAAGTGAAAAAGTTCGCAATACAAAGCGGACTCACAACGTCAAGAACCTACAAGTTGAGTCAAAGGTGCGCATAAGAAGTTTACGTGTGTGTGCCTCCATTGGAAGTCCAGGCAGGCTTTGGTTTTGCACCAGTCTCCCACATAGCTACACCATGCATTTCTGGGGTATCCTCAGATCTTGCTTGCCATCTTGTAACAGGTCTACCTCCATAACTTAACAGTATTCCAGATAAGCCAGGACCATCATGTGGCAATGGCTGTTTCCAGCAATCAACTCATGCTAGCTTTTCCCATGTGGTCCTGAGGGTAATGAGCTTTCGTTTTATCTTTTTAAGACAGGGTCTCACTGTATATCCCTGAGTGCCCTGTAACTGACTACATAAGACCAGGCTGCCCTAGAACTCAAAAAGATCCACCTGCCACTGTCTCCCAAGTACCTGGATGAAAGGTATGCACCACCACACCAGGCTATGAGCTTTTCTGAAGTTCTTCACCCATATTTATTTTGTTTAAAAATGTCTGTTTTCCCTAACTTCCTCCACAGTGATTGTCTTAGTGCTCTCTAGAGGATCAGAACCACTAGGTTACATTCCTAAGGGTAGCCACTAATGATGTGCACTGCACAGCAACCTCAGCTGCTTGACAGAGCTTTAGCATCTTCACATTGCAGATCACAATTCTCCAGTATCTTTGACTTTCATCTTTGATGGTTTTCTATGTGTTGTGGGAGTTTCCGAATGCCTTTGTGGGGAGGGGATTCCATATGAGCTTTGTAGAGGATGTAAATGTATACAGAGGTGGTATCTAAAGAAATAGAGAAGCTAAAGACTTATGGTTCCAGAAACTCATAGGCACTTACACCTGGTCCCGAGGATGAAAACACATAATCTGGACAAACGGAGACCCCAGACTCATATCTGAGGCCTTGGTAGTTGAGGGCAGGAGTTCAGTTAATAAGTATAGAGCAGGGCCCTCAGTTGACTCCCTAGGTGACTTCCAGGATGAATGACAAGGTCTGGTATGCCCCAGCAGAAGCAGGTTCTATTAAGAAGGTAGACTGGCTTGAGCCCCTTTGTCCTATACAGGAGCATACATTGAAGGAAGTAGAATGATACAGCCTAAGGGAAGAAGAGTAAGATAGCAGGCCACTCTCCTCTGGGGAGTAGATGAGGAGAACAGGCCCATATTGTAAGACTAAGGCACGTTAGAGCACAATCAGGAAACAGGTCAATGCTTGCCATGCTACCTGGTGTGAACACTGCCTCATGCCCCGAGAAGAATGAAAATTGTTCTTATGGGTTGGTTTCTCAGGGATCAATGTCTGGTACCTCCTGACCTCAAAGGCTGAGAATGTGCAGGGGGGAGGTATAAAGGGGCACCAGATGGGGATGCTGAACTTTAAAGAGCAATAGGGACTTAGGTGCTTGTTGAACTTACTGCTTTGCTTTAAAGAAAAAAAATGCTATAATAAAGTTGATGACCACTTTCATTCTGAATGTTAAAGAGTAGGGTTAAAATGGGCTAAAAACAATTTATGAAAAAATCATATATTTCTTGGAATTATTAAGTCAGCTTTCAACATTACCTGTGATTGAGCTACGACACAAACATAGAGTCTTGTAGGCTTAAATTTGTAATAAAGGATCTTAAACCCTTCAACCTTCCTTCTAGCCCACCACCCACCACAGGTCATGGAAAAGAAAGGTTGATAGGAAATGGGGGTGGTGTGGACCTGTTCAGAAATAGTTCTTTGGAGCTCTCTAGTATTCATTGTCAGCAGTCCAGTCCTCTAGTAAAATACCAACGTGAAACAGAGGCTGCAGTCCAGCCCACTCTATGAGCACCACTCACGACTCAGCAGCAGTAGTTCAATCCAGAAGAAACCTCGAGGCTCCACCAATCAGCCCAAGTCTATGAAAGTGGAAAGATAGCAGGAGAAGCTGTTTGGTGAGTTAGTCTCTACGAAGTCATGACAAGTGAAGGTCAGCAAGAATATGTAAGATGAACCAATACAAGAGCTCCCTGCCACTGTCTGTGGGGTCCTATTTATATTCTTTCTAAACGTTACCTGTCCTCTCATGTGTGTGCTTCAGCAGAACATTCTCTCACCTGTGTCTGCTTCACCAAAGCATCCTTTCATTTGTCTACCCCAGCATAACATCATGTGACATAACTGAGTTCCAAAGAAACCAGAAATTCCCACTTCAGAGTATAAACGCGTAGCTTTTTTTCCAATAAATGCAGAAACTCTTCTTATTTACCCTCAGATGGTATCAGTCTTCTTCCCTTCCCAATTCGACACTTTGGGACCCACTGGGGCTGGACTTTGGTACACCAAGTTCTATTTCCTTATTTGGTCACTTCTTCCTCCTAAGGGTGGCTACCACGGTCCAGCTATCAAAGTATTGAAGTCCAACAATGAAAAATCCCTTCTGGTTCACCTAATTAACATGCCCAATTAAAGTTAAACCCCTCACCCTAACACAGGGTCTCACCATTTACCTTTACAAACTGCCATTTTCCCATTTGTCGTCTCTGTCTCCTCTTCTCCGGATGCAGCAGTCCCTTGTCCCTCTGAGGAAAATAGAAGTCACCTCCTCTACCTTCCCCTTTTCTCTACTCTCCTTTGTTCCCTTACACTTCTTCCTCTTCTATTTACCCATCTGAAGTTGGGAAGTGAAGGGATAGTTATGGTCTCTTGAGCTACCTTTCTGGGGTAAAGAAGGTTAGCAACACAGTGTGAAACCTCTGGGAAGATCACAGGAGAAGTGGGAATCTCTGATTTCTGTGGAGATTCAGCTGTGTCCTGTGATGTTTTTCTGGAAACTGTCTTCTTATCAGAGAATGCTTTCCTGAGGGAGACAAGTGGAGGACGTTTTGCTGAAAACAGACACGTGGTGTTCTTCTGGAAGCTGCCTGGAGAAAGGGCATGTGATGTCTTGCTGGGGTGGACACTTGAGAGGACATGTGATGTTTAGAAAGGGTATAAGTATAACTGAACTGACAGTGGCATTGGCTCGCCCTGCCACTCTTTGCTGGTCTTCCAGAAGCTTCTTGCCACTTCCACAGACTCAGGCCAATTGGCAGAGCCTCAAGGCTTCTTCTGGATCAAACTGCTGTTGCTGTTCTGTAAATGGTGTTTACCAGTGGATCCAGCCACTGCTGCTAATTCATGAGAACCCCATGTCTTAGTGACAGTTTTATTTCTGTGACAGACACCATGACCAATGTAAGTCTTATAAAGGACAACATTTAGTTGGGCCTGGCTTACAGGTTCAAAGGTTCAGTCCATTATCATCAAGGCAGGAGCATGGCAGCATTGCCGCATCCAGGCAGGCATGGTGCAGGAGGAGCTGAGTTCTACATCTTCACCCAAAGGAAGCCAGGAGCAGACTGAGCATCCTCAGGCAGCTAGGAGGAGGGTCTCCAAGCCCACACCAACAGTGACACACTTCCTCCCACAAGGCCACACCTCCTATAGTGCCACTACCTGGGTCAAGCATATGCAAACCATCACACCCCCCAAAGAACTATTTCTAAACAAGTCCACATCCACCTTTGCCCTGTTAACTTTTCCTTGCCACTACCTCTGGTGGGTGATGGGCTAGAAGAGAGGGTAAAGCATTTAAGAACCCTTATTAAAGCAGGTTTGAAAAAGATCTGAGACTACACACAGGTTGTCTTTTAGTTCTTCAGAAGTCTTAGAAACAGAAACACCTGCCTGGACATAGTAGAGTGTCACAGGCAGTAGAGGGAAACTGGCACAATTAAACACCCTTTGAGTGAGAAGCCTGAGTCCTGTGTTACAGAAAACATGGGACGGACACTCAGGGTAATGATACCCAGGAAGTCCCTGGAGCCCTGAGCCTCTTTATTGAGTGAGCCCAGTGTCCTAGATGCGTGTCTTTCTCCTGCTTTCTTGGAAGATTTCTACAATCATTCTATTCTTTCTTTAACATAAAAATAAGACTCAGGAAGTCCCTGGAGTTCCCCCACCCCTGACCATGCAGATGAAGCATCTTCCAACAGCTCTGGTTACCTGTACACAGCCACAGAGACCCTGGCCACCGTCTCGGGGGCATAAATCCCCCCTAGCACACTCCTGCCTCCAGCTTATCCTGGTGCTCAGTGGGCTGGCTACCATGAGGGGAGAAACAAACACCTAGAAGCAGCATCATACCTGCTAATCCTTTCCAAGTAGTTCCACCCAAGAGGGACCAAGTATTCAAACATGTGAGTCTAGGGGCCGTGATCATTCAGATTCCTGTACCAATCTATCCCCCATGTGTTAGCTGTGGCACAGATATAGAAAAACAAGTGCAGGAGCTCTAGTTGGTCTAGACCTAGTCAGGGGCCCAGGCCAAATGTTCTAACACTGTAGACTCAGGGCAGGGACAAAAGGAAGGACACTGACTTTTAGTATAAGCCCTTCCCACACTTGCAAGAAGCAGCTAGAAAGTGACTCATGGATGTGATGAACTTTAGAACACAGCCACCATAGTTGTAAAGCCTGTCCCATCCCATCAGAGGAACAAGTTCTCTGTGTTAAGTTATGAAGATAACCATGAGTAGAAACAGCGTGTGGACCTAAAACTGTTCTGAGATATAAAGCCTAACTCTTTATTTCTTATTTCTACTTATGTGTGTGTGCCTGCATGAGTCTATTTGGGCCACATATGTGCATATGCCCTCAGAACCCCTGGAAATGGAGTTACAGGTGATTTCGAGCTGTCATGTGGGTGCTGAGAATCAAGATTGGGGCCCCTAAGGAAGCAGTAAATGCATTTAGCCACTGACCCATCCACTTGGAAGAAGTTCACTCCCACCCCAAATAGCTGGGGCACAGTGGCACACGCCTAAGAGCCCAGTACTTGAGAGATCGGGGAAGGAGAAGCAAGACTTCAAGGCCATCATCAGTCGAGTACTGAGTTTCAGGACACTGTGTGCTACTCAAATTGTTAAAAGAAAACCCAAACAAACCTAAAATGATCGACTAATCTGCGGAGGAACTCTACAGTTTGTCCAGGAGTACTGGTGGCTGGTTCTTACAGAAATATACCTCCACTCCTTACCTTCAATGTAGAACCCAACCATGAATCCTGGATCATCCATGTGCCAGACTGTGCCACCTTCGTGACTCTTTCCCAAAAGCATCATTGAAATTTGATTTCCACTGTGGTTATTAAAACTGAAGACTCACCCCAACCCCACCAGATACACACACACACACACACACATGCACGCGCGCACACACACACACACACACACACACACACGTGCACATTCCTATTTGTTCCATGAGGTCTGAGTCAGGCTAAGGAGGCAGGAGAGTAGGAAGGAGCCCCTGGAAGTCAAGACTGGCTGCTTCCTTTCTCTCACATTGAGAAAGAAAGCTCAAAGAGAAACCCTGATGGAAGATGCTGAAAGGCAGAGGCAAAGGCAGCTTTCTTCTTCCCTCTGACTGGAAAGATTCTCTTCAGTAGATGAGACTGATCTGTATTGGTATGAGGAGCGGGTGGACTTGAGGCCCAGAGCTACTGGGAGCTGGAATGGATGTTAGACTTTATTATAGAGAAGAGTGTATGGGGAGGATGAATGCTCAGTGGAGAGGCAGGAAATTCTAGCTTCAGTGCTGTAGTTAAAGCTGCCAGGAATGGGGAAGACGCAGACCAATGAATGAGGTGACTTGCCTGCTGTCCTTACCCCATCGTGAACCATCTAAAAGGACACCTCTGAGAGGGCAATTTATAATGGACAGAATTTTATTTGGTTCTAAGTCGGGAAAGTCTAAGGGTGAAGGGACATGCTCTGGTGAGAGCCACCTTGCTTCATTTGTCTGTGTCTGGAGAGGGGTCTGGGAACAGGACACGGGACAGGAACGAATGTTTGGTTGGATGGAAGGCCTAACAAGAATTATTTCTCTCAGGGAAAGAATGATCGAGAGGGGAGGCAGGTGTTGCCATGATGGGAGACATGGACATCTCACTGGTTTGGCCTACGTGAAGCCCTACACGGAAGCATCGAAGTGGACTGGGACGAGGGGGTTCCCCTCACAAGCAATGATGATGTGCTTCTGGCTGTTAGTGGTTGTGTAGTCACAATTGGGATACTTGGAGCTGCCCTTCAGGCGGCAGTCAGTGATGTGCAGGGTGGAGCTGCTCTTGTGGCAGTTGTTCCTGCTGGAGGTCTTACAGGTCATTTGTCTCTGGGAGCAGATGGCCTTGACCGTTGCCCAGGATTCATGCAGGAAGGTGTTTACCCGCTTGCATGACCCCTTGGTCATCCCCCGGCGTTTCATCATCTGGTTACAGTAGGTGGGTCTGCTGTTGGGAGGACTATCCGGATCCATGTGCTGCCTCTTAAAATCCTGGACTGAAGGTTTCCTACCCAGGGAAGGCTGGACCCATCCAAGCACCAGGACAAGCAGTGAAAACAGAATGAGGGACTTCTCCAGACCCATGGTGGCTTTGCTGCTCTGAGGAGCCTGACAGGAAAGGAAGAGAAAAAAGGACAAATGCTCAGAAGAGCTGCAACACCAACCTCAGCCTCCCAGCACACTCCCCCCACCTCAGCCTCCCCAGCACACTCCCCCCACCTCAGCCTCCCCAGCACACTCCTCCCTACCTCAGCCTCCCCAGCACACTCCCCCACCTCAGCCTCCCCAGGACCATCTCATTCTTTAGGAGAGCCAGAAGGATTTCCCTCTGCTGAGAGATCTTGCAAATGAGACACTGTTTTACTTCATTACTTACTGAAGAGAAGCCATTCTTTTCTCTAGCTGGTGGGATGTGTCACCTAAACTCTTACCAAAATGCTAAATACTGTTTGTTTGGTTTTTTCATATAAAATATATTTGAAAAATAGAACACATTTATTAATAGTGTTCAAATTCCTTATCATAAGTTCATTTAGCTAAAATGTATTCCTGGGTCATTACTGACTTCCAGGACTGTCATTATCTTAGAACACCTATGAACTTGGTCTACCCGACTCTGGCAGTATACAGGGTTTGGGTTGTATTCTAAAGACACAAACTCCCTTCCCCAGCCTGGGAGCTCTGTCCTCCCCACACCACTAGTTCTTTATACCTGACTGTATGTACCTTGCCTCCACCTCTGCCTCCAGCTGTTTGCCTGGGCCAGCTTCTCTGGAGTTGGTGTCAGTCAAGAGTGACTGGCCTCCACTCTCTCAGTTCTAACTCTCAAGCAGAAATAGATAGAGGCCACCTCTAGGCCACTTACCTAAACGTTTAGTTTGAATTCCAGAGCAAATTGGAAGCCAACTTCTTCAGTCCCAGTCATCGTGTTGAGGAATTTAAAAGGCTTAAAAGGGGTTGGCTTCCAGAAAAATGGGCGGAGTAAATCTGGGTCAATCTTATCTGATTGGTCAAAACAAGGCCATTGTAAACTTGGAAGGGAAATCCCCCTCTCCTTTGTTTCCTTCTTCTTCCTCCTCTATCTCCTGTATTTGTCCCCTATCCCTTCTGTCTGTCCCTCTGAGGCAAATAAATCTTCCTTGTGCTGAGAACTTAGTCTGAGAACTCAATCTTGGAGATCCTGAGCCAATACTTTTCCTCTCATACATTATGATTCATAAGAACAGCAAAATTACAGATATGAAGTATCAACAAAAATAAGTTTATGGTTGGGGTCACCACAACATGAGGAGCTATCTTAAAGGGTCACAGCATTGGGAAGATTGAGGTGAGAACTACCACTTTACAAGATCACCAAGTATACTTCCCCACAGTGCCATCTCTCTAGTCCCCTGCCTTGTACTTCTTACACTTTTTGCCTACTGTTTGCCAAATAACCCGGGGACACACTTGTGAGGACTAGATGAGCCCCTGAGTGGATGTGTTTTGTTGACACGAGTACAACCAGGTCAAGGAACCTAATGCCTCAGACTCAGGGAGTGACAATGCCTTCCCTGGACTAGGCTCAGAGCAATGGAAGGGGCTTTTCCTGGCCCGAGCTCGGATGTTGAAAGTGTGTGCAGAAAGTACCAACCCACAGCTGCTTCCTGGGTGACTGCAGCCTGAGACCATTCCCCTTCGGAGAGCCTCTTCCAAGATTAGCTAGCCCACATCCTTCGTCCTTCTCCTTCTTTCTCTGTATAATGTGATGAGTTTCCAGCGGCTGCCAACGGGTCTCCATCAGAGCACAGGGCCCATCTAACCCCGGCTTTCCTGTGCGCATGTCTGTCATTTCTACTTCTCAGCTGCCCCATTCACGTCAATCCCAGAGCTAAGCGGGTCAATGGAGGATGACAGGAGACAGGTAGGATATTCGATATTCTCCATTATTAGAGCAGATTTATTTATTCTTCATGCTATAGAACGAAGCGTCGCACAAACCACCTAAGCGGTGCAGACAAACGCCTGCTAGCTTTCTGTTCTCAGCCTTTCAATCTAGACGTTATCCAGCCTTCAGGAGGAATAGGAGACTCCGTAGTGGGTGTGAACTTCCCTCCGGTGTACAAAAAGACATGACGATGAATCTGAGACACAAGGCCTATCACTTAGACAAGGACAAGACGAGACTTTGGAGTGGGGTTTTTCCGGTTTCCTATAAAATACACTTATGAGAGAGACAGATCTCCCTCTGAATTCCCAGACAGCCAGCTCTCTGAACGCAGCCGAGTTTAAAGATTCAGAGGCTCGCGTTTATTCTGACAGGCATCGTGAGCCAAAGGCTGATTTCAGTAACACTGGCCTAGTCAGTGCATTGGGATGACAGCCAGTGTTCAGAGAGCAGGAAAAGAGTTGACTTTAATAATGAACTCCATCCTCTCAAACCCAATAGTTTCCAGTTCTATGCTCTATTGTTCACAGTTATTCAAGTCCCGTCCCCCCCCCCCCCCCCCCCCCCCCCCCCCGGTCAAATTCGGGATTAGGTCAAATAGGCAAAATCCACCTGGTCGAGAGAGACAAGGACCTGACTGAGTGAGGAGCAACACTTCGGAGAATGTGTTTACCAGTGGTGAAAGGAATAAGTTTAGTCAAACTAAATGGAATTACATGTCAAGGCCTCAAGCAAAAAGGAGTCTAGGAAGGCCATAAAGAAGTGTCCATGCGTACCTGCCTGGGTGGTCTGTCTGTTCTGTTTTCTCTCTGTAACAAACTCCTCTCAGCTTTCTCCTAGCTGAACACTTCTCACAAGGCAGAGGGGGCTGCCTGGGATCCGATGTCTCCACCAGGGAGCAAACACCCACTTCTGTGTCAAGCTCCTGGGACTCGTGAGAAGGTCACCAGGAGTTGCCGGTCAAAAACACTTGCAGGCTTACAGTGACAGAACTCTTCATCTCTAGCCGCACTTCCTTGTTACTATTTGAAACAGTTGTGAAATTTTAGCTGTGGTTTGGTGAAATTTAAAAATTGTTTTTTCTAACCTAGCAGTTCACAGACCCAAGGACTGTTTGCTTTCTACGAAGTCCTTGCAAACCCTGAGAACACGGGTTAGGATCTGAGGCAGAGGCTTCTGGGGATCCCTTCAGCAGCTGTGTCGGGAAGTCTAGATCACTATCTGACTAATAGTAGAATAAAAATGAATAAATAAATAAAAACGGAACAGCAGAAGGAATATCAAGGACTTCGTAGATGGAGTTAATATCTTGACAGAATGTGATTAGGAAGTAGCTCAAACTTTACATCCAAAGGGAAACACCAGTCCCTCAACTCAGGAGCCATGGACTAAGAAGCTTTTGGAAGAGAAAGGTGGGGGGCAGGGGGTAGCTATAAGAAGTTTCCAGAAGTAATGGCCATCTCCACTTCCTGAACTATCTCAGTAGTTCCACATTTCTCCAGCTGTACAAGGGCATTGCTCCCCCATCCAGTTTAGTTTGCATCCTAATACGGCTGTATATGCAAGAGGCCTTTGGAACTGTTGCGTTAGATTATAGTAGAGTTTGTAGATGTATTTGTAGAGAGTATGCTTCCACATTTAAAGTGGATTATCCCTTATTTGATGAACACTCGACTGGCTAGAAATGCCTGTGGTAGGAGAACTCTGCACAAGATCCTGACAGAGCGGCAGATTCCTTTCACACACGTTCTAGGACCTGCTGACTGATGCTCTCATATACTGCAGGGTAGACTCTTTGAAAGCCTATGGCTTGGGGTGGGGAAGTGGGTCTGTAGCAGATATTCTCCCAGTGTGGGCAAGGCCCTGGGGTGCAATTCCCAGCACCACAAAAAAAGAAAAATCATCCTTCCCTTTCTTTTAAATTGGGAGAAGGTTTGTTGCAGGTATGAAACAGAATAGCCAGAGGCATCTAGAAGAGCCTAAAACAGACAGGAGGGGGGAGATGGGGCGGGAGGAGGAGGAGGAGGAGGAGGAAGAGGAGGAAGAAGAGGAAGAACAGGACGAGGAAGAGGAAGAAAAGGAAGAGGAAGAGGAAGAACAGGAGGAGGAAGAGGAAGAAAAGGAAGAGGAAGAGGAAGAACAGGAGGAGGAGGAAGAAAAGGAAGAGGAAGAGGAAGAACAGGAGGAGGAGGAGGAAAGGAGGAACAGGAGGAGGAAGAGGAAGAGCAGGAAGAACAGGAGGAGGAGAAGGAAGAGGAAGAAGAAGAAGAGGAGGAGGAGGAGGAAGAGTCATAGTGAGAGCTAGAGAAACAGGATATGGAAAAAATCATGCAGGCTATAAATTGCTCCCTGTCCTAATTTGTTTCACCTCTCAGTATGCCCTTTACTCTTTTCTATATCTGTTCAGTTACTACTTATATTTAAGTCTTCAGTAGCATGTGCAAACTTGTTAGACAGGGTTCTGGACATCTGTGCATTACAGTTGCTATTTTGTTTCCTCAGACTTATCTCTAAGTTATTGAAACTCAGGTGCTTACAAAGGCCTCTCCCTGTCACTCAGAAGCTAGAGACAAGGAAGCTGCATGGAATGCAGCTGGAGCAAACTCCCAGGCTGCCAATCAGCACAGGATTCCTGATTAGTCATGGGATGGTCAGCAAGAGCTGGCATCCTCAGTTATGAGTTGGCGGATTCTTTTTGTTATGTTTTGTTTTCTTATGATGGGGTTGCCCAGGCTGACTTGAAACTACTGAGCCTCCTGCTTCCATTTCCTCCATGATAAGATTACCTCATCGGACTTTCATAAACAAGCTCTAATATCAATGGAGGCATGCAGACATTCTCCTGCCAAGGCAAACTGGAGAGGAACTCCACCGGCACAGCTGAACTAGTAGCAGTATTTGCTTTATTGACATAAAGCACACCCATTGTCTCGATTTATCTACAAATTGCACTTTTGAACAGGTACTCTCACTTCTTGGTGACATCCTTGCTGAATTCCCTACAGAATAGGACCTAGCCGTTCATGGCCTTTCCCCCAGAGAACTTGTCAGTAGACAAGTTTTAGGGACAGATTTCTGGTTGTCTCTTGAAAACTCCCAACCATCCCTCTCTGGAGCCACCTCTCCCCAACACTTTGAAATTCCTTTGTGCCTGGTCCTCCTTCTTTGATGTTTGCAGACCTTGCCTGAGGCTACTCTCAGGGTGAACCAGAGTGTTCCACATGAGGAGATACAGAACGGGTTCACATACGAAAATGTTCCTGACCCCGCCCTCCACGCCACCACCCCTACAAGCCCAAAGCTCTGCACCCTACATTGTCATTCTTTTTTCCACTGCTGTGGACTCCTTGGGAGCTCCGAAAGGACGCAGACTCTGCTTCTCAGATCTCCGTACCTCTGTACCCGCCGCAATCAGGGACGTGGGCACTGGTTGGGTAAGTTAAGATTGGTGTGTAGGAAACCTGATTGAAAGGTCAGAAATCATTGGAAAGAGATTGACTGAGTTTTAGAATTAAGGATGAAAATTGTCCAAATTCGTTGACTCTCGAAGGTCCATCAGGCCCATATTCGGTCAGGGCTCATATAAGGTAAAAGATTCAACAGGGCCAGGCAGACTCAGTGGAAATGAGGGCAGACGCTGTTTAACCAGAAGTCTGACACTCCCGCAAAGCTAGTTTTATTTAGTCTTGGTATTTAGTTAGTTGAAACAATATTTCAGACCTTCTGTTTCTTCTCAACAAGCAGCTCTAAAAAACCATCATGCTTTTAAATAATATGGTCCCTAAAAAAAGACGTGAGAGTTTAGAAATGGTGTTGTAATTTCCCCTCGATTGGGGAGAAATGTTATGAGGAGGGCAAGACTGGAGCATCCCAATGGTGCAATCTGTGTGAAGTGCGGCCTGAGCCAAAACTTACATCAGGAACCCAGAGTTGTCCTTGTTGGCAATATCTCTCAAGCAGTATATTTCTCTCAATGGTCCTTAGTCTTTCCACTTTGAAGAGACGTCTGTTGGACACTTGATCTTTTGAGCATTGAGGAGTTAGCTAGAGCCTGTGAGAGAGCGGCAGGCTCCTTCCATTGCATAGAAGACTGTTGGGGAACCTTGCTACTAAAGTAGAATGACCAGATGGCTTTCTTGCAAGATGGGGGATTCCCCTTCTCAGCCAGGCTTCCCTGTCTCTGCCTTTGTCTGGAGAGTGTCCCTTGTCTGAAAAGTGTCCTTGTACCTAGCCCCCTAAAAGGCTACATAACATCACACATCCCTTGTTCTGGCTTCCCACCTGCACAATAATTGGGTTCTGTACTATAACCAATCAGCCCTTCCTGCTTGCTTGATGCTATGACCAATTAGCCCTTTCCACCTGTACCCCTAAAATGGTTCTTATACACTGTATCCCTGAAACAATAAATAGACTGTTTCCCTGCAGTGGTCCCTGAAGCCATTCTGTCCCTACTCACAGCCACCCAACCCTATTCTCTCCCTATTCCCTATTCCCTCCGTTCCCTTTCTCCCCTCAGGCTCCAAGGAGAACAGGGTTTGGGGGGGGGGTAAAAGAAAGGGCATATAGGAGAGACTTAGAGATTTCAAAATGAATCCCATCTTCTTAGTGCAATTTTATCCTTGGCAGCATTCAGTCTGCAACATAGCTTTAATTTACAATTACCTTTAGTCTCTAATCAGGGTTATCTTCTCTGGGAAAGAAAATTACGAGGAATAGAAATGTAAAGTGTAGCAGAACTTACAGGGCAGTATCTTACCATCTACTTCTTTTCTCTCTCTTTTTTTTTTCTTGTGCCCAATTAGGTGGCCCTGGTGCCTGCTATGATGTCCTCTCTAAAAGCCTGGGACACGCTCTTGCTCCTGCTGTGTCTGCAGTATAGCCTACCTGCACAAAGCACCTCCAGGAGGCAGTTCATGGAACAGCATCACCTAAGTTCAAACGAAGAGTTCAGTGCCTACAGCTGTGACGTCCTCATGACAGAAAAGGCTCTGAGACCGAGGCTCTCACACCCGTTTGTTTATATGACATGGTACAAAGTTGAACATATATGCATTAGTAGCAACTGGAAAGATCGCTACAAAAATTTATATGTTTGGGCACAGACCCCCATTAAGGTCCTCAGGTGCCAGTGGGAGAACTTAAAAAGTAGATATACAGAGAGAAGGAGTTACAGCTATGTTCAGTTCCACTGCAATGCTGATGGGTATGTGGACAGCATAGAGGACATGAAGGTTCTAGAGCCCATCTTCATCTAGAAAGTCTCACCAGCTCTAGACGGTTTTGAAAGACCAGTGAGTAGTTCTCAAATGTCAACCTCCCTCACACACCCTTAACTCACCCATTGTGCCACCCATCCCCACCCTTTACCCCCTACTGTCCACCTCCTGCTTACAACAGCAACTGTTACTTCTGCTTTGCAATTGTATGTCAGTGTTTTTTAATCATTTTGTTTCTCTGGTATTACAGTTGTACTTTTAGGTTCTCCGTCTAAAATATCGTTCCTCCCTTGTCGTTCTCGTGACTCAGCTCTCTGTTCCTGTGACAAAGTGTTTGAGAGAAAGCATTCAAGGGAGGCTTTATATGCCTCCCTTTCAGCCTGTAGTCTGCTGGCTCTGTTGTCCTGGGGAGGAGTGAGGCAGAGCATTATGGTGGGGAAATGTGAAAGAGCCTCACTCCATACAAGCTGGAAAGTAGGAAGAGAAGGAAGGGGAAGAGTGTGGAGACGAGATGGTGGCTCCAGTGACTTCCCTACCCGAGCTGGGCCTCCAGATCCACTCAGCTATGAATTCATCCACAGTCAAAGTCATTACAACCTCCATGACCCAAGTGGCAGATAAGCCTTCAAAACAGGAGCCCATGGGAGGTCATTGGACAGCCAGACCATGGCAGCATCTTCTCTTGATTTATCCAACATTTTTCCAGATATCGTCTTTATGTCTATCCAAACCGAATGATCGTCCCTTCCACGAATAAATTGTTATCCACTGTGTGTCATATGTGTTTACACTGTATGTGTAGAGTTCGTTTTGTGTGTTGGCGAGAGCAATGCAGTTATTCAGAAGTTTCGCTAGATGTGACGTTCTTATACTTAGGCTCAAGGTCTATTTTATATATGTCCCTTCATACGTGTGGTATACCTATGTACTGAGGTACACACAAGTCTTGGCGGGGACAATGGTTATAGTAGCACCTTTTCTTCTAGCCAAATGGAAGGGGAGGGCAGAGGGCAGTAGATAACTGACCTATTGGATCAAATAACATGTAAGTCTCTGGCTTATTGATGATGCCTGCATCCTCATGACACTGAGAACTGGGCGTAGGCCTGCGAGATTTAAGAAGAAACACATACACGGGTCACCCGTTTACAGAGTGCGCCCCTAAGGCTTTACTGAGATCTCCTTATATACCCAAGGCAAAAGCCGTGGAAAAACAAGACAGGTGAAAATCCCTAACCAGAGAAAGAGGAGAACAGGAAAAATCTGTGTTGTGGAAAGTCCCGGGCCCAATCAGGGACATAAACAATTTCTTAAGAACAACAAGGTGAAAGGCTCAGTGAGGGAGTAGGGTGCCATGGAAAGTCCTGGGCCCAAATCAGCTGCCAAGGGTGTAAACAACTTCTTGCTATATCAGGCTAATAGGCTCAGCGAGGGGGAAGGGAAACACGCCAAGGTAGGGCCCAACAGCTCATACCAGGTAGTCCAGGAAAGCTGTGGAATTTCTCCCCCCTTCTTATCCTTTGGCTTGGAATTGTAATTTTGTCTTTCATAAAACATACATGAAAAGTGTTCCAATCAGTTGCTCTCTCCGACTGGAGAAGATTTCTAGCATAAAACAAATAATAGGAAAGATGGGAAGATGGCTCTGTACATAAGAACACTTGCTGCCCCTCCAGAGGCCCAAACTCAGTTCCCAGCACCCATATCAGATGACTTACAACCATCGGTGACTCCAGCTCCAGGAGATCCAGTGGTATTTTCACTCATGTGCACACAGCCACATGCAGCCACACTCCTACCCAGAGTCAAAAACAATAAAAATAAATCTAAAAAACAAAACAAAACCCAAAACCCCTAGACAGACATCAGGCTATAACCAATGTGGAAGCCATAAACACTGCCTGATCAAAAATAATCCTTCCTAGGATGTCGTGCTGACTAGTTTTATACCAACTTGACACAAGCTAAAATCATCAGAGGGAAGGGAGCCTCGATTAAGGGAAAAAAGCCTTCATGGGGTTGGGGATTTAGCTTAGTGGTAGAGTGCTTGCCTAGCAAGCGCAAGGCCCTGGGTTCGGTCCCCAGCTCCGAAAAAAAGAAAAAAAAAAAAGCCTTCATCAGGTCAGGCTGCATACAAGGCTGTAGGACATTTTCTTAATTAGTTAGTGATCAATAGGGGAGGGCCCCGCCCATTGTGGGTGGAGCCATCCCTGGACTGGTGGTCCTGAGTTCTATAAAGAAGCAAGCTGAGCAAGTCAGGAAGAGTAAGCTGATAAGCAGCCCCCCTCTGTGACCTCTGCATCAGCTCCTGCTTCCAGGTTCCCGCCCTCTTTGAGTTCCTGTCCTGATTTCTTTTGATAATGATGAGAAGTGATATATGAAAGTGTAAGCCAAATAGAGCTTTCCCTCCCCAGGTTGTTTTCGGTTGTGGTGTTTGATCGCAGCATTAGTCAGCCTGACTAAGACAGAGGTCAAGATGGTTCCACAGAGGATACTGAGGTCTGAAGGAGACTATCCCCCTAAGTTTATATTGGAGCACTTGGTCCCCACTTGGAGGTCCTGTTTGGGAGGTAATAAAACCTTTAGGCTGTGGAGCTTTGTGGGAGGACGCATACCATTAGAGCAATCTTGGAGAGTTTACAATCTCATCCAATTCCAGTTTGATCTCTCAGTTTCCTGTTGCAGCTACCTGCTGCCATGCCTCCTCATATTTATGGACTCTCTCCCTAGAACCATAAGCCACAATAAACTCCTTCTTCCGTAAGTCGCTTCTGGCTGTGCTGTACAGCATCCTGGTGGGGGCCTCCCTGCCGGAACCCTGGGTACCATCATGCCGTTTGCAGCTGACAGGTAGCCCTGAAGCCTTGTGCTCTCCTCCCCTTAACAGGGCAAGCCGGTTGTGACCTGAGTCACCTGGTGGCTCCTTTGTCTACTTAGACTGTGCTCCTAGTTCAGCTTCTCTCTGCTTCACGCGTGTGGCCCACTCTGCCATCTTTTTTTTCATCTAGTGTTACACAGTCAGGGTGATTGGGGACCATGTCCAGGAGTAGGGCCTGAATGCTGCTGGACATCACCCTGCCTTTGGCGTGGGCCCGGGCATAGCCACCACATTTGCAACTCAGAGAGATGCGTGCCCTGTGCTCTTCCTCCCCGACAGTGCGGCACCCAGCATGCACAATAGGAATGGCCTCAGCCAGTGCCTCAGGTTGAGCTTCGGGCAAGTCAGGGGTAAGGTCCTAGCCATGCAAACCACCTCTAATCCACAAGGACACGCTCCTTTCCCTTGAATGAATTCCAAGAGAATAGAAATATCGGCTAGCAAGCGCAAGGCCCTGGGTTCGGTCCCCAGCTCCGAAAAAAAGAAAAAAAAAAAAAAGAAGTATCTGAATAACATAAGAAAGTCAAATTCATGAAAATATAATTCAGTAGAGAGACAAAAATACTGAACAAAGCTCAAACTGAAATGATTGTGAAAAGAAAATTACTAATTAAGTCAAAGAGTGTTTCAGTGGGATGAAGGAGAGGCAGAGGAACTTAGACCCATCACCATCTGGGGGCCTTAATCGGATTCATTTTCTCTGCTAGTTAAAGATTTACAAAACAGGGGGGAAAATCCCCAGTACAATAGGTAAGAAGAGTGAAGTTTTCAGACAGAGAAGATAAGACTCTAGGTAAAGAAAGGCTTTTATTAGGGGTGAGGAAGATATGTGAGCCCACACAGCAAAGCACACAGAACAAAAGACCTATTGCAAAGCAGATGGGGCTTTTAGGAATCTGAAATTCCAGGCTCTTCTCAAGGACTAGGGGTTTTATGGGACTTAAGGGCCCTACGTTCCGTAGTTTAGGGTTGATCAGTTTGAAAAAAAGACAAGCTGGCTGACAGCATGAAACTCAGGGGTAAACATGTTGTGATCAGGCTTTCTCAGGGGCCCCACTGGTGGGAGAAAGTCTTCCCAGCTTTTCTTTTCTTTTCTTTTGTATAGTTTAATGTATTTTAATAGCAAACTTACAGTAATAGCACAGAAGACAGACAACATTAAAGACATGTCCTTGCATGTGGGAGAACTCTGTTAGAAAAGCATAGTGAACGGATGGAATCTACTGTATGACAAAATGCTACACACACCATTTAGTTGCTGTCAATAGGAAATTTATTTATTTTTAAAAAATCCAAATGCTGGCATTGTCCAGAAAATTTTAACAGATTTATTTAGAATTGTTATAAAGTTGAACTGTTGAAATGAGTTCACTGAAACATTTTGCTTGCATTAATGTTTTACATCTTGCATGTATACTAAAAACTTCACACAAATGAACGTGGAGAAACTGCCAATACCTGATTCTATCCCTGTGTTTCCACTAGCAATCATAGACTTAGGTACCTTTGACCCCATGGAAAAAATATCTAACATTCAGAACTACGATAATAGGAAGAAGAGGGAAAAATGTTTTAGAGAATGAAATGTTTCCCCTCATAGTGGACTCTTAAGCATGTTCTCCGCGTATGCGGCGAGCTACCTGGATATCTTTGGGCATAATTGTTACACGTTTGGCATGGATAGCACCCGGGTTGGCATCTTCAAAAAGGCCAAACAGATAGGCCTTCCTTACCTCCTGCAAAGCACCAGTAGCTGCATTGGAAGCACAGATCTGTTTTGAAGTCCTGAGCAATTTTTCGCACCAGGCGCTGAAAGGGAAGCTTGCGAATCAGAAGTTCAGAGGGCATCTGATAGCATCTGATTTCACAGAGTGCCACAGTTACAGGCCTGGAACGATGAGGTTTTTTCATTCCTCCAGGAGAGGGCGCACTCTTGAGAGCGGCTTTTGTAGCCAGTTGTTTCCTGGGTGCTTTACCTTAACCTGTGGATTTGCGGGCAGTCTGCCTTGAACGAGCCACGGTATGGGCACCTCCTTACTTGCACCGCTTCTCCTTTGGCTGGAGCTCAGCAAGCGAGAGGTGGCAAAGACTGAGAACACCGCAGCTTTTCTTGTAGGCTGTTTAGCTTTGTCTCACTTCAGCGAGGTGGGGATGAAGTCAGCCATCTTGGAAGTTCACCACCTTTATTGCCTAGTCATGGCCCCTCTTCTTCTCTGTCTACCAGAAATCTAACTCAGACTCCCTCAGGCAGACAGGGAAGTGAGGGCAGGCTGCCTAAAATGATGGCTCCTTAGGATATGGTCTTCTTGTTCTCAGAGTCTACTGTGAGGAGAGATCGTGAGAAGGAATGGGGCAGGTATCTAAACAGGACTACTAGGGGAATTGTCCTGTAAAATATCTAACTCAGAGCAGTTAGGGAACTGCCAGCTCTAGTCCCCTCCCATCCTAAGGGGGCTGTTTTTAAGAAAGTTGTTACCTTTATGTTACATATGGACCAATCTTCTGTTTGTCCTATGTGTTCCCTTCTTATTTGCTCCATAGAATGAGCCTAATGGCCCGCTAGCACCAACACCTCTGTTACAGCAAAGTCTCAGCAATTAAACGAACCATATGCAAAACAGTCTATCAAGACCTGAAGACAGGGGCTGGAGAGATGGCTCAGTGGTTAAGAGCACTGACTGCTCTTCCTGAGGTCCTGAGTTCAAATCCCAGCAACCACATGGTGGCTCACAACCATCTGCAATGAGATCTGATGCCCTTTTCTGGTGTGTTTATATATAATAAAGAAATCTTAAAAAAAAAAAAGACTTGAAGACAGAGTAAAGGAGTTGAACCATTTTGTCAGGCTAAATGACATACACTGAAAAAGCCACTGTGACGTCGAGGTTGGCCTCATGATCCTCCTGCCTTTCCTTCAGCACATCCCACCTGCATGAGCACAAATGCTTTACCACAACCACAGCCCTTCTGAAATGTGTGAACCGAACACACAGACACTCTGGGAAAACATGAACTGTGGGACTAGTCGGAAATGATTTCCACACCAAAAGCATAGAAAATACTTTCCGTTTATGCATAGAAGAAAATTTCCCAAAGCTAGGGAAAGACATCCCCATCCAGATAGAAGAAACACACAGAAAACACAATATAACCAGAAAATGAAATCCCCATATCATATCATGGTTGAAACACTGAATATTCAGAATGAAGAAAGTGTATGGAAAGCCTCAGAGAGAAAAACAAATAAACATCTAATGGCAATTAAGGAAAAGACTCAGAGTTGTCCAGGATGCTAAGGACAGGTGAAGATCAGGTGCTCAGTTTTGAATGGATCACCTATATCATCCTCTCCAAGGCTCAGAAAACATCAAGAAGCAGGGCGGGGTATAACAGCTGGATGATGATGACTATGGTGATGATGATGATGATGACTGTGATGATGATGATGACTATGATGATGATGATGATAGTGGCGGTGAATGTGATGATGATCATAGCAGCCATGAAGTGCTGTCTTACAGACACAATGAGGTCATGGCATGCCTAAACTCACAACATTTGTGGCTGTCTGCCAGGAACTGCACAAGGCTGAGTCCATAAATATTCAGTCACAGATAGAGGAGAGAGGCTCATGAAACCTCTCCCAGGAGAGCTAATTGTAGGTGACAGCCCCTGAAGAAGTCATTATCTCCAGTGATGTAGCCTTTGTGGGTTACCCATGCTGCAGGGGAAAGCATTACGGCCACGCCCACAAGACCAGTCCTGTTGAAACCCTGTAGGTCACAAAGTACAAACCAAACCTAAACTAAACTAAACACGGGCAAACACCTGGTGGCAGGAAGGGGGAAGGGCTGAGTGGGAGGAGGATAAGAGAGAGGGGCTATTGAGGTGACTCAACAGATAAAGGAGCCTGACCCCAAGGCTGATCCTGGAATCCATTCCGTAGAAAGGGAAAACCAGATCTTACAAATAGTCCTCTGATCTCCACAAGACACCATGACACAAGTTGGTGCATGTGTGTGTGTGCGTGTGTGTGTGTTGTGCGTGTGTGTGTGTTGTGTGTGTGTGTGTGTGTGCGTGTGCGCGCACGCGCGCGTGTGAGCGCCCATCTGAAAACATATGCACTAAATACATATGAACAAACAAACATATAAATAAATAAAATGCAAAATCACATGTGGCAGCCTCCCCATGGCCTTTGGTGGTTACATGGGCCACAGACATCAACACAGACCCCTCCTTCTGCAGGGCCATGAACCTGACTCCAGGCCTGATCATTTAAAAAGAGAGGAGGCATGAGTGTGATCCGAGTGTTAGCGTCTGGGTAGGTTTATGGTGCTGTCAAAGAAGAAACGAACTGTAAAAGCTGTTTGTGGAGCAGATCATGCCCTTGATGACCCCCCCCCCCACACACTTGGCTGAGACACACACACCTGTGCCATGGGAAAGACACCAGAGGTACAGGTGCCACTAAGACAAGCAGGTGAGTGGTGGAGAGACGGAAGAGAGAGAAACAGAATAATGTGTGCACAAGGAAGAGAGGCTGACTGGAGGGTAGTGAAGAGGAGTCTGGGTGAGTAGCCTGTGGTACTATCTGAGGACATGGCGAGATCGTGGCCTGGGCTACCACTGAGCACCATGTCTGGGTTCATGGCCCTGCAGAAGGAGGGGTCTGTGTTGATGTCTGTAGCCCATGTAACCACCACCAAAGGCCATGTGGAGGCTGCCACCTGGGACTTTGTGGATGTCTAAGGGCTATGCAAAGCTGGTGTCCTCAGTTGTGCAGTGTGGGGGACAGCTCGGCCCTCACCAGCTGCAGTACGAAGCAGCTTCCCCCTACCTTACTGGAGAAGCACAATACAACTGGCCCAGTCAGGAGGAGAGAACAGATTCAAAGGCAAGCACCCTACATTTTCCCGTCTTCTTCATGCTTTTGGGTCTTTTCACACACAGTTCTCACTGCCAAGGTCCTTACCTCTCTGCTGCCTCACTAGTCAGTCTGCAAACACAGCTGAATTTGGGTGGGTGCCTTTCAATAGCTCTTGTTCCCATTAGTGCAAACCACACTGTGAATGCTGTTCACACTTATTTATAGCAGGCTTATTTACCCACTGTCTTTCAAAAGACTATAAGCTTCTAAATATGAAGTAGCCTAGTGTCTGGCCCCATAGACGTATACACAAACAAATGGTTTATTCAAGTGTCCTTTGAGGAACTCACGTTTCCAAGTATGTGACAACTATTATACAAATATACAATGTGTGTGTATATATATATATATATCTATTTGTTAAGAGACTGAAATCACAGGGCTTCAAAAACGGAAGCTCCAGTCAAACACGAAGTGCTAAGCCCACAGAAAGCGGTCAGGCACTTAAAACTCTGAGTGTTGAGCCTACTGGTTTCTTGAGTTCAGTTTATTCTCCCTTTTCACTGACATGGAAACGTTTAAAGAGCTTCCTTGGAGGTGGAGAGTCTTAGCCCACTACACTTCTGCAAAATCTTCTCTGGTTTCTCTTTCATGGTTTAAGAATAAATCTTGCCCTGCCCCACCTAGGCAGCTGTGACTGCCCTGAAGAAGTGAGGCCAACAAAGCATTCTGAGCCTGGGACTCATCAACTGCCCCTGTCACAGTAGGAGCCCAGCAGGAACACCTGGTAAGAGAGGTCCTTCAGGGCCCTGCCAGGCAGTGGGGTTGGCTGGGAAATGCTGGCTGGAGACGGAAGGTAAACATAGAGGGGATTAGAGGTGGAAGCTGTGGGGGTCCCTGCAGGTATCATACAGGGACTGGAACCCCAGGAAGAGATAAGAATGAAACCCTGGGTAGGACTTCAGGGAGTGTAATAACAGGTGGCTTATTACCAGTGTACTCAGTCCTTTCTCTAAATCCTTCAACAGGGGTTCCATTCTCAGTTCTGAGGTTTGCTGCTGGCATTTGCCTATGTATTTGCAGTATTCTGCCTGTGTCTCTCAGGAGAGATCTATATCCGGTTCCTGTCAGCCTGCACTTCTTTGCTTCATCCATCTTATCTAGTTTGGTGACTGTATATGTATGGGCCACATGTGGGGCAGGCTGTGAATGGGTGTTCCTTCTACCTCCGTTCTAAACTTTGCCTCCCTATTCCCTCCCAAGGGTATTTTTGTTCCCCTTTTAAAGAAGGAGTGAAGCATTCGCATTTTGGTCATCTTTCTTGAGTTTCATGTGTTCTGTACATCTAGGGTAATTTGAGCATTTGGGCTAATATCCACATATCAATGAGTGCATACCATGTGTGTTTTTCGGTGATTGGATTACTTCACTCAGGATATTTTCCAGTTCCATCCATTTGACTATGAATTTCATAAAGTCATTGTTTTTGATAGCAGAGTAATATTCCATTGTGTAGATGTACCACATTTTCTGTATCCATTCCTCTGTTGAAGGGCATCTGGGTTCTTTCCAGCTTCTGGTTATTATAAATAAGGCTGCTATTACCATAGTGGAGCATGTGTCTTTGTTGTATGTTGGAGCATCTTTTGGGTATATGTCCAAGAGAGGTATAGCTGGGACCTCAGATATAATTTGGGGGAAAAGTTTCCTGGTGTAGTTCAATCTCCGGTGTACAAGGAATTGTAATAACATTGAAACTCAACTCATGGTAGTATCATTTCTTCCAGGAGGATGGGTTCTAAAGACAGGTACCTGTACAAGCTTAAGGGCCAAACGGTCTAGCCTGGTCTCAGTCATACAGAGAGCATAGAGGTCATTTGTGCCATTAGCCACCTCTGGTCCTTGTTGTGGGAGCTTGGGGAGCCTCAGACTATAAGAGTCATTTATATTAAGAGGAGCCTTCAGTCCTGGTTGCAGGAGCTTGATATGGCTGGCCCAACAGATACCACCAATCACCAGGTCGTTAATTACCTCCCAATCTCAGCTTTCAGGATGGAAGGACAGGGTTTTGTGTGCTTAACATTCCTGGTTTCTGTGAAGATCTGTGGATGCACGGATGTTCGTGCTATGTTCCCAGCAGGAAGAACTGCGTGTATGAATATAGGTCAAAGACAGTGAGATTCGACAATCAGGGTGGCCTGCTCATCTTCTGTACTCCTCACTGGACTTCACATTTTTCATAGAATTATGAGACTGGCTTTCTTCCTTTCAAAAGAGCTATGAAATCATAAAAGGAAGAGAGAAAAAAAACCCAAAGTAGTCATGATGGATAGGTTTGCTCTTACTGCTTCTTCTGTGACCACATTCTTTCTTTGTTCTAGGCAAAAAACCATGGCGGTAGACCTTCCCAGGTGGCTTCCTCTCCTATTACTGCTGGGGCTGTGGGAGCCCATGGGTCTGCTTTGTGCTCAGCCTAAGGGTCTCTCCAAGGCGCGCTGGTTTGAAATTCAGCACATATGGGCTAGTCCTCAGCAGTGCAATGCAGCCATGCGTGGTGTCAACAACTATACCCGATACTGTAAGCAGAAGAACACCTTTCTGCATGAATCTTTCCAGAATGTGGCTGCTACCTGCGGTTTGCCCAACATCACATGCAAGAACGGTCGGAAGAACTGCCACGAGAGTGTGAAGCCTGTCAAAATGACTGACTGCTCACACACAGGGCAAGCCTATCCTAACTGCCGCTACAGTGGTGATGTCCAATACAAACTCTTCGTTGTGGCCTGTGAACACCCAAAGAAGGACGACCCTCCCTACCAACTGGTTCCTGTGCACTTAGATAAGGTTGTGTAAGGCTTAGGGTCTTCCCAGGTGTTCAGCACAGGCTGCCTTGCAATTTATCCCTTGTTGCCTTTTGTTCCCACAGAAAAGGAAAGGTGTTGGAAAGATTAAGATGCCTAAGCTATCCAAATGGAGGGTTTTCTTGTTTTTTGTTTTGTTTTGTTTTGTTTTTTTTAAAAAGGGAGTGCATGAGTTACTTACTTAGTGTACAGAGGTCCCTAGGTTCAATCACCACCCCACCACCACCACCAATAAATAAATAAATAAATAAATAAATAAATAAATAAATAAATAGAGAAAGGAAGAAAGAAAGAAAGAAAGAAAGAAAGAAAGAAAGGAAGGAAGGAAGGAAGAAGAAAGAGGGTTACCTTTGTTGAAGGAGGAATATAAGAAAAGCATAACGAAGGTCCAAGCTTCTGAACACTTTATCCTGCATTTTTTTGCATCAAGCTTTATTGTACTATGCTCATAGAATTTAAAAAAATCTTCTTTTTTAATATAACGAGTGTGAATTTGCCGGGTTATTTGTTGTGTGTGTTTTGACAGAGAGCCCTGGCTGCTCCTCAAGAAGACCTAGGTTTGATTCCCAGCTCCCACAACCACCGGGAACTCTAGCTCTGCCAACCTTTTCTGGCCTCCAAGAGTACCACACATTTCCATGGCTCACAGACATACATGCAGGCCAAGCACCATGCACATAAAATAAAGTTCAAAAATATTATTTTATTTCATCGATTTATGTGCTAATTTTTGTTATCCCTTTCTGTTTGTTCTGGGTTTAATTTGTTCTCCTTCCCATTCTCCCTTCTCTTAGGACAGGATCCCATGTACCTCAGGGTGACCTAGAGCTCACTATGGAGTTGAAGCTGAGTTTGAATTCCTAATCCTTGACTCCTTCACAAGTGCTGGGATTGCAGGTGCTTCGTTCACTTGCCCACTTTATTTTTTCCTGGCTCTGGGAAGAACATAACTAGGCTTAGGCAAGAGCACTTACCTTGCTTGTGCTGAAATTAGAAGTGCGCTCAATGGGTATTGTTAATCCCGACATTTGCTAGAAAAAAACAACTGTCATTTTCGGCTAAATTTGAAGCAAGCTTTATTATATACTAAATACTGACCAAGAGATGAACTTTGGTCAGAACCATTCCCTGGAATTTCCAAGCTGGATTGTCCTTGAGCCAGGTGTTTCTAGGCTGGGGGTGGGGGTTGGTATAAGGACAAACCTATAGGCTTTCTCCGTGCTCCCCAAACTGATTCTTCATGGAAGAGACAGCCTTTGGTTCCAAACTGTTTATTGATTGCTCAGTGTGGAAAATGGGTACACACCACCTCCTCAGGGTGGACCAGAGATTCAGTACCTTTTGTAGGAAGGGATGTCCAAGAAGGGGCGTTTATTGACTAAACCCTCAGGGCTCATCTACCTCATTAGGGTAGAGAACTCTGTTCTAATCTATGTGACCAGAGGTCACATTACTATGTGGGGAGTGTGGTCAAGTGGCAGGGACCTGGTCAGAAGTAGGTGAAGCTCCTACCGTCCTCTGGAATGAGGTTCTGAGGCTTCCGACCCACTCAACCTTACCAAGTTTCCTGGCAGGGTCCATTGCCCTGCAACTTTGTTGTTTTCCAAGAACTACAACTTCCAGCATTCCGTGAAGCTTCCTGGTCAGGTAGGGCTTACAGGTTAATTCAGGGCATTAGAGTCTGACTACTTTATTACTTTTTCTTCTCGTGGCTGGGACCAAGAACCTAGTAAGGAAGAATGTCTTGAAGGAAGGTTTTGAGAAGTGCATAGTCTATGGTGCGAAGGAAGCATGACAGCAACTCCTGAGACAGCCCAGTGTCTGCCATCAGAAAGCACAGTGAAGAATGCTGGCACTCCATTGGCTGACTCCAGCCTGTAGGGTGTGTCACTTAACACAATCTAGAAACACACCCAGGGGTTTCTCAGTTGGTTCCACACCCTGCCAAGCTGACAGTGAATAGTGACTGTCACTGTCTTGTTTGGTCTCTTGGCTTATTATTATTATTATTATTATTATTATTATTATTATTTTATATTTTGACAATGATGATCTTTTGAACTGAGATAATATGAGGGTTTTCCCCCTCGAATTTATATGGGGAAGAAAGAAAACACGATCAGAGAATATGTTATGAAAAATTCATTTTCAATAAAAAAAAGGAGAGAAAAGAAAATAAGCCTGTTAGGTGGAACAGAGTATTTTTTTCTATCCTGTCTTTTGCCATGAGGCAGTTTAAGGATTCTCTGGACTCCTCTTCTATTTACCCATCTGATGTTGGGAAGTGAAGGGATAGTTACAGTCTCTTTAGCTAACTTTCTGGGGTAAAGAAGGTTAACAACACAGTGTGAAACCTCTGGGAAGATCACAGGAGAAGTGGGAATCTCTGATTTCTGTGGAGATTCAGCTGTGTCCTGTGATGTTTTTCTGGAAACTGTCTTCTTATCAGAGAATGTTTTGCTGAGGGAGACACGTGGAGGACGTTTTGCTGAAAACAGACACGTGGTGTTCTTCTGGAAGCTGCCTGGAGAAAGGGCATGTGGTGTCTTGCTGGGGTGGACACTTGAGAGGACATGTGATGTTTAGAAAGGGTATAAGTATAACTGAACTGACAGTGGCATTGGCTCGCCCTGCCGCTCTTTGCTGGTCTTCCAGAAGCTTCTTGCCACTTCCACAGACTCAGGCCAATTGGCAGAGCCTCAAGGTTTCTTCTGGATCAAACTGCTGTCGCTGATCTGTAAATGGTGTTCATGAGTGGATCCAGCCACTGCTGCTAATTCACGAAAACTTCCTGTCTTAGTGACGGTTTTATTTCTGTGAACAGACACCATGACCAATGTAAGTCTTATAAAGGACAACATTTAGTTGGGCCTGGCTTACAGGTTCAAAGTTCAGTCCATTATCATCAAGGCAGGAGCATGGCAGCATTGCCGCATCCAGGCAGGCATGGTGCAGGAGGAGTTGAGAGTTCTGCATCTTCACCCAAAGGAAGCCAGGAGCAGACTGAGCATCCTCAGGCAGCTAGGAGAGGGTCTCCAAGCCCAAACCCACAGGGACACACTTCCTCCCACAAGGCCACACCTTCCTATAGTGCCATTCCCTGGGTCAAGCATATGCAAACCATCACACCCCCCAAAGAACTATTTCTAAACAGGTCCACATCCACCTTTGGCCTATTAACTTTCCTTGTCACTACCTCTGGTGGGTGATGGGCTAGAAGAGAGGGTAAAGCATTTAAGAACCCTTATTAAAGCAGGTTTGAAAAAGATCTGAGACTACACACAGGTTGTCTTTTAGTTCTTCAGAAGTCTTAGGAACAGAAACACTTGCCTGGACATAGCAGAGTGTCACAGGCAGTAGAGGGAAACTGGCACAATTAAACACACTTTGAGTGAGAAGCCTGAGTCCTGTGTTACAGAAAACATGGGACGGACACTCAGGGTAATGATACCCAGGAAGTCCCTGGAGCCCTGAGCCTCTTTATTGAGTGAGCCCAGTGTCCTAGATGCGTGTCTTTCTCCTGCTTTCTTGGAAGATTTCTACAATCATTCTATTCTTTCTTTAACATAAAAATAAGACTCAGGAATACCTGGAGTTCCCCCACCCCTGACCATGCAGATGAAGCATCTTCCAACAGCCTTGGTTACCTGTACACAGCCACAGAGACCCTGGCCACCGTCTCGGGGGCATAAATCCCCACTAGCACACTCCTCCCTCCAGCTTATCCTGGTGATCATTGGGCTGGCTACCATGAGGGGAGAAACAAACACCTAGAAGCAGCATCATACCTGCTAATCCTTTCCAAGTAGTTCCACCCAAGAGGGACCAAGTATTCAAACATGTGAGTCTAGGGGGCCGTTCTCATTCAGATTCCTGTACCAATCTATGCCCCATGTGTTAGCTGTGGCACAGATATAGAAAAACAAGTGCAGTAGCTCTAGTTGGTCTAGACCTAGTCAGGGGCCCAGGCCAAATGTTCTAACACTGTAGACTCAGGGCAGGGGCAAAAGGAAGGACACTGACTTTTAGTATAAGCCCTTCCCACACTTGCAAGAAGAAGCTAGAAAGTGACTCATGGATGTGATGAACTTTAGAACACAGCCACCATAGTTGTAAAGCCTGTCCCATCCCATCAGAGGAACAAGTTCTCTGTGTTGTTATGAAGATAACCATGAGTAGAAACAGCGTGTGGACCTAAAACTGTTCTGAGACATAAAGCCTAACTCTTTATTTCTTATTTCTACTTATGTGTGTGTGCCTGCATGAGTCTATGTGGGCCATATATGTGCATATGCCCACAGAGGCCAGGAGAGCCTCAGAACCCCTGGAAATGGAGTTACAGGTGATTGCGAGCTGTCATGTGGGTGCTGAGAACCAAGATTGGGGCCCCTAAGGAAGCAGTAAATGCATTTAGCCACTGACCCATCCACTTGGAAGAAGTTCACTCCCACCCCAAATAGCTGGGGCACAGTGGCACACGCCTAAGAGCCCAGTACTTGAGAGATCTGGGAAGGAGAAGCAAGACTTCAAGGCCATCATTGGTCAGGTACTGAGTTTCAGGACGCTCTGTGCTACTCAAATTGTTAAAAGAAAACCCAAACAAACCTAAAATGATGGACTAATCTGCGGAGGAACTCTACAGTTTGTCCAGGAGTACTGGTGGCTGGTTCTTACAGAAATATACCTCCACTCCTTACCTTCAATGTAGAACCGAACCATGAATCCTGGATCATCCATGCACCAGACTGTGCCACCTTCGTGACTCTTTCCCAAAAGCATCATTGAAATTTGATTTCCACTGTGGTTATTAAAACTGAAGACTCACCCCAACCCCACCAGATACACACACACACACACACACACACACACACACACACACACACACACACACACACATTCCTATTTGTTCCATGAAGTCTGAGTCACACTAAGGAGGCAGGAGAGTAGGAAGGAGTCCCTGGAAGGCAAGACTGACTGCTTCCTTTCTCTCACATTGAAACCCTGATAGAAGATGCTGAAAGGCAGAGGCAAAGGCAGCTTTCTTCTTCCCTCTGACTGGAAGGATTGTCTTCAGTAGATGAGACTGATCTGTATTGGTATGAGGAGCGGGTGGACTTGAGGCCCAGAGCTACTGGGAGCTGGAATAGATGTTAGACTTTATTATAGAGAAGAGTGTATGGGGAGGATGAATGCTCAGTGGAGAGGCAGGAAATTCTAGCTTCAGTGGTGTAGTTAAAGCTGCCAGGAATGGGGAAGACGCAGACCAATGAATGAGGTGACTTGCCTGCTGTCCTTACCCCATCGTGAACCATCTAAAAGGACACCTCTGAGTGGGCAATTTATAATGGACAGAATTTTATTTGGTTCTAAGTCGGGAAAGTCTAAGGTTGAAGGGACATGCTCTGGTGAGGGCCATCTTGCTTCATTTGTCTGTGTCTGGAGAGGGGTCTGGGAACAGGACACGGGACAGGAACGAATGTTTGGTTGGATGGAAGTCCTAACAAGAATTATTTCTCTCAGGGAAAGAATGATCGAGAGGGGAGGCAGGTGTTGCCATGATGGGAGACACGGACATCTCACTGGTTTGGCCTACGTGAAGCCCTACACGGAAGCATCGAAGTGGACTGGGACGTAGGGGTTCCCGTCACAAGCAATGATGATGTGCTTCTGGCTGTCAGTGGTTGTGTAGTCGCAATTGGGATACTTGGAGCTGCCCTTCAGGCGGCAGTCAGTGATGCGCAGGGTGGAGCTGCTCTTGTGGCAGTTGTTCCTCCCATTCTTGCAGGTCACTTGTCCCTGGGAGCAGATGGCCTGGACATCCTCCAAGGGTTCATGCACGAAGGTGTTCACTGGCTTGCATGACCCCTTGGTCATCCCCTGGCGCTTCATCATCTGGTTACAGTAGGTGGGGCTGCTCTTGGAGGGACCCTCTGTGTCCATGTGCTGCCTCTTAAACTTATCCGCCGATGATTCCCTAGATTCCCCACCCAGGGAAGGCTGGACCCATCCAAGCACCAGGACAAGCAGTGAAAACAGAAAGAGGGACTTCTCCAGACCCATAGTGGCTTTGCTGCTCTGAGGAGCCTGACAGGAAAGGAAGAGAAAAAAGGACAAATGCTCAGAAGAGCTGCAACACCCACCTCCAGCTCCACAGGAGACTCTCCCACCTCAGCCTCCCAGCACACTCCCCCCACCTCAGTCTCCCCAGCACACTCCCCCCACCTCAGCCTCCCCAGCACTCTCTCCCTACCTCAGCCTCCCCAGCACACTCCCCCCACCTCAGCCTCCCCCAGCACACTCCCCCCACCTCAGCCTCCCCCAGCTCACTCCCCCCACCTCAGCCTCCCCAGCACACTCCCCCCACCTCAGCCTCCCCAGCACACTCCTCCCCACCTCAGCCTCCCCAGGACAATCTCATTCTTTAGGAGAGCCAGAAGGATTTCCCTCTGCTGACAGATCTTGCAAATGAGACACTCTTTTTCTTCATTACTTACTGAAGAGAAGCCATTCTTTTCTCTAACTGGTGGGATATGTCACCTAAACTCTTACCAAAATTCTAAATACTGTTTGTTTGGGTTTTTTTTCATATAAAATATATTTGAAAAATAGAACACATTTATTAATAGTGTTCAAATTCCTTATCGTAAGTTCATTTAGAAAGTGCCATAGCTAAAATGTATTCCTGGGTCATTACTGACTTCCAGGACTGTCATTATCTTAGAACACCTATGAACTTGGTCTACCCGACTCTGGCAGTATACAGGGTTTGTGTTGTATTCTAAAGACACAAACTCCCTTCCCCAGCCTGGGAGCTCTGTCCTCCCCACACCACTAGTTCTTTATACCTGACTGTACCTTGCCTCCACTCCTGCCTCCAGCTGTTTGCCTGGGTCAGCTTCTCTGGAGTTGGTGTCAGTCAAGAGTGACTGGCCTCCACTCTCTCAGTTCTAACTCTCAAGCAGAAATAGATACAGAGGCCACCTCTAAGCCACTTACCTAAACGTTTGAATTCCAGAGCAAATTGGAAGACAGTTTCTTCAGTCCCAGTCTCTGTGGTGAGGAATTTAAAATGCTTAAAAGGGGTTGGCTTCCAGAAAAATGGGCGGAGTAAATCTGGGTCAATCTTATCTGAATGATAAAAACAAGGCTATTGTAAACTTGGAAGGGACCCCTCCACCCCAGGCTGCCAAGGAAAAGCCATTTGAAACCCAAGTGCTGATTCCCAAGGGGCAGCAGGGCAGCCACAGTGACAAGGGCACATCCACTTCACACTCCTTCACAAAGCCTTGTAACTTATGAGCAAGCTATGTACCTGGAGGTTAACAAAGGACACACAGAGATCCTGGGAATCGTGGAAGAGGGAACCTTTCTTCACTATGAATTCCAGATCTCAAATTCATGGTAGCCAGAATTCCGGTGCCTCTCTTGGAGAGAGAATAAGAGGGCTTTCTGTCTGCAGCTTGAAGAGTTCCAGTCCTAGAGGAGTTGTTGGGGCAGGCTTACCAAGCCAGACTCAGTGACCCATCCTCTGACAACTTGTCAGACAGGTCTGAAACCTCTTTCTAGGAGACAACTCTTTCTCTGACTAGCACAAGGCCTCATTTGGCCTTTCTTTCCTCAGCATGAGACTCCTGGGGAAATTCTCTTTGTTGTTGTTTGCTTTTACAGGTTCAGCCTTTGGTTAAACAAGTTAACAGAGAGGCTTATCCAGCAGGACCAAAGCCCTTGTCCTCATTCATCATCAGACTCAGGTTTCTTCCTCCTTTGCTTCTTCTCAGCTGGGGCAGCAGCAGTGGAGGGGGCAGGAGCAGCCTACCAGGCCCTACACTGCAGATGAAACTTCCTGTTAACCTTGGCCAGGGCCTTTGCAAACAAGCCAGACCAGAAAGGTCAACATTGACACCAGCAGCTTTAATAATGGGGCCACTGATCTTACCCTGTGACAGTCACCTCTTCTCCATGCAGGATGAAGAGAGTAGATTCAGGGGAGCTCAGAGACTCCTGTGACTATGAGGACTGCCAGAGTGGAGCTAGTCTCTGCATGAAGTGAGGGCCTCATCCACAGGCAGTCTTAGCTTCCCTGAAGCCTAGCAGCTGTGGAATGCATAGGGGAATTCTAGTTCATGGAAGTCTGGACTGGATAGTTTTATGTCAACGTGGCACAAGCCCAAGTTACCTAAATGGAGGGAACCTCAATCGAGAAAATGTCTCCATAAGATTCACCTGAAGGGCACTTTCTTTATGATCAATGGGGGATGGCACGGTCCATTGTGGAAAGTAGGTAAAGCAAGCCATGGGGAGCAAGCCAGTAAAAAGTACAACACCCACCCACCCCCATGTCCTCTGCATCAGCTCCTGCCTCCAGGTTCTTACCCTATTGAGCTCCTATCCTGAGTTCCTTCAGTGATATGGAAGTGGAAACCAAATAAACCCTTTCCTCCCCAACTTGTTTTTTGTCATGGTGTTTGGTTGCAGTAATAGCAACCCGAAGACAGGCTCCACTGTCTCAATAGACTGGGAGCAGAGGAGTGGGACACAACTGTCTTTCCTTAGAGTATCTCCCAGAGTAGTTATGATGTTTGGAGATGACAGTGAAGATGCCTGGCCAGAGAGGAGACCTCCAGTGTGAGGTCTACCAATTCTGGTCACTTTCTACCATCTTCTACGCCTGGTCTGGAGTATTCAAGGTAGGAACAGAGGAGAGAAAGATCAACCAAAACCACATTTTCTGGAGAAAATACACAATCAAATGGCTTAGTGGAGGCCCAGGTTACCATGATTGTACACCTCTGCTAGGGAGCCCATCCTGACGTGTAAACAGTTTCTTAGGGTGATGATAAGGGTTACAGACCGAAGGCTTTCTCTTTCCAGGCTGGGAAGTGGTAAACAAGGAGGACACCAGGAGTGGGAGATGACTCCCTTTACCTGTACCTGAGGTGAAGCAATGACAGCATTTAGGACTTTAAAATCCATACCCTGCCTCCCTTTGGGGCTGAAGGTTGTTGGTGGCGGAAGCCTGCTCTCTGTAAGTGTTCTGATCTTGTCCGTATGCCTCATCCTGCCCCCACCTCTGAGATTGAAGAGACCAATCATGCACACCACACCTCACTGTATGTGGTGCCTGGGGTGTCAGCCAGGGCTTCGTGCCTGTGAGGCCAGCAAGCGCTCTACCAACTACGGTCCCAAGCCCAGAAGAAAAAGGTCTTCCAGGAAGACATTTAAGATGGCTTTTCATGTGGTATCCAAATAAAATCAGCGTCCCTAGGATGAATGAAGATGCTGTGGCCGTGGGGTTGACGAAGACCGGATGTGGCAAGAGGTTGTCTTTCCCGCCCAGTAGTTTATGCACTTCTGCCTATGTAAGCCAAGAAGTCGCACGATTAAAATGAAATGAGCGTGATGTACTTTGGTTGCAGAATAGATTTTTCTAGTTAGGGAATCACAGGCCAGTACTTGGGTCTGCCTCCTCATTGGTTGGTGGGAAATGGAGATTGGAAGGGGAGAGGGGAAGGCGACTGTCGATTGGATAGTAATAGGGAGAGGGTGAGGAGTGCTTTTGTCCTGGAGCAGAAGGTCATCATCACCCCGCATGGACTACATGCTGCTTTCGGTACCAGATGTATAAACTGAGCACTTGGGTACCAGATGTGTAGACCGAGGATGTGACCGCTCCAAGGTATGAGCGAGGGGAAGGTTCTTATTGTAGATATGAGGGAGAGAACAGCCAGAGGCATCTGGAAGTGTCCATATCAGAGAAAGTAGTAGACTGAGCATGGCCTGAAGACTGGACTGGGCCATGAGGTCTGGATGAGACAGGAGGAGAAGGAGACAACCAGGAGAGAGGGATAAGATTGAGGTGCCTAAGAGAGGAAGACAGAGAGCACAGGGCCAGAGTTCAGGGTTGATATATGGGAATGCGTTGGGAAGCTCACGAGCTGGAGAAATTTAGGATAGCTTGTGGGGCAAGAGAGCAACAGGTAGTAGTGACACAGAGGGAGCCTGGAAGCCAACATGCACATTGATAACTGTGGGTACCACAGAACCATTAGTTCCTCCTGACAGTGGTGAGGAAAGGCTCCTTTGGCAGAGACAGTGGGGCCGAGACTTCAGGGGAGTAGAGCTTTTGTTGAACCTGATATTCTGCAGGAGGGATTTGAGCTATAGGCTGGCTTTTACACACGTCCATTTTTTAAAAAATGCATATGTGTGTCTGTGTGTGTCTGTGTTTGTGTGTGTGTGTGTGTGTGTCTGAGTGTGTGTGTGTGTGTGTGTGTGTGTGTGTGTATGTGAGTGTACATGTGCGCATGTCAAAATACTGCCTGTCATATACCTATCCTGTCAATAACAGTTTAGGCCACCTTTCCCATGACATCATTCTAGATATTGTCCTCAGCACTTTCAACCTCGGAAATCTTGTCTGGAAGATAAAAATCAGAGAAAAAAGTAAGCTTGAATGTTACTGCAATGGACTTTTATCATATTTTATGATCAAATCCAGTGGTGAACTGCCCAGGCATCAATCCTTAGATTCACGCTTCACTACCAAGGAATGAATCAGAGTTCTACATGGCTAGAAGGCCATGGCTTTGCCATTGCTAATTCTTTCTGTGGTACTCAGATTAGAAAGAAACAAACAAGGGCTCCAAGACTGGAGGGACGGCTCTGACGTTAATAACACTGGCTGATCTTCAAGGGGACCAGGTTGGAATTCTGTTCCCTACACCTACATAATAGCTCACAACCGGCTGTAACACCAGTCACACAAGATCCAAAACCTTCTTCTAGCCTCTGTGGACACTACCTGCATACGGTGTACAAACATACATGCTGGCAAACACATTTATTTATTTATTTATTTGTTTATTTATTTATAACATGCATACATTTAACATTTAATATTTGCACATGCATACATAAACAGATAACAAAGTATTAAAGAAAGATCTATTTGTCCAGGCAGGGTGGTCTTCACTCACGATCCCAGCACTGGGAGACAGGAGAAGGAGGCTTGCCGACTTGATCCACAACAAGAGTTTGAGTTCAACAATGGAAACATATATCCTGTTTCAAATTTAAAAAATAAAATAAAAATAAATTTGTATCCTTAGTGCTGGTCCTGAAGGCCTGTGAGGCTGGAGCTATTGATTTTGAAGCATCTCAGAGAGCCTATTGGTCTTTCTGGTTTGGGTGGCAGCGGTCTTTATCCAGAATCCAGATGTTCCTGTGTAAACACTGTCTAATGATCATAACGACACAACAGAAAGGAGACGATCTTTCAGTACAGCTTGCCGTGAAGAGGACTGAACAATTTCTGAGCAATAACACAACATATACAAAAGAACAAAGGGGAGCAGTTGAGTGGACATCTTTATCCTAACATCCCACCTTCTGAGAATCGACTCCCCTCTTCCCACCACCACTGGCCAACAGTAGTAGAATTTGGGGTGGAAACAAAAGCTGATTCTCAGTTTTATGTGCGTAAGCACTGATGAGTCTATGGGCCATTAGGGGCATTTGGGGGCATGTAAGGAGTAAGAAGAGCATCTAAGGGCATGCGAAAAGTAAGGGAGCCCATTGTGGGGATGTAAGTCTTAAGGGAGGTGTCTTAGGATTTCTATTGCTTGGAAGAAAAGACCATGACCAAAAAAGCGAGATGGAGAGGAAAGGGTGTATTAGGCTTGGATTTCCAGAACATAGTCCATTACTAGAGGAAGTCAGGACAGGACCTCAAGCAGGGCTGGAACCTGGAGGCAGGAGGTGATGTGGAGGTCATGGAGGGGTGCTGCTTATTGGCTCACTTCCCATAGCTTGCTCAGCTTGCTTTCTTATAGAGACCAGGACCACCAGCCCAGGGATGGCCCCACCCACAGTGGGCTGGGCCCTCCCTGCTTGATCACTAGCTGAGAAAGCTCCACAAGGCTGGAGCTCATGGAAACATTTCTCTGATGACTCACTCTCCTGTGTGTCAAGTTGACAAACAAAGCCATCCAGTAGAGGAGGGAATTGTGAGGGTATAAAGCTAGGGAAGGCATTGTGAGGGTGTAAAGACAGGAAAAGGCATTGTGGGGATGTGAGGAGTAGGGGAGGGCATTGTGGTGTGTGAGGAGTAAGGAAAGGCATTGTGGGGATGTGAGTGGTAAGGAAAGGCATTGTGGGGGTGTTAGGTGTAAGGAAGGGCATTGTGGGGGTGTGAGGTGTAAGGGAGGGCATTGTGGGGTGTGAGGAGTAAGGGCATAGCTTAGGCAAAGCTGGGCTTTGTCTTGAGGCCTCAGTCTCTTCTCTCTGAGCTTCACTCCTTTTTCTGTTCTTTGCCACATTGTGCAACCACCTTGCTTTTCTTATCTTACCCTCCTTTCTCTCTCTCTTTTTCTCTTATTCTTCATTTTAAAAGTCCAGCTGGTTTGCAGCCCAGTCAACCTGAATATTTGTTCTGATTCTTGCTTCCAAGGGTAGAATGACATGTTTTATCTCCTACTGAAGACTGTGAGTCCCTGAGGAGAATGTGGATAGGCCACTTTCTATGGAAGTGGGAGGAGCACTTCAGCCTCTCCAAAAGCTCTCTGTGGAGACTTGATGAGTCTGAGTGAGGCAGGGGGATGAGGGGAATGTATGCTTGTGGGCAGGTGAGAAGCCAGTAGATGAATCCCAGGGTGCCTGAAAAGAACAAACAAACTACTTCAAAGTTATGGTGGCCATCATTCCTCTTGATCACTCCCATCTAACAACTCCCCACTCTCATCTCCTCTCGCCCCTCTCCACCCCTGCATGAACTCTGAGAAAAGATGGTTCAAACATCCATGCCCTGGTTGAGGTCAAGCAGGCACACAGTCCCCTATTCCAGACGGTTGCCCTGACTTGCCTGTGAGTCCAGCAGGTGCAGTCAACAGCCCAGTGTCCAGAACACACAGGCCTTATCTCCTACACACCTCGGACTACTGACACTATCAGTTTTCTTCAGTCCTGGGAATGAGACTCATTCCCCAGATGCCCTTTCCCACTTTATCAGTTCTAAATATATATCCCCAAATGGACCAGATATTGCCCAGCATGCCAGAAGGAAGACACGTGGTTCTCTCTCCCTCTCCCTCTCCCTCTCCCCCAACTACCCCCTCTGTCTCTCTGTTTCTCTGTCTCTTTGTCTCTCTGTCTCTCTCTCTGTCTCTCTCTCTGTCTCTCTGTCTCTCTCTCTCTGTCTCTCTCTGTCTGTCTCTCTCTCTCACACACATACACACACACACATACACACACTTTTTCTTTGTGTGTGCGATATTATTGCTGTTGTCGTTGTTACAACAGACTAAATTATCTTTCAACCTGGCTGTTTCCAGGTCTGTTTCAGTTACTTTAAGGACATTTCCCCCTGTCTCTGTCCCATCAGCATTTCCCTCTACAGCAGGCACCAGTGTCCCTCATCCCAAAGCTGAGGGGCAGCACACTGTCTCAGTTCATTTTCTGCAGCTCACCCACAGCTGTGAGAAACAACCCCTTGCTATGAGAAAACAGGAAGTAGGAGGATGCTGGCAGTTGGAACCCCTTCTCTTTCTCCCGAGAAGCAATTAGACACAGAATGTAAGGCTCTAAAAGGCTGAGAATTCTGAGCAACAGAGTGCAACTGGACCTGGGTAGGAGCTAGAACAGAATCCGAAACAGCTCTTAAAAGCTGAGGGAAGCAGGGGAAATCAAAGTGCAACATGTGTTAAGGAGATTTTCATGGGAAAAAAAAGCACCCATATACCTAAAATAAATTGTAGTGACAAAGACAGGAGAATTTGGACAGAAGAAGAAGCACTGTACCCTTAACAGGGATCAAGTGTCTGCATGTGACTGTGATGAATGTTAAGGACAAAGGAAAAAGGAAATTTAGTCCAGTGTAGCAATGTCTTGACCACCTTAAAAAACCAACTTCAGCATAAAGAAGAAAAAAAAACGTTGACCTCTGACCTCAAGCAACAAAACATCTTCCCATGCCAGAGCCAGACAGGCTTGGCAGCAGAAGCAGAAACCAGCCTTCGCTACATAGCTTTGGGCACACACAGCTTGTCACAGCACTGGGAACCTTGTCCCGGGGACTGAAGAAAACTGATAGTGTCAGTAGTCCGAGGTGTGTAGGAGATAAGGCCTGTGTGTTCTGGACACTGGGCTGTTGACTGCACCTGCTGGACTCACAGGCAAGTCAGGGCAACCGTCTGGAATAGGGGACTGTGTGCCTGCTTGACCTCAACCAGGGCATGGATGTTTGAACCATCTTTTCTCAGAGTTCATGCAGGGGTGGAGAGGGGCGAGAGGAGATGAGAGTGGGGAGTTGTTAGATGGGAGTGATCAAGAGGAATGATGGCCACCATAACTTTGAAATAGTTTGTTTGTTCCTTTCAGGCACCCTGGGATTCATCTACTGGCTTCTCACCTGCCCACAAGCATACATTCCCCTCATCCCCCTGCCTCACTCAGACTCATCAAGTCTCCACAGAGAGCTTTTGGAGAGGCTGAAGTGCTCCTCCCACTTCCACAGAAAGTGGCCCATCCACATTCTCCTCAGGGACTCACAGTCTTCAGTAGGAGATAAAACATGTCATTCTACCCTTGGAAGCAAGAATCAGAACAAATATTCAGGTTGACTGGGCTGCAAACCAGCTGGACTTTTAAAATGAAGAATAAGAGAAAAAGAGAGAGAGAAAGGAGGGTAAGATAAGAAAAGCAAGGTGGTTGCACAATGTGGCAAAGAACTGAAAAAAGAGTGAAGCTCAGAGAGAAGAGACTGAAGTCCAATCCAGGTTGATTGAAGTAAATTTGTACCTGGGTTTCATTCTTATCTCTTCCTGGGGTTCCAGTCCCTGTATGATACCTGCAGGGACCCCCACAGCTTCCACCTCTAATCCCCTCTATGTTTACCTTCCGTCTCCAGCCAGCATTTCCCAGCCAACCCCACTGCCTGGCAGGGCCCTGAAGGACTCTCTTACCAGGTGTTCCTGCTGGGCTCCTACTGTGACAGGGGCAGTTGATGAGTCCCAGGCTCAGAATGCTTTGTTGGCCTCACTTCTTCAGGGCAGTCACAGCTGCCTAGGTGGGGCAGGGCAAGATTTATTCTTAAACCATGAAAGAGAAACCAGAGAAGATTTTGCAGAAGTGTAGTGGGCTAAGGCTCTCCACCTCCAAGGAAGCTCTTTAAACGTTTCTATGGTTATTCCAAGGGAAATAAACTCAACTCAAGAAATGAGTAGGCTCAACGCTCAGAGTTTTAAGCCCCCACTTCGTTTTTGACCCGACCTTCCGTTTTTGAAGCCCTGTGATTTTTGTCTCTTAACAAAACACACAAAAAAATACATTGTATATTTGTATAACAGTTGTTCCAAACTTGGAAAGGTGAGTTCCTCAAAGGACACTTGAATAAACCATTTTTTGTGTATATGTCTATGGGGCCAGACACTAGGCTACTACATATTTAGAAGCTTATAGTCTTTTGAAAGACAGTGGGTAAATAAGCCTGCTATAAATGTGATTAGCATTCACAGTGTGGTTTGCACTAAAGGGAACAAGAGCTATTGAAAGGCACCCACCCAAGTTGAGCTGTGTTTGAGGACTGACTAGTGAGGCGAGCAGAGCCATAAGGACCTTGGCTGCGAGAAGTGTGTGTGTGAAAAGACCCAAAAGCATGATGAAGAAGAGAAAATGTAGGGTGCATGCCTTTGAGTCTGTTCTCTCCTCCCGACTGGTGGAGATTGCTATACCCGACACACGATTGCTGTACCTCATCGCCCTGAAGGCTTCCATCTGGACTTCCTGCCTCTGGCCTTACTTCTTTCTAAGCAACCCTGCACGGTTTCCCCAGATTAGCACGGTTACATAGTACACTTTTACTCAGTCAGGTTTTCACATAGTGTCTTGATACATGCCCAGGCCTGCCTCCAACTCGGTATCCTCCTGCATCTTCTTCAGTAGAGCTGGGGTGCAGGCCCGTACCACCATACCTACTTTGACTAATATCCACAGGGATGTTGCCCTGCGGTGTAACCACTGCCGTTTGAGTTTTACAAGATCCCCCATATGCTTGAGTGTTTGAGTAAGTAGGCCCCAGTTGGTGCAACCGTTTGGGAAACTCGTGGAAGCTGTAGGAGGTGGGACCTTGCGAGAGGGAGTGGGTCACTGCACGTGGGCCTTGAGGCGGTGTACAGGGCTCTGCCTCTGGTTGCTCTTACTTCCTGACTGAGATAAATATAGTTCACACACCGCTGTCGCTGTGCCTCCCTGACCATGACAGGTTTAAGCTGTGAGCCAAAGTAAACCCTTCCCTCTATCAATCTGATTCTGCCTGGGGTTTTGGTCATGGAAAGAAGACAAGTAACCACAATATTTACTGTTATAGTTACACAAATGTTGATATATGGCTAAGCACGGTGGTCCACTCCTGTCATCCTAGCACTAAAGGATGCTGACAAGGACCAGCCTGGGTGATAAGGAGCAGTGTCCCAAACAGAAAAATAGACAACAACCACAATAACAGAAAATGTGCTTTAAATGCTTTAAAGAGGCTGAAGAAATGGTTCAGTGGACAGGAATGTCTACTGCTTCTGCAGAGGCTCTGAGTTTGGGTCCCAGCACCTGTCTCAGGTAGATTACAACCTCCTGTAACTGCATCTCCAGGGGGAATCTGATGCTTTTGGCCTCTTTGGGCCCCTGCAATTACATTCATATACTTCCCCGACCCCACGTTTATCTTTAAAAAGAGCTTTAAAAGACAAACTTTTTATTGATTCTTTGAGAATTTCCCATCATGCACACCTATCCCACTCATCCGTTCTGCTGGCATCAGGAACTGGCCTGGTGGTTGGTTACAGATCCCCTCCAAACCCAGTGATGACGACGATGTCACCATAGGCCACAGGGACCCATGCATCTGTTGCCATGGTAATGGCCATACATTCCCAGAGTTCATTTGGTTTAGCTCCCACCTTTACCTAAGAGCAGTTAGGTCACCGCCTAAATACAAGGCAGAGCCTTCCTGACCTTTGCCCTTTCTTCTCTCTCTCTTCCCCCTTTGTCTCTGTCACCCATTTAGTTCCCTTCCCCCACAATAAACCTCTCTCATGAGGAACTGCACTGCCTGGTGTGGTCTGTCCAGACGTGAGCCACGATTCTAACACAACACATTCATCCCTCCATATCTACCCTCTGCCTTTGCACCTTTCCCTGAAAAGAAAAACAAAATCTCACAGTGTGTGTAACAGTGTGTAACACAGCACAGCACACCCTTCTGCCGAGACAGCTTCATTTGCAGATGTTTATCGCAGTGAGTCATTGGTCCGGTTTGATGCCTCTGGCTTCTGCTCCACTATCAAGAGTGGATCCTCACTGGGACTCCTCTCAGACATCCTGCTGTTGCCCTGGGTCACGGAGACCTGCAGCTTTGGTTCTGCTCCAGCAGGTCATCGATGGGGTGGATGTTGGACTGAGCCCACTCACACCCCTGGATCAGGGGCTGGGTAGCAGCTGAGTTAGTCAGTCTCATAGCTCTCCTCTGCTCACACCTCCTTGGCCAGCTCTACTGTCCTGCCAAAGCAAGGTTTAGGGCGCTCTCCCGAATGTTACAGTTGGCAAAGGGCGGGGCCAGCCTTCTCATCTGCTCCAGGTGGCCAGGGGTGGGGATGCATCTTTCCCATGCCCATACCGCCAGATGGCCCGTGAGCACAGCCAGTTCTCCTGTACTCATACCCTTGGGGCCCAGCTCACCCACAATCCCCCAAACCAGGGCCATTCGTACTGTGATTCTCCAGTAAGGTAGGGGGAAGCTGCTTCGTACTGCAGCTGGTGAGGGCCGAGCTGTCCCCCACACTGCACAACTGAGGACACCAGCTTTGCATAGCCCTTGGACATCCACAAAGTCCCAGGTGGCAGCCTCCACATGGCCTCTGGTGGTGGTTACATGGGCCACAGACATCAACACAGACCCCTCCTTCTGCAGGGCCATGAACCCAGACATGGTGCTCAGTGGTAGCCCAGGCCAGGATCTCGCCATGTCCTCAGATAGTACCACAGGCTACTCTCCCAGACTCCTCTTCACTACCCTCCAGTCAGCCTCTCTTCCTTGTGCACACATTATTCTGTTTCTCTCTCTTCCGTCTCTCCACCACTCACCTGCTTGTCTTAGTGGCACCTGTGCCTCTGGTGTCTTCCCCATGGCACAGGTGTGTGTGTCTCAGCCAAGTGTGTGTGGCGGTCATCAAGGGCATGATCTGCTCCCCCAAAACAGCTTTTACAGTTCGTTTCTTCTTTGACAGCGCCATGAACCTACCCAGATGCTAACACTCGGATCACATTCATGCCTCCTCTCTTTTTAAATGATCAGGCCTGGAGTCAGGTTCATGGCCCTGCAGAAGGAGGGGTCTGTGTTGATGTCTGTGGCCCACGTAACCACGAAAGGCCATGAGGAGGCGGCCACATGTGATTTTGCATTTTTTATTTATATGTTTTTGTTTATATGTATTTACTGCATATGTTTTCAGATGGGCGCTCACACTCGAGAATGTGTGCACGCATGGGCGCGCGCCCGCAAACACACACACACACACACACACACACACACACAGACTTGTGTCATGATGCCTTGTGGAGATCAGAGGACTATTTGTAAGATCTGGTTTTCCCTTTCTACGGAATGGATTCCAGGATCAGCCTTGGAGTCAGGCTCCTTTATCTGTTGAGTCACCTCAATAGCCCCTCTCTCTTATCCTCCTCCCACTCAGCCCTTCCCCCTTCCTGCCACCAGGTGTTTGCCCGTGTTTAGTTTAGTTTAGGTTTGGTTTGTACTTTGTGACCTACAGGGTTTCAACAGGACTGGTCTTGTGGGCGTGGCCGTAATGCTTTCCCCTGCAGCATGGGTAACCCACAAAGGCTACATCACTGGAGATAATGACTTCTTCAGGGGCTGTCACCTACAATTAGCTCTCCTGGGAGAGGTTTCATGAGCCTCTCTCCTCTATCTGTGACTGAATATTTATGGACTCAGTCTTTTGCAGTTCCTGGCAGACAGCCACAGATGTTGTGAGTTCAGGCATGCCATGACCTCATTGTGTCTGTAAGACAGTATTTTATGGCCGCTATCATCACCATCACCATCACCCCCACCACTACTATCATCATCATCATAGTCATCATCATCATCATCAGAGTCATCATCGTCATCACCATCACTGTCATCATCATCCAGCTGTTATACCCCGCCCTGCTTCTTGATGTTTTCTGAGCCTTGGAGAGGATGATATAGGTGATCCATTCAAAACTGAGCACCTGATCTTCACCTGTCCTTAGCACCTTGGACAACTCTGAGTCTTTTCCTTAATTGCCAGTAGATGTGATTTTGTTTTTTCTCTCTGAGGCTTTCCATACACCTTCGTCATTCTGAATATTCAGTGTTTCAACCATGATATGATATGGGGATTTTATTTTCTAGTTGTATTTGGTGTTCTGTGTGTTTCTTCTATCTGGATGGGCATATCTTTCCCTAGCTTTGGGAAATTTTCTTCTATGCATTCACGGAAAGTATTTTCTATGCTTTTGGTGTGGGAATCATTTCCGACTAGTCCCACAGTTCATGTTTTCCCAGAGCGTCTGTGTGTTCGGTTCACACATTTCAGAAGGGCTGTGGTTGTGGTGAAGCATTTGTGCTCATGCAGGTGGGATGTGCTGAAGGAAAGGCAGGAGGATCATGAGGCCAACCTCGACATCACAGTGACTTTTTCAGTGTATGTCATTTAGCCTGACAAAATGGTTCAATTCCTTTACTCTGTCTTCAAGTCTTTTTTTTTTTTTAAGATTTCTTTATTATATATAAACACACCAGAAAAGGGCATCAGATCTCATTGCAGATGGTTGTGAGCCACCATGTGGTTGCTGGGATTTGAACTCAAGACCTCCGGAGGAACAGTCAGTGCTCTTAACCACTGAGCCATCTCTCCAGCCCCTGTCTTCAGGTCTTGATAGACTGTTTTGCATATGGTTCATTTAATTGCTGAGACTTTGCTGTAACAGGGGTGTTGGTGCTAGCGGGCCATTAGGCTCATTCTATGGAGCAAATAAGAAGGGAACACATAGGAAAAACAGAAGATTGGTCCATATGTAACATAAAGGTAACAGCTTTCCTAAAAACAGCCCCCTTAGGATGGGAGGGGACTAGAGCTAGCAGTTCCCTAACTGCTCTGAGTTAGATGTTTTACAGGACGATTCCCCTAGTAGTCCTGTTTAGATACCTGCCCCATTCCTTCTCCTCATCTCTCCTCACAGTAGACTCTGAGAATAAGAAGCCATCATCGTAAGGATCCAACATCTTAGACAGCCTGACCTCACTTTCCTGTCTGCCTGAGGGAGCCTGAGTTAGAGTTCTGGTAGACAGAGAGGAAGAAGGGCCATGACTAGGTAATAAAGGTGGTGAACTCCCAAGATGGCTGACTTCATCCCCACCCCGCTGAAGTGAGACAAAGCTGAACAGCCTACAAGAAAAGGTGCAGTGTTCTCAGTCTTGGCTGCCTCTCCCTTGCTGAGCTCCAGCCAAAGGGGAAGCAGTGCAAATAAGGAGATGCCCATACCATGGCTCATTCAAGGCAGACTGCCCGCAAATCCACAGGTTAAGGTAAAGCACCCAGGAAACAGCTGGCTACAAAAGCCGCTCTCAAGAGTGCGCCCTCTACTGGAGGAATGAAGAACCCTCATCGTTCCAGGCCTGTAACTGTGGCACTCTGTGAAATCAGATGCTATCAGATGCCCACTGAACTTCTGATTCGCAAGCTTCCCTTTCAGCGTCTGGTACGAAAAATTGCTCAGGACTTCAAAACAGATCTGCGCTTCCAGAGTGCAGATACTGGTGCTTTGCAGAACGTAAGGAAGGCCTATCTGTTTGGCCTTTTTGAAGATGCCAACCCGGGTGCTATCCATGCCAAACGTGTAACAATTATGCCCAAAGACATCCAGCTAGCACGCCGCATACGGGAAGAATGTGCTTAAGAGTCCACTATGAGGGGAAACATTTCATTCTCTAAAACATTCTTCCCTCTTCTTCCTGTTATCGTAGTTCTGAATGTTAGATATTTTTTCCATGGGATCAAAGGTACCTAAGTCTATGATTGCAAGTGGAAACACAGGGATAGAATCAGGTATTGGCAGTTTCTCCACGTTCATTTGTGTGAAGTTTTTAGTATGAATGCAAGATGTAAAACATTAATGCAAGCAAAATGTTTCAGTGATCTCATTTCAACAGTTCAACTTTATAACAATTCTAAATAAACCTGTTAAAATTTTCTGGACAATGACAGCATTTGGATTTTTTAAAAATAAATAAATTTCTTATTGACAGCAACTAAATGGTGTGTGTAGCATTTTATCATACAGTAGATTCCATCCGTTCACTATGCTTTTCTAACAGAGTTCTCCCACCTGCAAGGACATGTTTTTAATGTTGTCTGTCTTCTGTGCTGTTACTGTAAGTTTGCTATTAAAATACATTAAACTATACAAAAGAAAAGAAAAGAAAAGCTGGGAAGACTTTCTCCCACCAGTGGGGCCCCTGAGAAAGCCTGATCACAACATGTTTACCCCTGAGTTTCATGCTGTCAGCCAGCTTGTCTTTTTTTCAAACTGATCAACCCTAAACTAAGGAACGTAGGGCCCTTAAGTCCCATAAAACCCCTAGTCCTTGAGAAGAGCCTGGAATTTCAGATTCCTAAAAGCCCCATCTGCTTTGCAATAGGTCTTTTGTTCTGTGTGCTTTGCTGTGTGGGCTCATGTATCTTCCTCACCCCTAATAAAAGCCTTTCTTTACCTAGAGTCTTATTTTCTCTGTCTGAAAACTTCACTCACTCTTCTTACCTATTGTACTGGGGATTTTCCCCCCTGTTTTGTAAATCTTTAACTAGCAAAGAAAATGAATCCGATTAAGGCCCCCAGATGGTGATGGGTCTAAGTTCCTCTGCCTCTCCTTCACTCCACTGAAACACTCTTTGACTTAATTAGTATTTTCTTTTCACAGTCATTTAGGTTTGAGCTTTGTTCAGTATTTTTGTCTCTCTATTGAATTATATTTTCATGCCCTGAATGTGACGTTCTTATGTTATTCCCATATTTCTATTCTCTTGGAATTCATTCAAGGGAAAGGAGCGTGTCCTTGTGGAGTAGAGGTGGTTTGCATGGCTAGGACCTTACCTTACCCCTGACTCAGCCCGAAGCTCAACCTGAGGCACTGGCTGAGGCCATTCCTATTGCTCATGCTGGGTGCCGCACTGTTGGGGAGAAAAGCACAGGGCACGCATCACTCTGCTCATGAGTTGCAAACGTGGTGGTCATGCCCCGGCCCACGCCAAAGGCAGGATGATGTCCAGCAGCATTCATGTCCTACCCCTGCACATGGTCCCCAACCACACAATCACCCTGACTGTGTAACACTAGATGGAAAAAAAGATGGCGGAGTGGGCCACATGCATGAAGCAGAGAGAAGCTGAACTAGGAGCACAGTCTAAGTAGACAAAGGAGCCACCAGGTGACTCAGGTCACAACCGGCTTGCCTCATGTGCCACTGCTCACAATGCTTGTCTTGTTAAGGGGAGGAGAGCACAAGGCTTCCCGGCTGCCTGTCAGCTGCGAACAGCATGATGGTACCCAGGGTTCTGGCAGGGAGGCCCCCACCAGGATGCTGTACAGGAGCACGGAGCTCTTGCAGGTCCTGTCCTGAGACTCATTGCTTAACCTCACAATCATCCTGACTTTGAGCAGCGAGATATCTGAGATGAAGAATGGTTCATTCGGGGTTAAGCCTCCTTGTAAGACTTCTGTAATTAGTGCTACTGCCAGACACCATACCACAGCCAGAGCAGATGTCTGTGATCTATGTTGTCGCCAGACACCACGTTGATGTCCATACCACAGCCAGAGCTGATGTTTGTGATCTGTGCTGCCACCTGAAACCACGTTGATACCTGCAGTCTGTGTTGCCAACAGCAACCGTGTTAATGTCTGTGATCTCTGCTGCCGGTTACTATCAGCAGGGAGGCATCTTTTACAGTGGTGTTGATGACTTCCGATTCATAACTGAGAAGGAGAGCCATTGAAGGATTCTGTGACACCCTACTCCTTCAAAAAGAAACAATCCAGCCATGAAACTATGGAAGAGAATCCTTTAAAGATGTTAATGGCTTCTGGTTGGGGATGAGGAAGGGCTCAGCTGTCTCTAAGAGGCTGACCACTGAGAGTTTGACCAGTCTCCAATGAGTATATGAATGACATAAATTGGACTTTATTTTGGGAGGTGGGGAGTTGGGATAAGGTGGTACAAAAGAGGAGGTTGGAACTGGGAAGGAGTGGGAAAATGTGATTCAGGTGCATTTTATGAAGTTCCCAAATAATTAATAGAAACATCATGTTGGGATGAAAAAATTCATTCAGGAGTTTGTGTTTTGTTTGAACATATTTTAAGTTGTTCTTTTTGTTTGAGGAGGGGTTCTGGCTTTCATTTAAGTTGTTCTTATAGAGGTTATGATGTGCTAGAAATTTCTGGAGGAGGAGGCATGTTTTCCTGTTTTGGCTTTTGTTTGTTTGTTTGTTTTCTCATGTTGTGTTTTGTGTCCATCTCTTCCCATCAGGGGTTAGATCACTGGTTAAGGTTTTGTTTTTTAGCTCCGGTAACTTTTCTTCCTTCAGAAAAGGTGCTTGGAAGTTCAGGAGAGACGGACGAGGTTGCTGTAGTGTTGAGGTGATGTTTGCCTTTTAAACTGGTGTTTAAGCCTTCATCCCCAAGACTTGAGAATGGTTTCCAATAAAAGTCACTCTTGAGCAGTATACCTACCTTGAAACCAGGGTAAGCATTTGCTACAACACAGTCACTCCCTCAGGAGCAACTTTCTCAGTCTGTGCGGAACACTAACTCGTAGTCTGTCAACACTGTAAAGCTTTTGTATATGACAAGGAATGTAAAATTTTTAATATCTCCTACCTGGTACAATTTTGGTTTATACAGAGTTTAAGCTGTGTGAGCTGATGCGCTCCAGCTCTCCAGATGCTTGCCCATTCTTGCTTTCCTCCATCCTTTTGTGCCAACCATTTTAAAACTAAGCAACCATGAAAGACAGACACTGGAGCTCAGCCAGGAGGGAAAGGGCATACTCCGTGGGTTTGTTCTTCCACATCAGTGAGTAGCTCGCCCTCCTACAGAAAAGTTTGCCTTGTGGAGAGTATTTTATTGCATCGGTGGCACTTTCTTTTTTGAGTGTGAGCTTATTTCCAACAGCTGGGAAAGGGAAAGCGATAGTATTGTGTGTGCTGGGCTCTTGGTTACTGTGACTCTGCCTGGGGGAGAAAGCGAAAGGCAGTGAGGAGTCACGATGGCATCAGTAGTTAGTGTTAGGTGGGAAGTAGAGAAGAGAGATGTCTCTAGAGAGAAGTGGTAGAGGCAAGGAAAAAGAAAAGAAAGAGTGAAGATAGACTGAGGGGGGAAGATACGCCCTCAGATACTCTAGACCTGTCTCCGTCCTCAGGAAGCAGAGTGACCAAGGCCATATATACCAGGAAAGGAAAAAGTTTTAGGTAAAGAGAAGGAAGTGAGAACAATAAAAGGAAGGAAGGAAGGAAGGAAGGAAGGAAGGAAGGAAGGAAGGAAGGAAGGACATAAAAGACACAAATCATATGCCAGACTGAGAGATAAGAAAAGGTGCCATTGATGGAGAGCAGAGATAGCAAAAATGTCCCGCGTCTGGCTTCTCCATCACCTCCCTGATCTGAGGCTCTTGCCCTTCTCTCCCACAAGCAGGGACCCCTTACAGCTGACTGGTCTGAGAAGGTCAGATATGTTCAAGGCTGGTCCTAAACATATTTACCTGCCCAAAGTTGTGGGGTAGTAAGCTCTTCTTTCTTTGTTTAAACCGTTTAATCAAAAATTAGGGGAAAGTGTATCTAGAGGAACAGACTCCTCCTTCTCCTTCTCCCTCCCCCTCTCCCTCCCCCTCTCCCCCCTCTCCCTCTCCCTCTTCCCCTCCCCCCTTTCTAACACATCAGCTTTTAATAAATAGTAAAAACAGCTCAATCACACCAGAGAGATTGTTAGGGCCTGGGTAACTCCTGCCTGGCTAGCCAGCCATTTTATGTTGTTATTACTGTTACAAGGAAACTTTCTCATGCCCAAGTTGATTGTGTATTTTGTTATGTCCTTCTTATGCTTTGGCGTTCTTGGAAAACAATCACAATGGAGGTCAGTTAGAACTACTATGTGTAGATAGCCACAATAAGCTGGGACCAAAGACCTCCCTGGGAACTGACATCCACTTGGCAGAAGGACACATGTACATGGGTACCTGACATCCTGGTTGGCAGGTTGGGGACATGGATGCTGGGCAAGTCAAGTCACCTGCCACATTTGAATACCGCAACCAATGGGAGCAGGATAAGTGTATAACAAAGACACATTCCTAAGGACGTCCCCCTATCCCTAAATCCTGATTGGTGGAATAATTTGGCACACATGTTGGTGGATTTTAGGCTTAAAAGCTCTGTAGGATTCTGGGTAGGGTCATAGTCAACTTCTGAGTCTGGTTTGCGGCCCAGGTCGTTCAGTCCGGGGATAAAATGGTCAATAAATTATCCCTGTCTGACTGAGCTTGCTGTCTGTGTGGTTTGTATAACTGTAAGCTACTCACAAATGTTTTCCTTTTTAAGAGTTGCCGTGGCCATGGTGTCTCTTCACAGCAATGAGGCCTAAGACAGAAGGACTGGCTTATGGTTTCAGAGGCTCAGTCCATTATCATCATAATTGCAAGCATGGCAGCATGCAGGCAGACGTGGTGCTGGAGAAGGAGCTGAGAGCTCTACCACTTGGTCCCAAGGCAGCAGAAGGAGATAGTGTTCCACTCTGGGCATCGCTTGAGCATAGGAAACCTGGAATCCTTTCCCCCACAGTGATACACTTCTTCCAACAAGGCTGCACCTACTCCAACAAAGCCACATCCTTCAACGGTGCCAACCCTCATGGGCCAAGCATTGAAATACAGTCTATGGGGGCTAAGCCTATTCAAACCACCCCAGATACAATAAACCAGTTGGAGCCCTCCTCCTCCCTCACATGCATTGATTCCTATCTGTGCAAGGCTTCCTCCCCTCCCCTGCCATCTCTCAGGAAATCAGAGACAGCCCATCTACAGGAAACCTCCCCGTTTCTTTGAGACCCTAAGAAAGGACCCCCTCACTCTGCCATATGGGTGTGAACTCCCTTCCTAGCCCTTGCCATGCTGCTGTCTGCCATGGTGTCAGGAACTCTTCTAATGAGTCTCTAACCTAGTGTACCCCCAGCCTCCCTCTTGAATTCCAAACCACAAACTTTCAGGCCCTGCGGAATCTAAAGTCAAGCCTTCATGCTTGTATGTTGGGCACTTTACCAAGTAACTCATCTTCCCAGGTCCTAAAGACAAATGTCCTAATGAATCAGTAGATGCTAACTGTCTCTATATGGTTTACAGAAGAAATGTTTTGGAGTTTTTGGCTTGGGGGGTAGCTAGAGAGATGTGTCAGTGGTTGGGAGCAGTTGCTCTTGGAGAGGACATGAGTTTGGTTCCCAACACCCACGTTAGATGGCTCACAACCATCGGTAACTCCAGCTTCTGGGGTATAACACCTCCACAGGCACCCTCACACATATGCGTCTATGTATAGACACACATACACATAACAGAAAAAAAATGTTAAAACAACTAAGGCGTATTATTACTGTTGTGTGTGTCTGTATGTGATGCGTATGTGTGAGTGTGGTGTGTGCATGGTATGACATGGTGCGTAGGGAAGTCAGAGACAATTTTGTGTCATTAGTTTCCTCTTCTGCTTCTGGAGTGGTTTCCAGGGGTCAGAGGTCTCAAAGCCTGAGAGCCATACCCCTTACCTATTGTTGACGGTAATAAACAAGCACAGCCAGAAGCGACTTACGGAAGAAGGAGTTTATTGTGGCTTATGGTTCTAGGGAGAGAGTCCATAAATATGAGGAGGCATGGCAGCAGGTAGCTGCAACAGGAAACTGAGAGATCAAACTGGAATTGGATGAGATTGTAAACTCTCCAAGATTGCTCTAATGGTATGCGTCCTCCCACAAAGCTCCACAGCCTAAAGGTTTTATTACCTCCCAAACAGGACCTCCAAGTGGGGACCAAGTGCTCCAATATAAACTTAGGGGGATAGTCTCCTTCAGACCTCAGTATCCTCTGTGGAACCATCTTGACCTCTGTCTTAGTCAGGCTGACTAATGCTGCGATCAAACACCACAACCGAAAACAACCTGGGGAGGGAAAGCTCTATTTGGCTTACACTTTCATATATCACTTCTCATCATTATCGAAAGGAATCAGGACAGGAACTCAAAGAGGGCGGGAACCTGGAAGCAGGAGCTGATTCAGAGGTCACGGAGGGGGGCTGCTTCTCAACTTGCTCTTCCTGACTTGCTCAGCTTGCTTCTTTATAGAACTCAGGACCACCAGTCCAGGAATGGCTCCACCCACAATGGGCGGGGCCCTCCCCCACTGATCACTAACTAATTAAGAAAATGTCCTACAGCCTTGTATGCAGCCTGACATTATGAAGGCTTTTCTCCCTTAATGGAGGCTCCCTTCCCTCTGATGATTTTAGCTTGTGTCAAGTTGGTATAAAACTAGTCAGCACGACATCCTAGGAAGGATTATTTTTGATCAGGCAGTGTTTATGGCTTTCACATTGGTTATAGCCTGATGTCTGTCTTGAGGTTTTGGGTTTTTGTTTCGTTTTTTAGATTTATTTTTATCGTTTTTGACTCTGGGTAGGAGTGTAGCTGCATGTGGCTGTGTGCACATGAGTGCAAATACCAATGGATACCCTGGAGCTGGGGTTACCGATGGTTGTAAGCCACCTGATATGGGTGCTGGGAACTGAGCTTGGGCCTCTGGAGGGGCAGCAAATATTCTTATGTACAGAGCCATCTTCCCATCATCCTTATTATCTGTTTTATGCTAGGATTCTTCTCCGGACAGGGAGAGCAACTGATTGGAACACTTTTCATGTATGTTTTATGAAAGACAAAATTACAATTCCAAGCCAAAGGATAAGAAGAGGGGAGAAATTCCACAGCTTTCCTGGACTACCTGCTAAGAGCTGTTGGGCCCTACCTTGGTGTGTTTCCCTTCCCCTTCGCTGAGCCTATTAGCCTGATATAGCAAGAAGTTGTTTACACCCTTGGCAGCTGATTTGGCCCGGGACTTTCCATTACACCCTTCTCCCTTGCTGAGCCTTTCAGCCTGTTGTTCTTAAGAAATTGTTTATGTCCCTGATTGGGCCCGGGACTTTCCACAACACAGATTTTTTCTGTTCTCCTGTTTCCCTGGTTGGGGATTTTCACCTGTCTTGTTGTTTTTCCAAGGCTTTTGCCTCGGGTATGTAAGGAGATCTCAGTAAAGCATTGGGGGCACTCTCTGTAAACGGGTGACCCGTGTATGTGTTTCTTCTTAAATCTCACAGGCCTACGCCCAGTTCTCAGTTCATGACGATGCAGGCATCGTCAATGAGCCAGAGACTTACATGTTATTTGATCCAACAGGTTAGTTATCTACTGCAATCTGCCCTGTCCTTCCATTTGGCTAGAAGTAAAGGTGCTACCATAACCATTGTCCCAGCCAAGACTTGTGTCTACCTCAGTACATAGGTATATCACACGTATTCAGGGACATACACAAAATATACCTTGAGCCTAAGTATAAGAATGTCACATCTAGTGAAACTTCTGAATACACGTAACTGCATTGCTCTTGCCAACACACAAAACAAACTGTACAAATACAGTGTGTACATGTATGACACACAGTGGATAACAATTTATTCGTGAAAGGGCAGATCATTCGGTTTGGATAGACTTAAAGACGATATCAGGAAAAATCTTGGATAAATCAAGAGAAGATGCTGCCATGGTCTGGCTGTCCAATGACCTCCCATGGGCTCCTGTGTTGAAGGCTTATCTGCCACTTGGGTCATGGAGGTTGTAATGACTTTGACTGTGGATGAATTCATAGCTGAGTGGGTCTGGAGGCCCAGCTGGAGGAGGGAAGTCACTGGAGCTACCATCTCGTCTCCACACTCTTCCCCTTCCTTCTCTTCCTACTTGCCAGCCTGTATGGAGTGAGGCTCTTTCACATTTCCCTACCATAATGCTCTGCCTCACTCCTCCAGGGGACAGCAGAACCAGCAGACTACAGGCTGAAAGCCAGCCCAGACACTAGGAGGCAAATAAATCCCCCCTTGAATGCTTTCAATGCTTTCTCTCTAACACTTTATCACAGGAAGAGAGAGCTGAGTCAAGAGAACGACAAGGGAGGAATGATATTTTAGACGGAGAACCTAAAAGTACAACTGTAATACCAGAGAAACAAAATGATTAAAAAACACTGACATACAATTGCAAAGCAGAAGTAACAGTTGCTGTTGTAAGCAGGGGGTGGACAGTAGGGGGTAAAGGGTGGGGATGGGTGGCACAATGGGTGAGTGAAGGGTGTGTGAGGGAGGTTGACATTTGAGAACTACTCACTGCTCTTTCAGAACCGCCTAGAGCTGGTGAGACTTTCTAGATGAAGATGGGCTCTAGAACCTTCATGTCCTCTATGCTGTCCACATACCCATCAGCATTGCAGTGGAACTGAACATAGCTGTAACTCCTTCTCTCTGTATATCTACTTTTTAAGTTCTCCCATTGGCACCTGAGGACCTTAATGGGAGTCTGCGCCCAAACATATAAATTTTTGTAGCGATCTTTCCAGTTGCTACTAATGCATATATGCTCAACTTTGTACCATGTCATATAAACAAACGGGTGTGAGAGCCTCGGTCTCAGAGCCTTTTCTGTCATGAGGACGTCACAGCTGTAGGCACTGAACTCTTCGTTTGAACTTAGGTGATGCTGTTCCATGAACTGCCTCCTGGAGGTGCTTTGTGCAGGTAGGCTATACTGCAGACACAGCAGGAGCAAGAGCGTGTCCCAGGCTTTTAGAGAGGACATCATAGCAGGCACCAGGGCCACCTAATTGGGCACAAGAAAAAAAAAAAAAAAAGAAAAGAGAAGTAGATGGTAAAATACTGCCCTGTAAGCGGCGCTACACTTTACATTTCTATTCCTCGTAATTTTGTTTCCCAGAGAAGATAACCCTGATTAGAGACTAAAAGTAATTGCAAATTAAAGCTATGGTGCAGACTGAGTGCTGCCAAGGATAAAATTGCACTAAGAAGATGGGATTCATTTTGAAATCTCTAAGTCTCTCCTATATGCCCTTTCTTTTACCCCTGAATCCCGTTCTCCTTGGAGCCTGAGGGGAGAAAGGGAACGGAGGCAGAGAATAGGGTTGGGTGGCTGTGAGTAGGGACAGAAGGGCTTCAGGGACCACTGCAGGGAAACAGTCTATTTATTGTTTCAGGGATACAGTGTATAAGGACCATTTTAGGGGTACAGGTGGAAAGGGCTAATTGGTCATAGCATCAAGCAAGGAGGAAGGGCTGATTGGTTATAATACAGAACCCAATTATTGTGCAGGTGGGAAGCCAGAACAAGGGATGTGTGATGTTATGTAGCCTTTTAGGGGGCTAGGTACAGGGTCACTTTTCAGGCAAGGGACACTCTCCAGACAAAGGCAGAGACAGGGAAGCCTGGCTGAGAAAGGGAATCCCCCATTGTGCAAGGAGTTCAGAAAGCCATCCGGTCATTCTACTTTAGTAGCAAGGTTCCCCAACAGTCTTCTATGCAATGGAAGGAGCCTGCCGCTCTCTCACAGGCTCTAGCTAACTCCTCAATGCTCAAAAGATCAAGTGTCCAACAGACATCTCTTCAAAGTGGAAAGACTAAGGAACATTGAGGGAAGTATACTGCTTGAGAGATATTGCCAACAAGGACAACTCTGGGTTCCTGATGTTGTAAGTTGTGGCTCAGGCCGCACTTCACACAGATTGCACCATTGGGATGCTCCAGTCTTGCCCTCCTCATAACATTTCTCCCCAATCGAGGGGAAATTACAACACCATTTCTAAACTCTCACGTCTTTTTTTAGGGACCATATTATTTAAAAGCATGATGGTTTTTTAGAGCTGCTTGTTGAGAAGAAACAGAAGGTCTGAAATATTGTCTCAACTAACTAAATACCAAGACTAAATAAAACTAGCTTTGCGGGAGTGTCAGACTTCTGGTTAAACAGCGTCTGCCCTCATTTCCACTGAGTCTGCCTGGCCCTGTTGAATCTTTTACCTTATATGAGCCCTGACCAAATATGGGCCTGATGGACCTTCGAGAGCCAACGAATTTGGACAATTTTCATCCTTAATTCTAAAATTCAGTCAATCTCTTTCCAACGATTTCCTACCTTTCAATCAAGCTTCCTACACACCAATCTTAACTTACCCAATCAGTGCCCACGTCCCTGATTGCGGTGTGTACAGAGGTATGGAGATCTGAAAAGCAGAGTCTGTGTCCTTTCTGAGCTCCCAAGAAGTCCACAGCAGTGGAAAAAAAGAATGACAATGTAGGGTGCAGAGCTTTGGGCTTGTAGGGGTGGTGGCGTGGAGGGCGGGGTCAGGAACATTTTCGTATGTGAACCCGTTCTGTATCTCCTCATGTGGAACACTCTGGTTCACCCTGAGAGTAGCCTCAGGCAAGGTCTGCAAACATCAAAGAAGGAGGACCAGGCACAAAGGAATTTCAAAGTGTTGGGGAGAGGTGGCTCCAGAGAGGGATGGTTGGGAGTTTTCAAGAGACAACCAGAAATCTGTCCCTAAAACTTGTCTACTGACAAGTTCTCTGGGGGAAAGGCCATGAACGGCTAGGTCCTATTCTGTAGGGAGTTCAGCAAGGATGTCACCAAGAAGTGAGAGTACCTGTTCAAAAGTGCAATTTGTAGATAAATCAAGACAGTGGGTGTGCTTTATGTCAATAAAGCAAAGACCGCTACTAGTCCAGCTGTGCCGGTGGAGTTCCTCTCCAGTTTGCCTTGGCAGGAGAATGTCTGCATGCCTCCATTGATATTAGAGCTTGTTTATGAAAGTCCGATGAGGTAATCTTATCATGGAGGAAATGGAAGCAGGAGGCTCAGTAGTTTCAAGTCAGCCTGGGCAACCCCATCATAAGAAAACCAAACATAACAAAAAGAATTCGCCAACTCATACCTGAGGATGCCAGCTCTTGCTGATCATCCCATGACTAATCACGAATCCTGTGCTGATTGGCAGCCTGGGGGTTGGCTCCATGCTGCATTCTCTAGCTTCTGAGTGACAGGAAGAGGCCTTTGTAAGCACCCGAGTCTGAGGAAACAAAATAGCAACTGTAATGCACAGATGTTTGCTCCAGCTGCATTCCATGCAGCTTCCTTGTCTCTAGCTTCTGAGTGACAGGGAGAGGCCTTTGTAAGCACCTGAGTTTCAATAACTTAGAGATAAGTCTGAGGAAACAAAATAGCAACTGTAATGCACAGATGTCCAGAACCCTGTCTAACAAGTTTGCACATGCTACTGAAGACTTAAATATAAGTAGTAACTGAACAGATATAGAAAAGAGTAAAGGGCATACTGAGAGGTGAAACAAATTAGGACAGGGAGCAATTTATAGCCTGCATGATTTTTTCCATATCCTGTTTCTCTAGCTCTCACTATGACTCTTCCTCCTCCTCCTCCTCTTCTTCTTCTTCCTCTTCCTTCTCCTCCTCCTGTTCTTCCTGCTCTTCCTCTTCCTCCTCCTGTTCCTCCTTTCCTCCTCCTCCTGTTCTTCCTCTTCCTCTTCCTTTTCTTCCTCCTCCTCCTGTTCTTCCTCTTCCTCTTCCTTTTCTTCCTCTTCCTCCTCCTGTTCTTCCTCTTCCTCTTCCTTTTCTTCCTCTTCCTCATCCTGTTCTTCCTCTTCCTCCTCCTCTTCCTCCTCCTCCTCCTCCTCCTCCCACCCCATCTCCCCCCTCCTGTCTGTTTTAGGCTCTTCTAGATGCCTCTGGCTATTCTGTTTCATACCTGCAACAAACCTTCTCCCAATTTAAAAGAAAGGGAAGGATGATTTTTCTTTTTTTGTGGTGCTGGGAATTGCACCCCAGGGCCTTGCCCACACTGGGAGAATATCTGCTACAGACCCACTTCCCCACCCCAAGCCATAGGCTTTCAAAGAGTCTACCCTGCAGTATATGAGAGCATCAGTCAGCAGGTCCTAGAACGTGTGTGAAAGGAATCTGCCACTCTGTCAGGATCTTGTGCAGAGTTCTCCTACCACAGGCATTTCTAGCCAGTCGAGTGTTCATCAAATAAGGGATAATCCACTTTAAATGTGGAAGCATACTCTCTACAAATACATCTACAAACTCTACTATAATCTAACGCAACAGTTCCAAAGGCCTCTTGCATATACAGCCGTATTAGGATGCAAACTAAACTGGATGGGGGAGCAATGCCCTTGTACGGCTGGAGAAATGTGGAACTACTGAGATAGTTCAGGAAGTGGAGATGGCCATTACTTCTGGAAACTTCTTATAGCTACCCCCTGCCCCCCACCTTTCTCTTCCAAAAGCTTCTTAGTCCATGGCTCCTGAGTTGAGGGACTGGTGTTTCCCTTTGGATGTAAAGTTTGAGCTACTTCCTAATCACATTCTGTCAAGATATTAACTCCATCTACGAAGTCCTTGATATTCCTTCTGCTGTTCGTTTTTATTTATTCATTCATTTTTATTCTACTATATTCAGATAGTGATCTAGACTTCCCAACACAGCTGCTGAAGGGACCCCCAGAAGCCTCTGCCCTGGATCTTAACCTGTGTTCTCAGGGTTTGCAAGGACTTCATAGAAAGCAAACAGTCCTGCTAGAAAAAACAATTTTTAAATTTCACCAAACCACAGCTAAAATTTCACAACTGTTTCAAATAGTAACAAGGAAGTGCGGCTAGAGATGAAGAGTTCTGTCACTGTAAGCCCGCAAGAGTTTTTGACCTGCAACTCCTGGTAACCTTCTCATGAGTCCCAGGAGCTTGACACACAAGTGGGTATTGGCTCCCTGGTGGAGACATCGGATCCCAGGCAGCCCCCTCTGCCTTGTGAGAAGTGTTCAGCTAGGAGAAAGCTGAGAGGATTTTGTTACAGAGAGAAAACAGAACAGACAGACCACCCAGGCAGGTACGCATGGACACTTCTTTATGACCTTCCTAGACTCCTTTTTACTTGAGGCCTTGACATGTAATTCCATTTAGTTTGACTAAACTTATTCCTTTCACCACTGGTAAACACCTTCTCCAAAGTGTTGCTCCTCACTCAGTCAGGTCCTTGTCTCTCTCGACCAGGTGGGTGTTGCCTATTTGACCTAATCCCGAATTTGACGGGGGAGGGGGAAAAACTTGAATAACTATGAACAGTAGGGGTAGAACTGGAAATTATTGGGTTATGAGAGGATAGAGTTCATTATTAAAGTCAACTCTTTTCCTGCTCTCTGAACACTGGATGTCATCCCAATGCACTGATTAAGCCAGTGTTACTCAAATCAGAATTTGGCTCATGATGCCTGTCAGAATAAACTCGAGCCTCTGAATCTTTAAACTCGGCTGTGTTCAGAGAGCTGGCTGTCTGGGAATTCAGAGGGAGATCTGTCTCTCTCATAATTGTATTTTATAGCAAACCAGAAAAACCCCACTCCAAAGTCTAGTCTTGTCTTTGTCTAAGTGATAGGCCTTGTGTCTCAGATTCATCGTCATGTCTTTTTGTACACCGGAGGGAAGTTCACACCCACCAAGGCTACGGAGTCTCCTATTCCTCCTGAAGGCTGGATAACGTCTAGATTGAAAGGCTGAGAACAGAAAGCTAGCAGGCATGTGTCTGCACCGCTTAGGTGGTTTGTGCGACGCTTCGTTCTATAGCATGAAGAATAAATAAATCTGCTCTAATAATGGAGAATATCGAATATCCTACCTGTCTCCTGTCATCCTCCATTGACCCGCTTAGCTCTGGGATTGACGTGAATGGGACGGCGGAGAAGTAGAAACGACAGACATGCGCACAGGAAACCCGGGGTTAGATGGGCCCTGTGCTCTGATGGAGACCCGTTGGCAGCCGCTGGAAACTCATCACATTATACAGAGAAAGAAGGAGAAGGACGAAGGATGTGGGCTAGCTAATCTTGGAAGAGGCTCTCCGAAGGGGAATGGTCTCAGGCTGCAGTCACCCAGGAAGCAGCTGTGGGTTGGTACTTTCTGCACACACTTTCAACATCCGAGCTCGGGCCAGGAAAAGCCCCTTCCATTGCTCTGAGCCTAGTCCAGGGAAGGCATTGTCACTCCCTGAGTCTGAGGCATTAGGTTCCTTGACCTGGTTGTACTCGTGTCAACAAAACACATCCACTCAGGGGCTCATCTAGTCCTCACAAGTGTGTCCCCGGGTTATTTGGCAAACAGTAGGCAAAAAGTGTAAGAAGTACAAGGCAGGGGACTAGAGAGATGGCATTGTGGGGAAGTATACTTGGTGATCTTGTAAAGTGGTAGTTCTCACCTCAATCTTCCCAATGCTGTGACCCTTTAAGATAGCTCCTCATGTTGTGGTGACCCCAACCGTAAACTTACTTTTGTTGCTACTTCATAACTAACTTTGCTCTTGTTATGAATCATAATGTATGAGAGGAAAAGTATTGGCTCAGGATCTCCAAGATTGAGTTCTCAGACCAAGTTCTCAGCACAAGGAAGATTTATTTTCTTCAGAGGGACAGACAGAAGGGATAAGGGACAAATACAGGGGATAGAGGAAGAGAGGGAAGGGAACAAAGGAGAGGAGAGAAAAGGGCAATGGAGAACGGATGAGGGCTATTTTCCTCAGAGGGACAAGGGACTGCTGCGTCCGGATAAGAGGAGACAGAGATGGCAAATGGGAAAATGGCAGTTTGTAAAGGTAAATGGGGAGACCCTGTGTTAGGGTGAGGGGTTTAACTTTAATTGGGCATGTTAATTAGGTGAACCAAAAGGGGTTTTTCTTTGTTGGACTTCAATACTTTGATAGCTGGACCTTGGTAGCCACCCTTAGGAGGAAGAAGTGACCAAATAAAGGAATAGAAGTTGGTGTACCAAAGTCCAGCTCCAGTGAGTCCCAAAGTGTCGAATTGGGAAGGGAAGGAGACTGATACCATCTGAGGGTAAATCAGGAGAGTTTCTGCATTTATTGGAAAAAAGCTACACATTTTATACTCTGAAGTGGAAATTTCTGGTTTCTTTGGAACTCAGTTATGTCACATGATGTTATGCTGGGGTAGACGAAGGAAAGGATGCTTTGGTGAAGCAGACACAGGTGAGAGAATGTTGTGCTGAAGCACACACGTGAGAGCACAGGTAATGTTTAGAAAGAATATAAATACGACCCCACAGACAGTGGCAGGGAACTCTTGTATTGGTTCATCTTACATATTCTTGCTGACCTTCACTTGTCATGACTTCATAGAGACTAACTCACCAAAGAGCTTCTCCTGATATCTTGCAATTTCCATGGACTCGGGCTGGTTGGTGGAGCCTAGAGGTTTCTTCCGGATTGAACTACTGCTGCTGAGTCGTGAGTGGTGCTCACAGAGTGGGCTGGACTGCAGCCTCTTTTTCATGTTGGTATTTTACTAGAGGACTGGACTGCTGACAATGAATACTAGAATAGCTCCCAAGAACTATTTCTGAACAGGTCCACACAACCCCCATTTCCTATCAACCTTTCTTTTCCACGACTTCTGGTGGGTGGAGGGCTAGAAGGAAGGTGGAAGGGTTTAAGATCCCTTATTAAAGTAGGTTTTGGCCAGAGGAGGGCTGTACAAGCCCTAACCCCAGCAGGGTCAGCAACAAGAGCAGAAGCAAGGATTGGGTCCTCTGTATGTCCATCATCACCTAGAAAGTGCCTGAGAAGAAAACAAGAATGGGGAAAGGATGGTAAGGACTGGGCTCTGGAGAGGTACTGAGAAGGGCAAAGTAAAATCTGCTCGGAACCCTCCCATCCCCCTCCTTCCACTTAAGATCTCCCCGTTCTTCCTGCTCTTCCCTTTGTACCCTTTTCTCTGAGAGTGACTAGTTTGTCAACATGGCCTTCCTTGAAAGCAAACATTGCTCTCTTTACTAAGTATCGGGCAGTAGAGCTAACTAACAGAGCAAGTCAGAACAAACATAACAGTGAGGTTAGTTGCCCAAGCCTGCCTACTGGAGTCTAAAACAAGGAAAGATGAATCTAGATAAAGCTGGAGTTTGGGTTTTATAGGAGAGTTAGCTAGTATGATCTTTAGGGAGTGTTTGGTGGTTGGGAAACGTCAGTTCCCAAAAGTGTACGTAGACTCCGGTTGAGGCAAGATAACATATTGACTTGAATGTTCTATATCCGGCAAATGAAGGACGATAAGGTAGAACAAACCTCAGTCTAGCCTCTCCTCCCCCCTCCTGTGAGGGTTGTGCTAGTGGAATAAATCACCTCTTCTGGGGAAACTATACTTCTCCCTTAAAGACTAACACTACCTTGGCCCAAGGCTCAGGGATCGTTTGGAGGAAGAGAGTGGGAAGATTGTAAGGCAGGGGTGACTAGAGTGAGACTGTTTTCTGGGAACAACAGGGCGTGTGCACATATACACTCACACCTGTTGAGACATCGTGCTCAAGACCACACAAACTCAAGCCAGACAAAATCCCAGCCTGGAAGGTAGAGGTGGCCAGGAAGCGTCATTGCTAACTGAGGATTTATTGAGAAGTCCTAGTGGCTTAGAGAGGAAAAGTCAGCTTTCTTGAAAAGTGTGTGACTTCCAGTAGGTTGACCATGCTCCGAGAATGCAACCCTACATACACCCAAGAGTATTGGGGCTGAAGAAACTGGACACAATGAGATGAAGAAAGAAAGAAGGAAGGAAGGAAGGAAGGAAGGAAGGAAGGAAGGAAGGAAGGAAGGAAGAAAGAAAGAAAGAAAGAAAGAAAGAAAGAAAGAAAGGGAAGGAAGAGAGGTCATGAAGTTGGATGAGCAGGATAATGGGGGACAGATCTGGGAGGAATTGAGAGAGGAAAGTGAAGACAATCAAAGCACACTGTGTGATATTTTGAAGAATTAGTAAACATTAATTTAAACACACAAAACGGGATAATAAAGGCAGAGCCAGTGACTGTTCTCCAGAAATGGCTTACGGAATGACTGGGAGATGCTGCCCTCTGGTGGCCATTCCTCAGATTGACTTTGCAGGTTGATTGACCTAGCAAATAAACATCATTCCTGATGCAAAAGAGCAGGGCACCCCAGAGTAACAGAGATCGTTTCTTTTTAAGAGTCAAGGCGGCCTATCACTGCAGGCACAGTCCAAGAGCAGTCTCCTTCTGAGATGGCTTGGTGCAGACAGAGATACCACTGCACTTGTCTTCAAAGACAGGCTCCGTGAAGGCAGATCACACGCTGCTAAAATGGCTTCTGGTTTACTCTGTTCTACCTCAAACGACACTTTGATAAGTGGTAATTACCATGTCAAGTGCAGTCATTATTCTTTGACACTTTCCCCATACTCACTTCCTGTGTCTTTGCACAGGAAGATGTTAGGCTCTATGCCCTAATTCTGCACCTACAGCTACAGATCAGAGAGAGTATTAGCTTCCTTAGAGGCTGCTGAGTGCTTGCCCGGCATGCATGAAGCCCTGGTTTCTATCTCTAACATCGCATACTCCTAGGCATGGCGGTGCACACTTGTAATCCCAACACTTAGGCGGTAGAGGAAGGAGTATCAGAATGTCAAAGAGAGAGGGGGGCTTTCCAACTTAACTTAACACGTGCCTCCCTGCAAAGGCTCTCACACTGTACCACAGAATCTCATTAAGAACTTCTTTTCACACCATGATTCCCCTGCACTCACTGCTATAGTTCAGATTTTCAAAGTTCCACAAAGACCCACGTGTTAAAGGCTTGATCCCCAGGGTGGTGTTGTTGGGAGGAATTTTGGTCACGGCTGGGATGCCCATAGGGAGTCCTTAAAATGACCTCAGTTTCTTCCTTCTCGCTTTGTTTCCTGATGCCATGAGGCAAGCAGCTGCTTTCCTGCCCTCTCCTGCCACAATTCAGTGCCTCTCCACAGGTCCCGAAGTAGTGGGTCACGACAAGTCTTTCTCCTTTTTAAGTTGATCAGTCCCGATGTTTTGTCATAGCGATGGGAAGAAGACTAGCACGGTGTGTGGTTTGGGGAGATTATTTAACCTCTCTTAGTGTATCGGCACCTACGCTACAGAACGGTAGTGACAGGCTTGTTGCAATATTGTGAGAAATGACTTTTTAAAAACTTAATGGAAAGTCTCATCACAGGGTCCCGCACACCGTAAGTGGACAGTAAAGGCTGCCGGTCCTTTCCCGTTGGCCCACTTTTGTCCTTGAGCCGTGTACCTGTGAGGAAAGGCATTGAAAGCAGGGTCACCTTGAGGTGAAGGGAGGCAGGTCTCCTCCTCCCAGAAGGCAGCATTACTAACAGTGTACAGGGGAACCAGAAGAAGCTCGCAGTGCAGAAGCCGGTCAGGGGTTGACTCTCACAGATCAGAGGAAGGCGTGGTCTTCAGAGCAGCTCGCCTCAGAGCTGCTCACCATCTTTCTCCTTTCCCTCTGCTTTCTTCATAACGGATGGCTGCGACGTGTTGCATTCGGTGGTGCTGACTCTCTCTATTTTGAAGGGTTAATCACACTGTCAAGGAATTGAGCGTCTGTGTCCCAGGGCAGTTTCCTCTCCCGTTGTCTGGCGTATTCTTCCTTACTCATCGCCATTCCATGAAGTCTGGGAGATGTTCTTGTCTTTTCATGCACAGCCAGCAATCACGGATGGCTTTTTCTTCAGCTTCTCACATGGTGTGTTACCGAGACACAGCGCCTTATCTGCAATTTGACGTTTCACTCTGAACACCTTTGTGTTATGGTAGAGCGAAGAGACTTGGTACCAAAAATACCAGGACTCTATTCAAACTGCTGCCCACCAATCACGTGATTGATGGATTGCTGATCTGCTGGAGTAGGTTGTCTCCTTCTGCTGTGTGAGTCCCCACACGAAACGTGGGTCATTGGCCAGCACCTTAGGGCAACTTTTCTAATGAGAGACATTTGAGAACCCTCTGCCTGCTTTCTGGGGAAACGATGTACCCACTTCTCAAGCCTGCCCTAAATCTGAATCCTCAGGAAGGCTGGGCTACTGGCCAAGCCACTGGCCATAGCTTGAACACAGGGGAAGCAGGACTTTGTTCGTTCTGCATTTAGAACCACCAAGTAAAAGACCTAGGCACGTGTTTATAAACCTTTGCTAACGGGACATTGCCTACTGAGCATCTGACAGCACCCAGTAAGCTAGGTTTGTATATAGTGTTTACGTTTGAAACAAATCTGGCTGAAAATGGAAAGAAAATAATCTCTCTATAACTTCCTTAAAATCCCACAGTTTTCAAATACCACTCAATAAAGTAAAGTTTAAGGAGAAAAATAACATAAAATAGATAAGTTTTTAAATTTTAAATAAAATAGCCATGACAAATGAATGTCTTGGGAGTATTCCATTAGAGTTAATCCTTGCTTAAGACCCCAGAGAGAGAGACACTCAATAGATGAAAAGGAAATTTTGAGGGGTTATGGGAAGGGGAAGAAACCCTTTACTTGGCAGTCTCGGAAGCAAATATTCCATCATCATTAACAACTGCTTAAGGCCTTCACCCCTTGGCAGTAGTAAACCTGCACTTTTCAAGAACGAAGAAGAAGCCTTCTTTTCAGGAAGGTGTGTACTAAACCCCTCGTGTAACCCTGGTGCTTCTCGAGTCTGCCTTTGCAAATTATAATTCCATCCAAGACATCCCCTGGGCCACCCTGTGGCCCTGCCTATCAAATGACGAGAAAGGGGTCGTGAGGTGGCTCAGCACTTAGGGACACTTGCTGTTCTTGCAGAAGACTTGGGTTTAGATCCCAGCATCCACCACAGCCATCTCTAGTTCCAGGGGGTCCAACACCTCTTCTGACCTCCCTGGGCACCAGGCACACATGTGGTGCACACACATACATGCAGGCAAAACACATATAATAAAGCAAAATACACACAAAATAAAATAAGTAATATTTTAAAGAGAGAGAAAGAAAAGCAGAGGGCTGTGGTTACAACCTTTTATGCTGTGACTTGTACATCTGACCAATATTAAGGCAATTATAAAGGGTCTCTGTTGGGGAACCCATATCCACATTTGGTTATGCCTTACTTCCTAACTGCCCCTCTCACACCCTTTATTTTGACAGCCACTCAGTGAAGAGGAAGGGAGGGTCTGGAAACCAAGGCTTGAAACTTAGAGGGTGGCCAACTGAGAGAGACCTGGAAGCGAGAGGAGGGTTAAGGGCTGAGCAGCCCTAGCACATGTCTTCAGCAGCAAACTTGCCCTTGGCCCTGCGCAGGATGGAGTCTTTGGCTGCATCATGGGGATGCTTGTTAGACGGGATCTCCAGGACAGCCGGAATGGACTTCCGGTGGGCATCAATGGAGAGCCGAACCGTCTCTGCGATGTAGATGAGAATGATGCCAATGTCATCCCTGTTTAGAAACGGCCTGAAAGTGTCTTCAATCTCATTGATAGTGGTATCTTTCTCCACTACCAGGAAATTAGGGTGGCGGTTCTTGTTAAGCTCCCTAATGCTGCCCAACAAGAAATCAGTCAAGGTGTTCTAGTCTGCGATTGGTTTACCCCTGCCCGCTATCCTGTAAGGCCCTGCTCCCCCAAAAACCTCCAGACTGATTCTTAATGGCTTTTGAGATATCTTTATTTCTGTGCTTTGTAAGTTGGGAGACATATGTTTCAGATAGTAAATTTTCTAGCCCCTGACAATGAACGTCAGTGTTCTGGGGTGAGGGGAGATAAAAAGAGAACAGAGCTAGGTCTGCGCCGGGGGCCTGCTGAGTAGAGACTGATAAAAGACTCATCAAAGTGGACAGGCAAGCCATTCTCACAGGCAATAACAACATGTCTGAACCCTGCAGAGGCTCGGTACCGGCAAGGGGGCCGGGGAGACCCTCCTGTATGCTTGCAAGTGGTGATCTGGAAGGGAGACTGGCTTATTCTTAAGTTTTCTCCGTAAGGGCTTCCATTCGCACCACAGACGGCCTTGATGCTGCCCTTATTGCCATGGATAAAGGTGTTGACCTCTTTGCAGGGCGAGGTTAGGCCTCTTCTCTTCATCATGCTTTCGCAGTATTTGGCATCCCGACCCTTGGGCTTGGCATCATAGTGCTGAGTCAGGAACTTCGTGTACCTGGGGTCGTCCTGAGCCAGAGTTGAAGGGGTCGCAACCAGACTCAGCACAAAAACCAACAACAGAGGGCGCAGGCTCATCTCCATCTCTTCCAACAGAGATTCCTGCCGAGGACAAAGAGCAGGAATGGTTGGGCCATAGAACTACTTTCTAACTTAGAATTAATGGGTGGGGACTTTCAAGATAAAGCAGTTGTCCTCAGCTACCTCATTCCTTCTTTGCTTTGGCCTTCCTGACTGACACCGTGTGACAGCCATCTTTCTCTATTCTTTAGGTTTACTATCATCCACAGCGCATCAAAATCTGTTTATATTCTTTTTTTCACATTTATTAAATTGAGTATATCTTATTTACATTTCAATTGTTATTCCCCTTCCTGGTTTCCGGGTCAACATCCCGCTAACCCCTCCCCCTCCCCTTCTTTCTGGGTTCCCCTCCCATCCTCCCCCCATGACCGCCCTCCCCCCCAAGAATCACGTTCACTGGGGGTTCAGTCTTGGTAGGACCAAGGGCTTTCCCTTCCACTGGTGCTCTTACTAGGCTATTCATTGCTACCTATGAGGTTGGAGCCCAGGGTCAGTCCATGTATAGTCTTTGGGTAGTGGCTTAGTTCAGGAAGCTCTGGTTGGTTGGCATTGTTGTTCATATGGAGTCTCAAGCCCCTTCAAGCGCTTTCAGTCCTTTCTCTGATTCCTTCAATGGGAGTCCCGTTCTCAGTTCGGTGGTTTAATGCTGGCATTCACCTATGTATTTGCCGTATTCTGGCTGTGTCTCTCAGGAGAGATCTACATCCGGTTCCTGTCAGCCTGCACTTCTTTGCTTCATCCATCTTATCTAGTTTAGTGGCTGTATATGTATGGCCCACATGTGGGGCAGGCTCTGAATGGGTGTTCCTTCTGCCTCTGTTCTAAACGTTGCCTCCCTATTCCCTCCCAAGGGTATTCTTGTTCCCCTTTTAAAGAAGGAGTGAAACATTTGCATTTTGGTCATCCTTCTTGAGTTCCTGTGTTCTGTGCATCTAGGGTAATTCGAGCATTTGGGCTAATATCCACTTATCAAAGAGTGCATACCATGTGTGTTTTTCTGTGATTGGGTTACCTCACTCAGGATGATATTTTCCAGTTCCATCCATTTGCCTATGAATTTCATAAAGTCAATATTTTGATAGCAGAGTAATATTCCATTGTGTAGATGTACCACATTTTCTGTATCCATTCCTCTGTTGAAGGGCATCTGGGTTCTTTCCAGCTTCTGGTTATTATAAATAAGGCTGCTATGAACATAGTGGAGCATGTGACTTTGTTATATGTTGGGGCATCTTTTGGGTATATGCCCAAGAGAGGTATAGCTGGGTCCTCAGGTAGTTCAATGTCCAATTTTCTGAGGAACCTCCAGACTGATTTCCAGAATAGTTGTACCAGTCTGCAATCCCACCAACAATGGAGGAGTGTTCCTCTTTCTCCGCATCCTCGCCAGCATTTGCTGTCACGTGAGTTTTTGATCTTAGCCATTCTCACTGGTGTGAGGTGAAATCTCAGGGTTGTTTTGATTTGCATTTCCCTTATGACTAAAGATGTCGAACATTTCTTTAGGTGTTTCTTAGCCATTTGGCATTCCTCAGCTCTGAATTCTTTGTTTAGCTCTGAACCCCATTTTTAAAATAGGTTTATTTGTCTCCCTGCAGTCTAACTTCTTGAGTTCTTTGTATGTTTTGGATATAAGCCCTCTGTCAGTTGCAGGATTGGTAAAGATCTTTTCCCAATCTGCTGGTTGTCATTTTGTCCTAACAACAGTGTCCTTTGCCTTACAGAAGCTTTGCAGTTTTATGAGATCTTATTTGTCGATTCTTGATCTTAGAGCATAAGCCATTGGTGTTTAGTTCAGGAAATTTTTTCCAGTGCCCACGTTTTAGAGATGCTTCCCCACTTTTTCTTCTATTAGTTTGAGTGTATCTAGCTTGATGTGGAGGTCCTTGATACACTTGGACTTAAGCTTTGTACAGGGTGATAAGCATGGATCGATCTGCATTCTTCTACATGCTGACCTCCAGTTGAAGCAGCACCATTTGCTGAAAATGCTATCTTTTTCCATTGGATGGTTTTGGCTCCTTTGTCAAAAAGCAAGTGCCCATAGGTGTGTGGGTTCATTTCTTGGTCTTCAATTCTATTCCACTGGTCTATCTGTCTGTCTCTGTACCAATACTATGCAGTTTTTATCACTATTGCTCTGTAATACTGCTTGAGTTCAGGGATAGTGATTCCCCTGGAAGTCCTTTTATTGTTGAGGATAGTTTTAGCTAGCCTGGGTTTTTTATTATTCCAGATGCATTTGGAAATTGTTCTGTCTAACTCTCTGAAGAATTGATTGGTATTTTGATGGGGATTGCATTGAATCTGTAGATCGCTTTTGGCTATTTGTACTATATTAATCCTGCCAATCCATGAGCATGGGAGATCTTTCCATCTTCTGAGATCTTCAATTTCTTTCTTCAGAGGCTTGAAGTTCTTATCATACAGATCTTTCACTTGCTTGGTTAAAGTCACACCAAGGTATTTTATATTATTTGGGACTATTATGAAGGGTTTAATTTCCCGAATTTCTTTCTCAACTTGTTTCTCTTTTGTGTAGAGGAAAGCTACTGATTTATTTGAGTTAATTTTATACCCAGCCACTTTGCTGAAGGTGTTTATCAGGTTTAGTAGTTCTCTGGTGGAACCTTTGGGATCACTTAAATATACTATCATATCATCTGCAAATAGTGATATTTTGACTTCTTTTCCAAACTGTATCCCTTTGATCTCCTTTTGTTGTCTGATTGCTCTGGCTAAAACTTCAAAAGCTATATTTAATAAGTAGGGAGAGAGTGGGCAGCCTTGTCTAGTCCCTGATTTTAGTGGGATTGCTTCAAGTTTCTCTCCATTTAGTTTAATGTTAGCAACTGGTTTGCTGTATATGGCTTTTACTATGTTTAGGTATGGGCCTTGAATTCCTATTCTTTCCAGGACTTTTATCATGAAGGGGTGTTGAATTTTGTCAAATGATTTCTCAGCATCTAATGAAATGATCATGTGGTTTTGTTCTTTCAGTTTGTTTATATAATGGATTGTGTTGATGGTTTTCCGTATATTAAACCATCCCTGCATGCCTGGGATGAAGCCTACTTGATCATGGTGGATGATTGTTTTGATGTGCTCTTGGATTCGGTTTGCCAGAATTTTATTGAATATTTTTGCATCGATATTCATAAGGGAAATTGGTCTGAAGTTCTCTTTCTTTGTTGGGTCTTTGTGTGGTTTAGGTACAAGAGTAATTGTGGCTTCATAGAAGGAATTCGGCAGTGCTCCATCTGTTTCAATTTTGTGGAATAGTTTGGATAGTATTGGTATGAGGTCTTCTATGAATTCTGATAGAATTCTGCACTGAACTCATCTGGACCTGGGCTCTTTTTGGTTGGGAGACGTTTAATGACTGCTTCTATTTCCTTAGGAGTTATGAGGTTGTTTAATTGGTTTATCTGTTCCTGCTTTAACTTCGGTACCTGGTATCTGTCTAGGAAATTGCCCATTTCCTGCAAATTTTCAAGTTTTGTTGAATATAAGCTTTTGTAGTAGGATCTGATGATTTTTTTGAATTTCCTCTGATTCTGTAGTTATGTCTCCCTTTTCATTTCAGATTTTGTTAATTTGGATACACTCTCTGTGTCCTCTTGTTAGTCTGGCTAAGGGTTTATCTATCTTGTTGACTTTCTCAAAGAACCAACTTTTGGTTCTGTTGATTCTTTGTATGGTCCTTTTTGTTTCTACTTGGTTGATTTCAGCTCTGAGTTTGATTATTTCCTGATTTCTACTCCTCCTGGGTATATTTGCTTCTTTTTGTTCTAGAGTTCTTAGGTGTGTTGTCAAGCTGGTGACATATGCTCTTTCCTGTTTCTTTCTGCAGGCACTCAGAGCTATGAGTTTTCTTCTTAACATAGGTTTCATTGTGTCCTATAAATTTGGGTATGTTGTACCTTCATTTTCATTAAATTCTAAGAAGTCTTTAATTTCTTTCTTTATTTCTTCTTTGACCAGGTTATCATTGAATAAAGCATTGTTCAATTTCCATGAATATGTGGGTGTTCTTCCCTTATTGTTGTTGAAAATCAGCTTTAGCCCATGGCGGTCTGATAGGAAGCATGGGATTATTTCTATCTTTCTGTATCTATTGAGGCCTGTTTTATGACCAATTCTATGGTCAATTTTGGAGAAAGTACCATGAGGTGGTGAGAAGAAGGTATATCTTTTGTTTTACGATAGAATGTTCTATAAATATCTGTTAAGTGCATTTGCTTCATGACTTTTCTTAGTCTGTCTACATCTCTGTTTAATTTCTGTTTCCATGATCTGTCCACTCATGAGAGTGGGGTGTTGAAATCTCTACTATTATTGTGTGAGGTGCAATGTGTGCTTTGAGCTTTAGTAAGGTTTCTTTTATGTATGTAGGTGCCCTTGTATTTGGAGCATAGATATTTAGGATTGAGAGTTAATCTTGGTGGATTTTTCCTTTGATGAATGTGAAGTGTCCTTCCTTATCTTTTTTGATGACTTTTAGTTGAAAATTGATTTTATTCGATATTAGAATGGCTACTCCAGCTTGCTTCTTCTGACCATTTGCTTGGAAAGTTGTTTTCCAGCCTTTCACTCTGAGGTAGTTTCTGTCTTTGACTCTGAGGTGTGTTTCCTGTAGGCAGCAGAATGCAGGGTCCTCATTGTGTATCCAGTTTGTTAGTCTATGTCTTTTTATTGGGGAGTTGAGTCCATTGATGTTGAGAGATATTAAGGAATAGTGATTGTTGCTTCCTGTTATATTCGTATTTGGATGTGAGATTATGTTTGTGTGCTTTTCTTCTCTGTCTTTTGCTGCAAAGACGATTAGTTTCTTGCTTTTTCTAGGGTGTAGCTTGCCTCCTTATGTTGGGCTTTGCCATTTATTATCCTTTGTAGGGCTGGATTTGTAGAAAGATATTGTGTAAATTTGGTTTTGTCATGGAATATCTGGGTTTCTCCATCTATGTTAATTGAGAGTTTTGCTAGATACAGTAACCTGGGCTGGCATTTGTGTTCTCTTAGGGTCTGTATGACATCTGTCCAGGATCTTCTGGCTTTCATAGTCTCTGGTGAGAAATCTGGTGTGATTCTGATAGGTCTGCCTTTATATGTTACTTGACCTTTTTCCCTTACTGCTTTTAATATTCTTTCTTTCTTTTGTGCATTTGGTGTTTTGACTATTATGTGATGGGAGGAGTTTCTTTTCTGGTCCAATCTATTTGGAGTTCTGGAGGCTTCTTGTATGTTTATGGACATCTCTTTCTTTAGGTTAGGGAAGTTTTCTTCTATGATTTTGTTGAAGATATTTACTGGTCCTTTGAGCTGGGAGTCCTCATTCTCTTCTATACCTATTATCCTTAGGTTTGATCTTCTCATTGAGTCCTGGATTTCCTGTATGTTTTGGGGAAGTAGCTTTTTCTGTTTTACATTATCTTTGACAGTTGCATCGATGACTTCTATGGAATCTTCTGCTCTGCATATTCTCTCTTCTATCTCTTGTATTCTGTTGGTGATGCTTGTATCTGTGGCTCCTTGTCTCTTCCTTTGGTTTTCTATATCCAGGGTTGTTTCCCTCTGTGCTTTCTTTATTGCTTCTATTTCCATTTTTAGTTCCTTTACCTGTTTGATTATGTTTTCCTGGAATTCTTTCAGGGATTTTTGTGATTCCTCTCTATGGGCTTGTACTTGTTTATTTATGTTTTCCTGCGTTTCTCTAAGGGAGTTCTTCATGTCTTTCTTGAAGTCCTCCAGCATCATGATCAAATATGATTTTAAATCTAGATCTTGCTTTTCTGGTGTGTTTGGATATTCAGTGTTTGCTTTGGTGGGAGAATTGGGCTCCAATGATGCCATGTAGTCTTGGTTTCTGTTGATCAGGTTCCTGGGCTTGCTTCTCGCCATCAGGTTGTCTCTGGTGTTACCTTGTTCTGCTATTTCTGACAGTGACTGGACAGTCCTATAGGCCTGTGTGTCAGGAGTGCTGCAGACCTGTTTTCCTGTTTTCTTTCAGCCAGTTATGGGAACAGAGTGTTCTGCTTTTGGGCGTGTAGTCTTTCCTGTCTACTGGTCTTCAGCTGTTTCTGTGGGCCTGTGTCTGGTGTTCACCAGGCAGGTCCCTTAGAGCAGAAAAGTTGGCCTTACCTGTGGTCCCTCGGCTGAAGTGGCTCCTGGGCAGCTGCTTTTGATCTCTCCCTGAAGGCGGCAACCAGGAAGGCCTGCACCACCTTTTCCCAGCCCCCCCACCCCGGTGCACCAGGATCACAGATGGCATTATGTGTTTTCCTCTAGAGTCAGAAATGTGGGCAGAGTGTAGTCCCTTCTGACTTCCCAGGCGTTTCTGCCTCTCTGAGGGTTTAGCTCTCCCTCCCACAGGATTTGGGTGCAGGGAGTATTTGATCAGGTCCCTTCAGATCTGGGTGGTGTCTGGACCGCAGGGGACCTGCCGGTTGAGTGCCCCTATCTTCTGGTTCCCAGAGGCCCTATACACTTTCCTCTTGGGCCAGGGATGTGAGCAGGGGTGGGCAGTATTGGTGGTCTCTCCTGCTCTGCAGTCTCAGGAGTGCCCACCTGTCCGGGCAGTGAGCTCTCTCTCCCAAGTCCAGGCAGTGAGCTCTCTCTCCCAAGGGGTTTTGGAGCAGGGAATGTGGGCCGGGATCAGCAAGGTTCCTGTTTATATTCTTAATTCACCTGTTACTTAACTTGCTAAAAAACATTACTCAAGTCCCTAATGTGCCCAGAAATCCTAGGGCACAAAGACCTTTAAGATATACCAAGGTTCAGGGGCGGTGTGTGTCTATAAGGCCCAGCTACTTGGGAAACAGAGGCAGGGGGATTGCTTGAATCCAGGAGTTCCATACTAGCTTGATGATATAGAAGACTCATTTTGGGGGTGGGGGGATCGAGCACAGAACAGAAATGTGCACCCATGGAGAAGGGTGAGTTGGTAACACAGGAGCTGAGAGCCATGCAGAGTGACTTCTGGGGATTGCGAGCAGAAGGACAACCCATCCCCACAAGGCTCTGAGATGGGATTCCGGTTCCACATCAGTGAGGAAAGCTGTAGAGATGATTACCTTGGGATGAAGGCTGCAGGTCTACTCCTCCCAGAGGGCAGAGTTACCATGCAGTGCATAGGGAGAACGGAACAGGTTGTGTGGTACCTGAAGTGGGCCTGGAAGAGACTCTGATAGAGCAAAGAGGGGAACTCAAGCTTTGTCTTCAGAGTGACCTACTTGGGATGCTCTTTGGATGGTCTGAGAGAATACTTTCTAATGTCTTCTACACGTGTGATACTGTTAGCATAGGCGAATGATCTTACCGTGTGGTAAAATGAAACACAGAACAAAACTGAGGTTTTAAAATTCCCTGTAAGATCTCTCTGAAGAGGAGAAGAGAGAAGACTCCTACCATCACCTCCCCAGAGCTCTCGGCACACCCTGCACCACACACATCTGTCAATCAGACGCAGGACCAAAGGTGTCTTCTGCTGGAGTCTGACCTTCTTGTGGACTTTTAAATTGTTATTTCTTATGAAATTTGAAATTTTGAGAACTGGGAAATAATAGGGAAATATCAAGCAGTGTCTGATAATATCCTTAGTTCTTTGGAGAAAATATAAAAGGATCATCCTGAGAATTAAAACCCTCTTCGTGGTGGGGCGGCAGAGATGGCTCAGCAGTTAAATGTGCGTCTTGCTCTTCAGAGAGCCTGAGTTCAGGTCCCTGCATCCACTCTAAGCTGCTCACATCCTGCAGCAACTCAGACTCTGGGGCATCCACTGCCTCTGTGGGCACCTGGAGCTCTCTTACACAGACCTGCCCACAGACACACATGCACACACCGAACAGTGAATAGTAAAAGTAAACCTTTAAAAAAATGCTCTAGGGAGGAAATGGCTAAGTAAGTAAAAGCCAGACTTGGAGGTAGAAACACAAGTTTCCCTACTAAACAGTCTTGTAATTGGTGAGTTTCATGGCCCAGAAACCACGGTAGATGGCTTCTCAGAAACACACACAAGCCTGCACTGCCACACAAAACCCATTATAGCTCTACACCCCACCATATCAGATAACTGTGAATGTCCCCACATTGCAGAGGAAAAATCAACTTTTAAGTTTGATTTTGTTTTGTTTTGAGAGTCTTGCACCCACACTGGCCCCAAACTCTTGATCTTCCTGAAGAACTACCACCCCTAGTTTATGTTCTTCTAGGGAGATGCAGGCAGGAGAATTGTAATTTCTATGTCATTTTTGGCTCTATAGCCAATTCAAGGACAGCCTGGGATACAGGAGACCTTGTCTGTAAATAAATAAATACAAAGAATGTTGCATCTTTCGGCCTAAAGGAGTAGTACTTAGAGAGGAAATCAGTCCCAAGTAAGTTTTTGTTTTTTTACCCTGAAGTGTGGTACATTTTCAGCCACATTAAGTTAATCATTAATGTTATTTTCTGTTTCTCTCATGTATAAGTCTGAACACATTTAGTTTTCCCTCGTGTGTGTGCACATGTGCATACATGTGTGTGTATGTTTGGGTGTACATGTGCATGCATGTTCGCTCACGTGTGTGTGTGTGTGTGTGCGCGCGCGCGCACGTGTATAGAAAGCTGAGGTCCTGGCACTCAGCCTATAGTCGGCTTGCTCAGTAGTGCAGGGTCAGGAGTGTAGCTTGGAATCTAGGAGTCAGGGGGTCTAAGGCTCTACTGAGCATGTGGACGATGGGCGATGGAATGGGAAGTGAACTTCCCTTCTAATTAGTATCTGACACTAGCCTGTTCTTCCTGTTTCACAGTAACCATGACCAAACTCAGAATAAGGCTATAAAGAATACCAAATTCTTGGTCATTTCGCAGTGCTGAAATAACAAACTTCCATAAAGCATGCAGATTATGAACTGCAACAGAATCAAACGTGAATGTGGGGTTTTTTTTTCCCGTTTATTGAGAAAGATGGTGCACACGTGCAGAAGGCACAGCCACCACTGAAGAGTTTCCGGCATTTACCAGAGTTGCCAGGCTGCATGAGACCTGCTTACATTTATTTTAGGATGCTCTTTCCTGGATGTGATTGTTGGCGCCTGCACCAGCACGGTACTGAGAATCGGGCAAACGCCTGTGGGATTAAAGAAACACACACACATAGATCATTCGTGTCAAGCCAGGAGAGGAAGAGAGAGAGAGAGAGACTCCTGTAGATTTATTCACCACTTATATACCCATGTTCCCCAGGTAGAAAATATCTGGGAAGCACAGTGGGAAACCCTGGCTCGGGACTACCTGGCTCCTGACTTCGGTAACAAAAGACTGACTACGAGACCTGAATTAATTAGGGAGAAATCCGAGAAAACCAGCCTAAATCTCAAGGACAAAGGCTGAGAAAGCAAAAGGCAGGAGAGAATTGACCACCGCCCAGGTGTGGCCCAGGTATGTCGGTTCCACATGCATCAGCCGGGGTCAAAGCATTCCGTGATTATTTTCTTTCTGTGCCATAAATTCATGGGAGAGGCTTTTGTCCAACAATCTCAAGACTTTATGGCAGTCATCTTAACTGTGGCCATACAGTCACGAAGCGGCCAGGCCCAAATCCAATATGGCTCCCTACATCTCCCCCGTTTTTCTTTTATAAAAGACCATTAGATGGAAGTAGTGGTCTGAGAGAGATCAGACATGTCTCACAGAGTGCCCAGCTCAGCCATGGCAAGCCACTCTTGCAGTTAGGACTGCACCCCAATGGCTAGGAATGAACTTATGCTGTAACACACTGTTCTGGGCTATACGTGTGTGTTTTGGGGGAGAAACTGGGCAGAGGAGCATTTGACCGGCACGTACATTTAAACAGGGTGTAGTCACCTCTGGCTTAGGATCGACCTCTCGAACCCCAGCCTTATCTGTCATAGGATCACCTTGTCGCCCTCAAGGCTCCATGTCTTAGATTGGTCAAGGGTCAGAGGAAGTTGCCCATTACTGATGATGGCTACATTGGGTCATCTTTTTATTCCTCTTATTCAGGCCCAGGGGCGAAAGAGTAGGGGCCAGATGGCATTAATTTAGGAGATTGTGGAAGTTGAGCCTCTCCCGATATGTAGTGGGCACCTCATCTTTGTTTGTTGTTTCTCTGGTTCTCCTCAGCTGCTATGGCCATACCACCAAGGGCCGTCATCAAGCAGCTCCTGTAATAAAATTTAGAATTCCGAATTGTTAGCAACTACTCCAGAAAGTTCACCCACTGTGCTTGCCTAACAATAGATTGGGGGAGGGTAACTCCAGACACTGCAGACACAATGGCTGCAGCAGTAATGGCTGCTACAATAGCAGCGAAAGTAACAAGGTCTTTCCCAGGACAGTTCAGGATCAGCCATGCTTCTCTGGAACAACCAGCAGGCAATGCAACCATGTCTGAGATCTGCACAACCAGGGCAGAGTTCCCCAGTCCACAGCAGCTTCACGCAGATGGCATTCCTGTGAAGCTAAAGACTGCAAAATGACAACACCAGTTAAGGCAGCAAGAGTCGCCAGGGGAATGGGGGGGGCAAGGGTAACGGCTGGTGTCCAGTCTTCTCCAGCAAGCAGCAGTGCACAGAGGGTCTGAGCGTAGGCCACAGTGGGACGGGACACACGCAGCGGTAACACTGACTGCGGCAACGCCAAAATCTCTGTGATGACAAAAGATGAGGGGGAATCCTCCATCTTCCTCTAAGGGCACAGGAATGACTCCGGGGACCCGAACCAGGAGAGCTGAATCTTCATGCTCCCAGGATCAGCATGTCTCACCAGCCACTCAGGCAGCTGGCACACTCCTGTAGCATCCTGTAGAAAAAACACAAACATTCCCTCTTCCCCATATAAAATATCTGAACAGGATCATGCCAATACGTGAATCTTTCTATTTCACCTAGGCAGAAGTATGCCTAGTTGTAGGGTGCCATAAATACAAAGAGTATTCCTTGGCATACAGATTTTAAAATTGGAAATAAAAGGAGTATTATTAAATAATTGTATAGCATACAGGGATGTAACTCCCCCTTTTTATTTATTGAGATATTGTTAAGATATTATTTATTAAGATAAGTCCTCAAGGATTAAATTAAGGACACTGAGCACTTGCATTTATAAATTGACTTGTATACCAAATTATTGTCTCCAGCATTATTGTTTTGGTGATATAAAGAATGAGATTTTTTGACTAATTGTTCCTATGTAAGGCCTATAATCTGCCTGGTATCATTGTCCTCCCTTGCTAAGGGGTCCAGGCAATCCAGTTTGAGTTATTAAATGGCCTCTAAAGGAACAGTACTTAGTGCTCTTAGCCATTAAGCCATCTCTCTAGCCCCTCACCAGCTTTATTTACCTAAACATAAGCATTAATTAGAAATGCCAAATCCTGGGGCTGGGGATTTAGCTCAGTGGTAGAGCGCTTACCTAGGAAGCGCAAGGCCCTGGGTTCGGTCCCCAGCTCCGAAAAAAAAAACAAAAACAAAAAAAAAAAAGCCAAATCCTGTAAACAAGATCCAGATTTAGCCTTACTTAGAAATCCCTGAGCTGGCAGGGTAAGACTGGGAGTGAGAATAAGCAAATGGAGTCTTCCTCTTTTCGTGAGGGTGTGCTATCAACTCCATTACCATTTCCACAAAGCTAGGTATGAATCTAAGGTCTAATTTAGTTGTCTGAGCCAGAGCTCTGAAAGGACAGTGAGTGGTCAGACATTCACACTGAAATCATCACTCACTGATTTCATGTAGAAAACTTGCCTCCAATAAAGCATTAACTAATTGTAAAATTTAAGGGTTAGTAGTATCAAAAAAAAAAAAAAAAGAAAAACTTTTTAATCAATTCTAAACCATAAGCCACACATTGGCTATCAGTATATGAATTGAAAGCTTGATTTTTTAACATTTAAAAAACAGCGTCTACAGCACATAATTCAATAATCTGTGCTGAACAAGGGGAAACTCTAGAGAATAAACAAGTGGTCCAATCATATATGTAGCATTTTTATTAAATGAACCACCTATAAATACAGTAAGCGCATTTTCTATGGGTTGCATCCACAAATTTATAGGAAATAACAAAAGCATGTAAAGAGTAAAATTATCAATTTTGCCTGAAAAATTTGTACATGTGATAGGCCAAATATTAGTATTTTGTAATAACCGATTTAATTGCTGTTTGGAATAAGGTATGTTTCACCAGGTTTCTTTTTAAAATACTTCCATGACTCTAGCCTACAATTCTGTATTAACACAACTGAAGCTTTATCTCCAATGAGGATAACAAACAAAGGCCTAAGTCCTCTGGTAAGGTGAGGTACTTAGCCAATTAACATATCCTCGGAAGCTTAAAATTAGTTTCAAATATTCTTCTCTGGAATAGTGCAACAGCTACTCCCCAAATATTAAAGCTCATTTTGAGAGCAAAGGTTTGTAGTATAAATTTCCATATATACTGAAAGATTTAAAGTTCTAACTTCTACATTAAAGAAGCAACAAAATTACATAATATAAGGCTATTGGCCATTCTTTTGTAAAATTTTTAATGATATCACTTCATGGGCTCTCTAAAATTATAAGCAAGCTCATGAAATGAAAATTCCTCACAATCGCCAGGACGTAAACAAATTGCATAAAAACAATCCTCTAAATGTATCTTGAAATGGCAGTTGGAGTAAACAAACAAGCTGTAATGCTCTCACAAGTTCCAAAACCTCATCAATCCTTCATAAATCCTGTAACAATCTCTACCTGCTTGATTTTTTCTCAATTATAAGTAAGTTTGAGTTAGTCAATGTAACACTGGCAATCCTTAATCACAATCTTTAAGTTCTCCTTGTAACACCAGAGCACAGCCACAACTTTGGAAAGTCACCTGAGTTCTGAGTATGTGACTAGGCAGCTGTCCTTGGGGCAGTGGAATTAGCATCAAAATACAGTAACTTCAGGGCAAACCACAACTTTGGAAAACAAAACTCAACCTCCAAGAACCTAGTCTCCAAAATACAGTCTCCAAAACACTGAGTCTGTCCTTCATGCAAAAAGTTTGACTGCCAATTACTACATATGAACGCATGATGGTGCAGTCTCCGATACCCCAACAAAGAGACATTGCCCTAAAATCTTTTAGAAGCCTGGTTTCTAGAATAAGAATTCCATAAAAATATTATCTCAATTTAGACCTGTTTCCCTAGGTTGGCTCATGCCACATGTTGTCTAGAATGACTTCATCCAAATTACAGTTTTAAGCCAACTTTCTGTTACCAATGTTACACCTTTTTAACCATATCTAATAACTTAAAAACCAATAGTCCATAACCAAGGCATGTAGAGCATATTTATATATTTGAAACCAATCAGAAACAAAATTGAAGTGGCTATACATATCTTTAATAGTTAGACCAAACACCATTATGACTTTTCTAGCTGTGATTTTAAGAGAAGCACCTTGTCACCTGCTAAGTCTAATAATCAGCTCATGCAGACGCTCATCCCTGGGCAGCTTCTCCAGCTGACCTAGGCTCCTAGCTACAGGTACAGGGCTCCAAAGGCCAATTGAAACTGCTTTTTATTCATTTGTTCCTTTTTTTTGAAACGAGTTAAAACCAAATCAAGATGTAAACGACCAGCAGATAAAGTTTTTACCATTTTTTCTTTTGAACATGAAACATAAAACATTTAAACAACGAGAAACAAAAACCACAGACATAAACTGACAGACATGGACAGCTTGGTGCACCAAGGACAGACAATAGACATAGAGGGAAAAAAACTAGATGGTGTCCCACCGAAGGGAATCAGATATCCTACCTATGAAACCCAGAACCAGAAATAAGCATTTCTCCAATAGGAGCCAGCAGAGAGTTAGGACATCTCCTGCCTTTCTTCTGTTCCCAGGAGAGCTCTGAAAGTTTTTCTCTTTTTCCAAAGCATCCTCAGAGAGTCCGGGAGGACTGTTTTTCCCAAACCCATTCTCTCTCATGTCTAGGGTGTAAACTATCTCTAATCAGGGTCCAAAGACTAAAACATAACTCTAAAAGAACGCATAAGCAAAAACATTTTACCATTACCTTGTCCCTTTTTTATTACAAGTTTTACTCATGCTAGCCCAAATCATTGAGGCCTTTTCTAGCCCATCTTATCCCAATACGTCCCTGCTTCTGCAACAGCTTCCAGGGACGTCCTGTCAGGAGACCTTTTCTTTCCCGATCTTGGATCACTGGATTCAAAGTTCAAATCTCAGTGGGACCTCCATTTGTCGGTGCCTTCACCGACAGGGTACCGAGAATCAGGGGAAAGCCTGCGGGATTAAAGAAACACACACACAGGTTATTCGTGTCAAGCCAGGAGAAGAAGAGAGAGAGAGAGACTCCTGTAGCTTTATTCACCACTTATATACCCAAGTTCCCCAGGTAGAAAATATCTGGGAAGCTCAGTGGGAAACCCTGGCTCCGGACTACCTGGCTCCTGACTTCAGTAACAAAAGACTGACTACGAGACCTGAATTAATTAGGGAGAAATCCTACAAGACCAGCCTAAATCTCAAGGACAAAGGCTGAGAAAGCAAAAGGCAGGAGAGAATTGACCACCGCCCAGGTGTGGCCCAGGTGTGTCGGTTCCACATGCATCAGCCGGGCTCAAAGCATTCTGTGATTATTTTCTTCCTGTGCCGTAAATTCATGGGAGAGGCTTTTGTCCAACAATCTCAAGACTTTATGGCAGTCACCTTAACTGTGGCCATACAGTCACAAAGCGGCCAGGCCCAAATCCAATACGGATCTCTACATGTGGTTTCTCTTTAAAAATGAGGAAGATCTATGTGTGAAACTACATGGGTGCCTGCAATTGCAGAGTGGGCAAAGAGGACTGGGGCACATTTTGGAACTAGCCTGGCTACCGCCAACCTAAACAAACAAAAATATCAAGAACTGGTAATACTCGAAACGAGCAGCAGGTGGCAGCAGTGGATAGGATGTGGCCATTCAATAGACTGACAGTGTGCTCTCCTGGAGGTGCCAGCCAGGTTGTGGTAGGCTCACCCAGAGTGCCTTAACTTGCCAGGCTCTGGGTATTTAGGACACCAAAGCAAAAGCCATAACGTACAGGGTCCAAATGCTAAGGCCATTATAAAGCAGATGTTTACCAGCTATCGGGTTTCATGGCTGCTGTTTGCAAACACACCATTGCCCACGTGATCCTAGGCAAAAAGCCATTACCTGTCCATGTTTCCTGCTGCTGTATAATCTACACCTGAGCTGGATCTGCACTCTTTGCCTTGAGTCACAGTGCTGGCTTCACAGCAGACTCTCGGTACCGCTCTGCTAGTTAACATACCTTTTCTCTTGAGGCCTGTTCTTTAGCAGCCCAAAATCAGAGGGGTTCCAGCTTTGAAAGTCCATGCTTCTTACTAAGCTAATAGATTCCTTGTGGGTTTCAGTAGCCAAATCTGGCAACATCGGAATTGCAGAGACATATTTAAATAACCTTAGTTGATGGTACAAGGTATCAACTGGAAGAAATCGGTGATGGGGTAACCTTAGTCCAGTCTCACTGAAACACATCTTCCCTGAAGGCTCTCCTCTAAGTCAAGCCTGTGTACCATGAGTAGACTAATACTACACTGGGGATTTTTTCATCCTAAAATGGCACTTGCTATTTAGACTTTGAAAGCTCTCAGGCCTATGTGGCCAGGAAAGGGGGTTACTTGTTTCTAATTTGCAGAAATTGCACATTAATTTTTACCAACTCACCCCATGCAGTCTCTCCTTATGGCTTCACTTTACTAAAGCACCCAGAAAGCAACTTCCAGCAGCAGCACGCCCCAACCACCAGTGTCTACTGTCCACTCCCTTGAAACGTTTAGCTAGAAATACCCCCTCAAAGCCAGGCAGGGTATAATTGTGAGAAAACAAGCGAGCGCCGGACTATTAGGGTGTGTGGATGTACTTCTGCCACAGGCAAAGGTGCTGAACCTTAGTCCCCCACACAACAATGGCTGTCACTCGGATTTCCTGCAGTGGAAGAGTTCTGACTGTGCAGAGCCGGTTTTCCATTCTTAACCCCGTAGTGCTCACAGGAATCCTCCTTCTCTCTTTCTCTCCGTTGGCAGCGCTTTGTAGCCTACAGCTCTAGCAAACTTTCCTGCGTCGGGAGTGGCAGTGCCACAGACACCCTTCTCGAAGATTTACTCTCCTACTCCGTGTCTCCCAACAGTTCAGCAGGAAGCCGGAACAGCTGAAAGCCGGAATACCAGATGCCCGGTCTTCCTAGTATTTCCTCCCTCGACCTACCAACTTTTGATCTTGGTACATGGTCCGCTTTGTTTTAAAAGAGCATCCATATTTTTTTTAAGAGGAAAGAAACGAGGAGGAAGCACTGCCGAAAGTACTTCCTGGTTTGGGGTTTTCCTTTTTCGAGACAGGGTTTCTCCGTGTAGCCCTGGCTGTCCCGGAACTCGCTCTGTAGACCAGGCTGGCCTCGAACTCACAGAGATCTGAGATTAAAGGTGGCGTCACCATCACCAGGCTTAGGATTTTTCTTATTATTCCTGCCAAGCCACATGCTTGTTGTGGAAGGAAACATGGCAGTTCAGATGTCCATTGGCAAATGGCTTCCTAAGCCTTAGGGGACTTTTAATCTCAATTTAAGAATCCCTCACATATCTCCATCTCCTTGCTCGCAGTCCCATTAATTGTATCCCAGATACAAACCACCCCAAAGAAACCTGTTTTCATTTTAAATTTTGACTCTTACTCGTTTTCTTTTGAGTGAGAGAATTTGGGTTCAGAGAGCAAGCGTAAATGTGTGTGTGTGTGTGTGTGTGTGTTAGTGTGTGTGGGGGGTCGTAATCGGTTTCACTAAAATAGAAGAAAGGCTAGCAAAAGCACAGAGGAAAAGAAGCAAGCAGTCGAGCACCCACAGGGAAGAATCTTACAAAAGCTGGCCAGGTTTCCTCCGTCTGACTGGGACCAGTCTAGCTGTTTGCTCCTGGAGACAGGGTCCTGCGGTGTGAAGCCAGAGGCTCCTGTCAGTCTGGTTATATACAGGGCTCGTGTGAAGGGGTGGGGAGAACATATCTAAGGATCTCTACCTTGGCAGAGACTTGTAAACCAAGGACACTAATCGTGGACAAACAAGGAGTCATTCACCTTTTCCCTGAGCATGACTGGGTCAAATATTAACCACCTGGTGGACCAGACATTTTTTAGCGATGGGAATGTTTCCTAAGTGTGGCCTTTTGTTCCTAAGCTGTCTCTTTCCTTATGTGTGGTCCTTACCCTTGCTCAGAGTAGGACTGAGGTTTCACTATTCATAAGCTATAGATCCAAAACTTACTATCTCTGGTGTTAAGCTCAACTTCAGGAACTACTTGGAAGAAGTCTAAAGGGAGGAGTGAGGCGACTGTGCTCACATCACTTCAAGCCCCAGAAATAAATAGCACTTCCTGGGCTCCTCTTCCCTCCATCCATCCACAGGAAACAATGGCCACTCACTATCCTCATCTTTTTTTAAAGATTTATTTATTTATTATACATAATTACACTGTGGGTGTCTTCAGACACACCAGAAGAGGGCATCAGACCCCATAACAGATGGTTTGAGCCACCATGCGGCTGCTGGGATTTGAACTCAGGACCTCTGGAAGGACAGTCAGTGCTCTTAACCACTGAGCCATCTCTCCATCTCTCCAGCCCTCAACCTCCTCTTCTTGAAAGCACAATTGCAAAATCAGCTGTCTACATGTCAGCATTATCTGAACTATGTACAAGGCACTGTGTTCATCTGCTCTGCTTATGAGGTGACGCTAAGATCGAAGAGTAAGTGAGCCACAGGGCAGACTTCTAACACCCAGAAAGTACACGGTGAGGTAGAGAGGTGGTGAACAAGTTAACTAGAATTGTTCTTACGTATTTATCTTCAGGGCTGGGCAGGTAGCTCAGTGGTTCCGGGCACTGGAAACACTTTCTGGGCTTCTCTTTATAGGTTCAGACATGCACTATTTGGTATCAGTTATTAAATAAACTTGAGTGCTAAGCAGAGCAATCTCTGGCTGTGGGAGCCAGCCGATCCTTCCCCTGGGGTCTGATGAGGTCATCCAGGTGTTGGAATAGACCCAGGGAGTGTTCTGCTCTTGCCTGCAAAAGGTTCTGAAATCAGTTGATTTGCCTACACCACTGAGCCTCTGTTCCTGACTACAGAGTAAACTCTGGGAGTGCAACCTCTTTACAAAGCAAACCCTTAATTCCAGCACTTGGGAGGCAGAGGCAGGTGCATCTGTGTGAGTTCGAGGTCAGCCTGGTCTCCAGAGAGAGTTCTAGGACAGCCAGGGCTATGCAGAGAAATCCTGTCCCAAAAACAAACAAAAAACAAGCAAGCAAACAAGCAGAAGCTGCCCGGAATGTGCACACCCCGATGGATACACTTCCTAAGAACAGGGCCTGACAGCTTGAGGAGGAAGAGTGGAGGTCATGAGGACCTGGAAAAGGGCACAAACTTCAACAAGGTTCAGCTTTGTTGAGGCACAGCCCAGCTTGAAGGTCCCCTTTGTTCTTGTCCCCTCCCCCTCTCTCCTGCACTTAACCGACTGTGAGCTGAAAGGAAATGAGGCTGGAGTTGTTAGAAGATGACTAAGCTGCTGTAGCCTGACTTCAGGTACTAGAGTCTGCGGAAAGGGAGGCAGTCGCATTCTGACCAGGCATCCATTAGACAAGTGCCAAACTTTGTTCTGTCAAATGCCAGCATTTCAACTGTCTCAGAAATACAGGGAAGGCTAGCACTCGGGGACATTCAGGGTGAGGCCTCTCTACTGGTATCCAAGCCAACACCGAATGCTCAGTGTGCAAACATAACGGGTATGGTGGTGCCTCTTTTAAATTAATCACACAGCGCTTTGACAACAGATGAGGACGGGCTGGGTTCTAGAGTCAGCAACCACTCATTGTTAGGAGAGCGGCCAGTCCATTGCGACACCCGGATGGCCTCATCGGTCTCCAGGGGAAATATCAGCCAACTCCATAGCCAGAGGTGACATATCAGTGTGGCCCTTTTCTGATAAACAACTACAAAACAGAGGCACTTCACCCTCAGCCACAGCACACGCCCAGACACAAAATCCAGGGTCTGACACACTAACCTGCTCAAACGCAGGAACTTCCCTCTTTTAAGTTTTGCATTTTATTAAGGTGAAAGGAAAAACAGTGTGTGTGTGTGTGTGTGTGTGTGTGTGTGTGTGTGTGTGTGTGTGTGTGTGTGTGTTTTCCGGGACTCAGACCCAGGACCTTACATATGATACATAGATACCATTGAGCCACATCCAAGGCCTGAATATTGTATTTTTGTCAGTAATTTAAATTCATATAAAACAACTGACAATTTTAAAAAGTATTAAAAATTTTAACCTCCAGAAAGCCATCACCTTTCCTGGAATTTTTGTCTGTCTCTTTGCCAAGCCAGTAATATCCATGGACACATGAGGCATGAAATTCTTCTTCTAATAATTCTAGTGTTAGCATACTTCCCCCCTTTATACAGAGTGTGTATGTTTGATTCGGTCCTTAGGACGCATTATAGAGTGGAAGGTATGGGGACGCTGTCAACATTCCTTTACAGCACTGACATAATACTCAATGGGTAACGGAAGTAACAACTAAAAAAAGGAAAGCTCACAGGAGGGCCCCTGAGGAGTGGGTTCGCCACTGGTTCAGGGACCATGGAAACAAAGTCCTGATGATGTGTGTATGTTTCCAAACAAGATACAAAGTAAACAGTTACTTCAGGGCATACTGCGCTCTGGCTTACTTGTGGTTTGCAGCCACTCTGAAAACAACTGTTTACAGAGAGTTCTTTACCCAAATGAACATATGGAGAACCTCAAGAGATGTTTTACCAGACTGCATCCATACACTTTTTCAGTATATGCGCTGCTGAAGCGAGCACATTGACACACTGTTTAATCCATGCATGGAGTCACACTAACAATGTCTCCAGTGGACAACTCCACAGCCTTTTGTGGGGTGCAGAAAGAGCGAGGGTGAGAGGGAAGCTCATGTACCCCTACAAGCTGAGCCAGGGTTGAACTGGTGGCTCTCCGAGGTCTGGGACCGTGGCTGGTTCACTTTTTCTAATCACCCCCTGTTAACCTAAGCTTCGATTCCACATTATCTGAATCATGTTACTAAGGTCCCACCACCCCATGTGATCAAAATGAGACGATCTCTCCACCTTCGTTTTAAGGAAGAGGGAGCTGAAGAACAAAGAAAGGGACATTACTTGAGCGATGAGCATTTGGCGTTCCTGTGACCGGAAGATTTCCAGTGTACAACCCAAGTTTTATATCCCATCGGAATGATTCCCAGAAAAGTGAAAACTCATGTTTAAAGTAGTACTGACTAATTACTTAACACCGATTATTTCCATAAATCTCCCAGACATCTGACTTCTCCCTTTTATCATCATATTGTTTCTTGGGTTTAAGCCGCTGCGACTGGCAGCCCGGACTAACTCAGAGCTGGGTGGTGCTTGCTCTTTGAATAGCTGAGGCTGCTTTTCGGAGTTTGCCAGAGGCTTTTCAGACCGGTGTGCTAACTGAGGTTTCTAACGATTGCATGTATGAACTGGCTATAAGATTTCTACCATCACAGACGGAAGAACCTGGCCCACTGGAGATGTCCCAATATACGGACAAGGTTTCTATCCTCCTTCTGAAACAGAGGCGCTCCATCACTGCACTGGCATGTGCTGTTTCAATCCCAACTACCCAGGAAGAAGGCATAGAGGATGCTGTTGACGTGTCTCCAAAAGTTTTACAACACACTTAAAGATAAGTTAAGGGAGGGAGACAGGCAGTGGAAAACGAAAACACCACTTCTGCTTGCACAACCTTGACAGACTTGCATTACAAATCTGATGTCGACCTAGGAACCCTCAAAAATGTCCCTGTCTGAGCGAACGAGGGCTGCTTGGAATTCCTCCCTTCGCAGATTCTGCGATCCCCTAGAGCCTGGGTTCTACACAATGACCATCCACGCTGGACTCTGGCAAGATGCGGAAAGTGAACTGTGGAAATCTGTGAGAACCGAATTGATCCCCACCACACCTCAGCTCTGTAATTAGACGGGAGAAGTTGAGAAGTCCTCTCCCAGGAGCCCCACAACTGTCCTTAGTAGGACTTCCATAGCTAAACCCTGGAGGGACCGGCATAGAAACTCACCTGGACGCGGTACTGGAGATGATGGCTTTGTTTCTCACTCCTTTTTCCTGGTGGGATGGCGAATGGAAAAAAGGAAGTTTCCTTTGCAATCTAGTCGCCATTGCCTGGCCAGGCAAACAGATTGGGGCGGGGTGCAGAGGAGTGGAGGGTGGGCGGTCCAGCCTCAGGTGAATCTTATGGAGGCATTTTCTCGATTAATGTTCCCTCCTTTTAGATAACTTGACCTTGTGTCACTTTCACATAAAACTATCCAGTCCAGACCTCCATGAACTAGAATTTCCCTAGGCATTCCACAGCTGCTAGGCTTCAGGGAAGCTAAGACTGCCTGTGGATGAGGCCCTCACTTCATGCAGAGACTAGCTCCACTCTGGCAGTCCTCATAGTCACAGGAGTCTCTGAGCTCCCCTGAATCTACTCTCTTCATCCTGCATGGAGATGAGGTGACAGTCACAGGGTAAGATCAGTGGCCCCATTATTAAAGCCGCTGGTGTCAATGTTGATCTTTATAGTCTGGCTTGTTTGCAAAGACCCTGACCAAGGTTAACAGGAAGTTTTGTCTGCAGTGTAGGGTCTGGTAGGCTGCTCCTGACTCCTCCACTGCTGCTGCCCCAGTTGAGAAGAAGCAAAGGAGGAAGAAACCTGAGTCTGATGATGAATGAGAACAAGGGCTTTGGTCCTTTTGGATAAGCCTCTCTGTTAACTTGTTTAACCAAAGGCTGAACCTGTAAAAGCAAACAACAATAAAAAGAATTTCCCCAGGAGTCTCATGCTGGGGAAAGAAAGGCCAAATGGGGCCTTGTGCTAGTCAGAGACAGTTGTCTCCTAGAATGAGGTTTCAGACCTGTGTGACAAGTTGTCAGACCACCTTGCAGGACAGACTGGGGCCAAGCCAGGGATGGGTCAGAGATGTGTGGGGCCAGGCTTTATCAGGAATGCTTATTTATGTATACCTTTTGTCATCCACTTCAGTGATGGTAAAGTTCATGTCAGGACCCTGAAGATGGACTCGGGACTCACTGGGGTCTCTTTATTCCCTTTCCAAATTAGCCACATTGAATACACTGCATTTCTCTGCTTCTTGGTATTATTTGTCATTTTAATTGTTCTATTGAGGATGGGTCACTGAGTCTGGCTTGGTAAGCCTGCCCCAACAACTCCACTAGGACTGGAACCCTTCAAGCTGCAGACAGGAAGCCCTCTTATTCTCTCTCCAAGAGAGGCACCGGAATTCTGGCTACCATGGATTTGAGATCTGGAATTCATAGTGAAGAAAGGTTCCCTCTTCCATGATTCCCAGGATCTCTGTGTGTCCTTTGTTAACCTACAGGTACACAGCTTGCTCATAAGTTACAAGGCTTTGTGAAGGATGTGAAGTGGACATGCCCTGGTCACTGTGGCTGCCCTGCTGCCCCTTTGGAATCAGCACTTGGGCTTCAAATGACTTTTCCTTGGAATCCTCTGGGGATTTCCCTTCCAAGTTTACAGTGGCCTTGATTTTACCATTCAGATAAGATTGGCCCATATTTACTCCGCCCAGTTTTCTGGAAGCCAACCCCTTTTAAGCCTTTTAAATTCTGCACCACAGAGACTGGGACTGAAGAAGTTGGCTTCCAATTTGCTCTGGAATTCAAACTAAACGTTTAGGTAAGTGGCCTAGAGGTGGCCTCTGTATCTATTTCTGCTTGAGAGTTAGAACTGAGAGAGTGGAGGCCAGTCACTCTTGACTGACACCAACTCCAGAGAAGCTGGCCCAGGCAAACAGCTGGAGTCCCTGGTGGAGGCAAGGTACAGTCAGTCAGGTATAAAGAACTAGTGGTGTGGGGAGGACAGAGCTCCCAGGCTGGGGAAGGGAGCTTGTGTCTTTAGAATACAACTCAAACCCTGTATACTGCCAGAGTCGGGTAGACCAAGTTCTTCTGTGTTCTCAGATAATGAGAGGACAGCCACAGTCCTGGAGGTCAGTAATGACCCAGGAATACATTTTAGCTATGGCACTTTCTAAATGAACTTACGATAAGGAATTTGAACACTATTAATAAATGTGTTCTATTTTTCAAATATATTTTATATGAAAAAAAAACCAAACAAACAATATTTAGCATTTTGGTAAGAGTTTAGGTGACACATCCTACCACCTAGAGAAAAGAATGGCTTCTCTTCAGTAAGTAATGAAGAAAAACAGTGTCTCATTTGCAAGATCTGTCAGCAGAGGGAAATCCTTCTGGCTTACATAAGAATGGGACAGTCCTGGGGAGGCTGAGGTGGGGGAGTGTGCTGGGGAGGCTGAGGTGGGGGGAGTGAGCTGGGGGAGGCTGAAGTGGGGGGAGTGTGCTGGGGAGGCTGAGGTGGGGGGGACTGTGTTGGGGAGGCTGAGGTGGGGGGAGTGTGCTGGGGAGGCTGAGGTGGGGGAGTGAGCTGGGGAGAATGAGGTGGGGGGAGTGTGCTGGGGAGGCTGAGGTGGGGGGAGTGTGCTGGGGAGGCTGAGGTAGGGGGAGTGTGCTGGGGAGGCTGAGGTGGGGGGAGTGTGCTGGGGAGGATGAGGTGGGGGGAGTGTGCTGGGGAGGCTGAGGTGGGGGAGTGAGCTGGGGAGGATGAGGTGGGGGGAGTGTGCTGGGGAGGCTGAGGTGGGGGAAGTGTGCTGGGGAGGCTGAGGTGGGGGAGTATGCTGGGGAGGCTGAGGTAGGGGGAGTGTGCAGGGGGAGGCTGAGGTGAGGGGAGTGTGCTGGGGAGGATGAGGTGGGGGGAGTGTGCTGGGGAGGCTGAGGTGGGGGGAGTGTGCTGGGGAGGCTGAGGTGGGGGGAGTGTGCTGGGGAGGCTGAGGTGGGGGGAGTGTGCAGGGGGAGGCTGAGGTGGGGGGAGTGTGCTGGGGAAGCTGAGGTGGGGGGAGTGTGCTGGGGAGGATGAGGTGGGGGGAGTGAGCTGGGGAGGCTGAGGTGGGGGGAGTGTGCTGGGGAGGATGAGGTGGGGGAGTGAGCTGGGGAGGCTGAGGTGGGGGGAGTGTGCTGGGGAGGATGAGGTGGGGGGAGTGAGCTGGGGAGGCTGAGGTGGGGGGAGTGTGCTGGGGAGGATGAGGTGGGGGGAGTGTGCTGGGGAGGCTGAGGTGGGGGGAGTGTGCTGGGGAAGATGAGGTGGGGGGAGTGTGCTGGGAGGCTGAGGTGGGGGGAGTGTGCTGGGGAAGATGAGGTGGGGGAGTGTGCTGGGAGGCTGAGGTGGGGGGAGTGTGCTGGGAGGCTGAGGTGGGGGGAGTGTGCTGGGAGGCTGAGGTAGGAGAGTCTCCTGTGGAGCTGGAGGTGGGTGTTGCAGCTCTTCTGAGCATTTGTCTTTTTTTCTCTTCCTTTCCTGTCAGGCTCCTCAGAGCAGCAAAGCCACCATGGGTCTGGAGAAGTCCCTTGTTCTGTTTTCACTGCTTGTCCTGGTGCTTGGATGGGTCCAGCCTTCCTTGGGTGTGGAATCTAGGGAAACTCCGACCCAGAAGTTTGAGAGGCAGCACATTGACAAGAATAGTTCCTTCCCGAGCAGCCCCACCTACTGTAACCAGATGATGAAGAGCAGGGGGATGACCAAGGGGTCATGCAAGCCGGTGAACACCTTCGTGCATGAACCCTTGGAGGATGTCCAGGCCATCTGCTCCCAGGAACAAGTGACCTGCAAGAATGGGAAGAACAACTGCCACAAGAGCAGCTCCACCCTGAACATCACTGACTGCCGCCTGAAGGGCAGCTCCAAGTATCCCGATTGCAAGTACAATACCACTGACAGCCAGAAGCACATCATCATTGCTTGTGACGTAGTCCACTACGATGGTTCCGTGTAGGGCTTCACCTAGGCCAAACCAGTGAGATGTCCATGTCTCCCATCATGGCAACATCTTTCAATCATTCTTTCCCTGAGAGAAATAATTCCATCCAACCAAACATTTGTTCCTGTCCCGTGTCCTGTTCCCAGACCCCTCTCCAGACACAGACAAATGAAGCGAGATGGCCCTCACCAGAGCATGTCCCTTCACCCTTAGACTTTCCCGACTTAGAACCAAATAAAATTCTATCCATTATAAATTGCCCACTCAGAGGTGTTCTTTTAGGCGGTTCACGATGGGGTAAGGACAGCGGGCAAGTCACCTCATTCATTGGTCTGCGTCTTCCCCATTCCTGGCAGCTTTAACTACAGCACTGAAGCTAGAATTTCCTGCCTCTCCACTGAGCATTCATCCTTCCCATACACTCTTCTCTATAATAAAGTCTAACATCTATTCCAGCTCCCGGTAGCTCTGGGCCTCAAGTCCACCCGCTCTTCATACCAATACAGATCGTCTCCTCTACTGATGAGAATCCTTCCAGTCAGAGGGAAGAAGAAAGCTGCCTTTGCCTCTGCCTTTCAGCATCTTCCATCAGGGTTTCTCTTTGAGCTTTCTTTGTCAGTGTGAGAGAAAGGAAGCAGTCAGTCTTGACTTGCAGGGGCTCCTTCCTACTCTCCTGCCTCCTTAGTGTGACTCAGACTTCATGGAACAAATAGGAATGTGTGTGCGTGTGTGTGTGTGTGTGTGTGTGTGTGTGTGTGTGTGTGTGTGTGTGGTGGGGTTGGTTGGGGCTTCAGTTTTAACAACCACAGTGGAAATCAAATTTCAATGATGCTTTTGGGAAAGAGTCACGAAGGTGGCACAGTCTGGTGCATGGATGATCCAGGATTCATGGTTGGGTTCTACATTGAAGGTAAAGAGTGGAGGTATATTTCTGTAAGAACCAGCCACCAGTACTCCTGGACAAACTGTAGAGTTCCTCCGCAGATTAGTCCATCATTTTAGGTTTGTTTGGGTTTTCTTTTAACAATTTGAGTAGCACAGAGCGTCCTGAAACTCAGTAAGTGACCGATGATGGCCTTGACGTCTTGCTTCTCCTTCCCCGATCTCTCAAGTACTGGGCTCTTAGGCGTGTGCCGCTGTGCCCCAGCTATTTGGGGTGGGAATGAACTTCTTCCAAGTAGATGGGTCAGTGGCTAAATGCATTTACTGCTTCCTTAAGGGCCCCAATCTTGGTTCTCAGCACCCACATGACAGCTCGCAATCACCTGTAACTCCTTTTCCAGGGGTTCTGAGGCTCTCCTGGCCTCTGTGGACATATGCACATATCTGGCCCACATAGACCCATGCAGGCACACACACATAAGTAGAAATAAGAAATAAAGAGTTAGGCTTTATGTCTCAGAACAGTTTTAGGTCCACACGCTGTTTCTACACATGGTTATCTTCATAACTAAACACAGAGAACTTGTTCCTCTGATGGGATGGGACAGGCTTTACAACTATGGTGGCTGTGTTCTAAAGTTCATCACATCCACAAGTCACTTTCTAGCTTCTTCTTGCAAGTGTGGGAAGGGCTTATACTAAAAGTCAGTGTCCTTCCTTTTGCCCCTGTCCTGAGTCTACAATATTAGAACATTTGCCCTGGGCCCCTGACTAGGTCTAGACCAACTAGAGCTCCTGCACTTGTTTTTCTATATCTGTGCCACAGCTAACACATGGGGGATAGATTGGTACAGGAGTCTGAATGATAACGGCCCCTAGACGCACATGTTTGAATACTTGGTCCCTCTTGGGTGGAACTACTTGGAAAGGCTTAGCAGGTATGGTGCTGTTGCTAGGTGTTTGTTTCTCCCCTCATGGTAGCCAGCCCACTGAGCACCAGGATAAGCTGGAGGCAGGAGTGTGCTAGGGGGGATTTCTGCCCCCGAGGAGGTGGCCAGGGTCTCTGTGGCTGTGTACAGGTAGCCAGGGCTGTTGGAAGATGCTTCATCTGCATGGTCAGGGGTGGGGGAACTCCAGGGACTTCCTGAGTCTTATTTTTATGTTAAAGAAAGAATAGAATGATTGTAGAAATCTTCCAAGAAAGCAGGAGAAAGACACGCATCTAGGACACTGGGCTCACTCAATAAAGAGGCTCAGGGCTCCAGGGACTTCCTGGGTATCATTACCCTGAGTGTCCGTCCCATGTTTTCTGTAACACAGGACTCAGGCTTCTCACTCAAAGGGTGTTTAATTGTGCCAGTTTCCCTCTACTGCCTGTGACACTCTGCTATGTCCAGGCAAGTGTTTCTGTTTCTAAGACTTCTGAAGAACTAAAAGACAACCTGTGTGTAGTCTCAGATCTTTTTCAAACCTGCGTTAATAAGGGTTCTTAAACGCTTTACCCTCTCTTCTAGCCCATCACCCACCAGAGGTAGTGGCAAGGAAAAGTTAATAGGCCAAAGGTGGATGTGGACTTGTTTAGAAATAGTTCTTTGGGGGGTGTGATTGTTTGCACATGCTTGACCCAGGGAGTGGCACTATAGGAAGGTGTGGCCTTGTGGGAGGAAGTGTGTCACGGTGGGAGGTGGGCTTGGAGACCCTCCTCCTAGCTGCCTGGGGATGCTCAGTCTACCCCTGGCTTCTTTGGGTGAAGATGTAGAACTCAGCTCCTCCTGGACCATACCTGCCTGCATGCTGCGATGCTGCAATGCTCCTGCCTTGGTGATAATAGACTCATCAAGTCTTTCCAGAGAGCTTTTAGAGATGCCAAAGTGCTTCTCTCACTTCCACAGAAAACATGCACACATACACACACACACACACACACACACACACACACACACACACAGGGCGGGGGGGGGTGAGAGAGAGAGAGAGAGAGAGGAGAAGAAGAAGAAGAAGAAGAAGAAGAAGAAGGAGGAGGAGGAGGAGGAGGAGGAGGAGGAGGAGGAGGAGGAGGAGGAGGAGAAGGAGAAGGAGAAGAAGAAGAAGAAGAAGAAGAAGAAGAAGAAGAAGAAGAAGAAGAAATAAAAAGAGTGAGAAAGAAAGAAGAAAAAAGAAAATGGAAGAAAGGAAAGAAGGAAGAAAGGATGGGAAAAGGGGAGAAAAGGGACCCCTAGGAAGACAATCTCTTCAAGTACACCTCTTTCCTTCCAAGAGGCTTCACATGACAGTTCCATCCAGGAAGCCAGATCTTGAGGACAGTGGGCATACCTCGAATCACTGTAGACCTTCCGTCTCCTGCTTTTCCTCAGTTCACCAGAAGTACTTCTTTTCTAGCAAATGGAATGAAAGGCAGCAGCCACTTGAAAATCAATGCAGAAGTACATAGAGAGCTCAACCCTGGAGAACAAGTCTCACAGCAACCAACATGGATCCTTCTATTAACCAATAATGGCAGTCTTGGCTGTCTGTCCCCTAACCTGCTTTGGGCTTTCGAGTCCTGACACCTTTCCTCCTGTCTGTGCCCTGAGGATGACTCTCACTTCTCAGAAAGGCCAGCCTTCAACTGCTCTGCAACTTTACTGCTTCTGTCTGAGAAGTGTCTCAAAATCTTTCCCTTTCTCCCTCTGTCCTGCTAAAAAACTGAGTTTTATGTCGCAATAGAAGAGATCACGACTCTAACTGAAGCCTCTGGGCAAGGCAAAACTTTTCTCTCCATCAAAGGAGTGTGCTCTGAAGGGCAAGCTCGCCAGGCTGGAAGTGCACTTGATTATGGTGACTGTGTTAGAAAAGAATGTCAGTGCAATCTATTCTCACATTAACTAGTTCTAAAAGTTTCATCTGCACAGAGGAAGGAAAGGAGAAGGAGCCAGCTTCTTTACTTGTTTAAATTCTGAGACTGCAGCTGGGCCTTTGAGTAAACAGAGGTGGAGGAGGCTATTTACATTAAAGTCTTTAAGCTGGAGGAAATTTAAAATTAATTCCTTGTCATTGAGGTAGGTTTTATGGTGTTTGTTTAAGTGTCTCTTATACCCACTGCCCACCCCACCTGCCCTTCTTCCCTCTCTGTCTTCAAGCCTCAATATCTCTCTCCCTCCCTTCCTCCCTCCCTCCCTCCCTCTCCCTCCCTCCCTCCCTCCCTCCCTCTCCCTCGCTCCCTTCCTCCTCTCCCTCTCATTATGTACAGTGTTCTGCCTGCTCACCAGAAGAGGACGTCAAGATCCCCATTACAGATGGTTGTGAGCCACCATGCTGTTGCTGGGAATTGAACTCAGGACTTGTGGAAGCCCAAGTCAGCGGGTTCAACCTCTGAGCTGTCTCTCCAGCCCAATAGACAATCTCTTAAGGTTACTCTCTAAACCATGTTTTTATTTAAAAAAAAAAAAAGACGTTTGGTTCACATTTGTATCAGCTTTCGATTTTCTGTTGTTTTTGTTTTGTTTTGTCTATTTGTTTCGTTTTCCTCTTGTTTGTGTTCCAATGTAATCTTAGCTGAGTCTCCATTGCTGAGCTAAACACTCGGTCCCAAGGTTTTCTTCTAAAGCTCTTCCAAATCTCACTGACGGTGCTATACCTCAACAGTAGCAGTCTACCTAAGACTCTGACCTGACAAGACGAAGGAAGAGGGCAAAACCTGAGGAGGCAAGTAAATAACATAGTAACTAGTCAGTAAGGAATTCCCTTTGACAAACCTCTGGGCGTTGTTGGGAGTCCATGAAGTCCAGAGCAATGTATGTTACAGAAATATCCAAGACCTATGGAAATAGAGGAACCATGGACCTTTAGCAAAAAACCTCTGTGTATGCAAACTGCTAGCCACAGCTTCCTCTTCCAAGATGACCGCTGCTCTACAAAGACCCCCTACCCAGATTGGCTACCCTGCCTCCTCGTATGGCTGTGGACAACCAACGCATGTCGTTTCCAGGTTGCTGCTGGCGTGGCTGCATCAGAGCCCACTGGCACTTGAGCACAGCCTTAAGGTATACAGGTCTGTGAAGCTGTCCTTTCCCCATTCCCTCATGACCCCAGTCGGGTTCCCAGGACGGAGCTATGCAAGTCAAAGCAGGGTAAGCCTGTGAGGGAGCTTCTATCTTTGGTTGAGGTAAAAAGACCCATTTTCATCAGGGTAACACCATCCTACTGGCCGTGGTCCTGGGGCAGCACAGGAAGGAGGAAAAGAGGGAGGTCACCAGTATTCTCTGCTTCCTGGTTGTGGATGCAATGGGACTCACTGCCTCAAGCTCCTGCCGTCAGATGTGACCAGAGGGAATCCTGACAATATTGTACGCATTAGTATATTAGTTACTCCTATGATGGGGGGAGGGGCGGATAGCACCAGTGATCAGTGTTGAGTTGGCAGAGGAGTAAGGAGACACTGGGGTGTAAACAGAAGGGGTAAGGATGAGATACGGAAGACAGAGCAATGGAGCAGTTTGGGCTAAAAAGAGAGAAGAAAAGGAATGCAATTAGGTAGCCCAGGGCAATCCCATCTGTCAGGGAACTGAAACACAAAGACAGTGAAAATCAGACGGGCTATGCTATTGGGATAGAAAATGAAAGAGGAGAGAAGGGGCAGACAAGACCAGAGGTGACCAGAGGTTCCCAGCTAAGCTGACATTGCCAGAGGAGAAAGTACTCCATGGCATAGAGGGTGCTGATGGGGTACAGAGTCTTGAGAGTGTGAATGCCTCCTGGGCTAGTGTGGGCTTCAGTCTAGAGCCTCTCAAAGTTCCTGCCTGGGCTCTCAGCTATCTGTCCCGTTCTCTGAAAATCAAACCACCAATATCAGCATGCTTCTGGAGACCAGTGTTGAGCGTTACACCTGCCCCGTGGCAGTCCTGTGCGAGGTGTGTCCTGTCATCACAGGTCAAGTTGTAGGTGCAGCCCTGTGTAGTCCTTGCAGACATCTAGCCATCTACTCTTAGCTAATGTCTAAGTTCCCCCTCAGATTCAGGCTCTGATCAGATCTGCAGGTGAGTGCTTACTGTATAGTTTTGGCTGTGTCTCTTTCTTGCAGCCTAGAGAGTTCTGTTGGCCAGGTTTCAGTGGCTGGGATTGTGACAGGCATCTGAGTTCCCCAGTATCTAAGTCAAGGTTTCTATTCCTGCACAAAACATCAACACCAAGAAAGCAAGTTGGAGAAGAAAGGGTTTATTCAGCTTACACTTCCACATTGCTGTTCATCTCCAAAGGAAGTCAGGCCTGGAACTCAAGCAGGTCAGGAAGCAGGAGCTGATGCAGAGGCCATGGAAGGATGTTACTTACTGACTCGCTTCTCCTGGTTTGCTCAGCTTGCTCTCTTATAGAACCCAAGACCACCAGCCCAGGGATGGTACCGCCTACAATGGACCCTTGATCACTGATTGAGAAAATGCCTTACAGCTGGATCTCATGGAGGCATTTACTCAAGGGAGGCTCCTTTCTCTGTGATAACTCCAGCTTGTGTCAAGTTGACACACAAAACCAGCCAGTACACCCAGGAGTCCTGTTTGTGGAGAAGCTGAGGACACACCTGATCCCAAATCAACAAGGATCTTTTAGAATGGTTTCCCATAAGAGTTCCCATGTGTGCTGAGTAGAGAGGATTTTTTTCCCAGCCTCTTTCCTTCTGCCTGTGTTGCTGCCCCCCCCCCCCCCTTCTTTCTCCAGTCTGCTTCTCTACCATGTAAAATGCTCACTACTGAAAATTCAGTGCAGATTTTCCAGGCTGTCTTCAGCTATGGCTCCCAACAGTCTTGGGGCTTTCCCTTTCTGGGAGCAAGGAGCTCCCCACCCTGAGCCAGTCCATCTGAAATGGGCTCTGAACTTTCCCTTCTGCTTTGCAAATTTCCCCATTGACTTTGCTATTACAGCTTGAGATATTGAGACATCAACCACCTAGCTGAGAGCTGTTACCCAATATGTCCAGCTATTCCCTGGAGGTTGTATTCCCTGGAGGTTGTGGTAGACAGGCCTGCCTGTCCTCCACCAGCTTCCTTCTTGAATTTCCTGGTTTTGATGGCTGGTGGTCATGATTAAGTAAGAATGACTGACTTTTCTGTTTGAAATAGTGTTGGGTGTGGTGTGTGTAGGAGAAAATTGTGTCTGCAACTTGGTTTCTGCCTCAGTCGTCTCAATAAAGTGAAAACTCTTAGAAGTTACAACATGCATATAAACTTGAAACCTTTAGCAAAGACACACAAACACGTGTGTGTGCATATATATATACATGTATATATATATACATATATATAAAATCTCAATTGAGAAATTTTTTTTTCTTTTTTTCGGAGCTGGGGACCGAACCCAGGGCCTTGCGCTTGCTAGGCAAGCGCTCTACCACTGAGCTAAATCTTACCCAACCCCTCAATTGAGAAATATTAATCAAGGACTTTTTTCCCTTTGAGATTGGCTCTTATGAAGCCCCAGCTGATCCTAAATTCCCTCTGAAGCTGAGATAACTTTGACTTCCTGAGCCTCTGCTTCCCAAGTGTTGTGCTTATAGGCACTGCCACTACGCTCCTCTAGGACAGAGGACTTCTATGACCCATATCAGGTTTTCACGTGCAGATACATTTCAAAACATTCAAACCCAAAGCATGAGAATGGACACAGGACAGTCTGCTTCAAGGGAGTATGTGTGATATCACCTTGTTGCTCATAAAGAGAAACTGGGGTGATACCTGGTGGCTTCGCCTATCTGAGGGCCAGCTAGAGCAAATCCACAGCAAATCGAAACCAAAGAGAAGTTCAGAAGTACAGACGCTATCCACTAGTCGTTGGATAAATGTTAGCGCTAACTTTCGTTTTGTTGGTTTGGGACAAGGTCTCACTGTGTAGACCAGTCCGGCCTGGAACTCCCAGAGATCTCTTGTCCTGCAAGGAAGGAAACTGGAGTCAGTATCATACTTGAAGGTACCGGGTCAAAACTTCCAGAGTCTGACTTTGTGGCTTATTCTTCTTACGCATATAAGTGTGGTAAAACTTTGGGGAAAGGTTTCCCATGTGACAGTTATCAAAACAAAGCGTTGGGCATAGCTACCTAGAAACTCCCCAGCAAAGTAGCAAAGCACCTGCGACTTTTGCAGTAAGAACGAATGCTACTGGCTGACACACAGAGCTCAGGGCTGGGGCCTAGAGAGGAAGGATCAGTGATAAGCACAGGGATAGATTCTGTTGCTGGAGGATGCAAAGAACACGGGGCATCTTTCACAGGGATAGGTTCTATTCAGTGAAGGCTGAAGCCCAACATTAGGGCCTAACAATGCTTAAGATGTTGGGGGGATCCAGGTGGACACTGGCCCCCCCTAAATAAATATCGAAGGATCACCAGGTCATTTGATCACTTCCGCCCTGGCATTGCAGGTGACCAGCGCTTATTCATTTCCTTCTTTTGAAGAAAACAGGCCGGTGTAATTGACAAACCTGATTCTCCAGTGCTTACTCTAAGCTGGGCTTCCTACCCTTTGTGGTTCATTTGCATAATGTAGGCTTTCCGTGCCTTCACTGTTACACGTAGTTCTAAATATAACTTCATGCATCTCCTGCCTTGTGAGAACACTAAGCTCCACCCAGGAGGGTGTGTACTATCATGAACTGTGAGCTACCCTCAGATACACTCCACAGTTCCTAAGAATCTGCACCGGAATGAGCACCAGTTTTAGCCAGAATGGGGAGTTCCCAGTCTTGCTCTTTACCAAGTTGTTTTTTTCTACACACTTCTGTGTAAGGCTTTGGATGAAGGACTTCTGGGCTTCAGCCTCCTCCCTACTCACCTGCCTCAACTGCTTCCTGAGATCTGTGGTGGTAGGAATCATTCCAGGAAACTGAAGGACAATAATCAGGCTGTGACTGCTTTCATTCAAAGGACAGGAAAAGTCTCCCCCTGTTCTGTCTATAGCTTGTTGAGGAAGGTCTGGATCCCCTGCATTCAGAACTGTCTGGGATACTGGCATCAAAGTTCAGTTTAAAACTGCTGTAGTCTCTAAGATAAAAATCCTACCAGGAGGCAAAAAAACAAAAAACAAAAACAAAAACAAAAAACAAAAGCCAAAAAAACAAAACAAAACACCAAGATCCAAGCAAAAGTAACATCATTTCACCAACCAGTGGCCCCAGACAGGGCAAAGCTCAGGAAAGCCATGATGATGTATCCCAAGAGAGCTGGTATCAAATAGCTAGCTTCTGAACACGAGACTATTGGCTAAATATTATTTTTAAACCGTTTTGAACTTGTCCTGATATGTTGATCCAGAACCAGCATCTCCCTTTGAACAAGAAGCAGATTCCCGTTTGGACTACGTATCTACTAATGCCCTTGTGTGTTGAAAAGCAATTGCTACCAAAGAAACTGTCATTGTACAGCCTTGGCTGAGGAATCTGAGCTCTCTGTTGATGGGACTGGCAGAGAAGACCTCTGAGGAGGAGGTAGCAGTTTCTCCTGTTCTAGCACAGCACCAGCACTGGTTCCAAGGCTAACTACAAAGGGAACTAGATGGCCAGGCCTTGGGTCCTGTGTTTGAGAAGCTCAAAGGGAAGTACTGGAAACATACATAAAGGAAAACAGTCAGAAGTGGCATCTTTTTAACATTAATGTGCAGCTTAATAAGTCTCTTCCCAACAATAGAAAGGGACATCAATGAACACCTAACTAAAAACCCATTTCTCGCTGGGCTTGAACCTTTAATCCTAGAACTCAGGAGGCAAAAGAGTTCAAGGCCAGTCTTGGTCAACGGAAGTTCCAGGCCAGGGTAGCAAGCAAAAGCAAACAAACAAACAGCTTCTCAAATCTACAGATGGCTTCAGGAGAGACCTATCACCTCCCATTGTACTTCTGGATCAAGAGGAAAGATTTCTAAAAATGGAGGCAAGGCTTCAGTGATACAAGCAGATTGGTTCTATTACCCTCCGTTTCAAAGGATTCCAAGCTTCCTTGGCAGAGAGTTAGAGGTCAGGAGTTATAGTAACCAGCCTACTCCTCATGTGCCCTCAGTCCTGTAAGGGGTCGGTCATGGTTCCACAGTCAGACCTCTTTATCTACCTCCCTCTGCTCAGGGTAATCTTCCCCCAGACCGAGTTGTTGAGCACCAGTTAAGTCAGTATCAAAAGCTGAGTCTATGGAGTCTGTTGCATCAGAAGAGCTTGTCCTCAGGGAAAGAGATTCATCTTAGAAAATGTCCTGAAGGCCTCACCTATCTTGTTGATAAGAGGCAGGATTTTTATCTTTCCTTAATGGGTTTTAGCACAGTTGAAGGTTTCTTAACACACATCTCACGGATACAAGAAAGTCAACTGTCACTTTCTGTGGTTCTCTGTTGAGCTACTGTAAAACCCCAAGCAATGGCTCCTGAACTGGTGAGTCTATACTCTGGACAGATTGTCAGAGGGATTGTGAGCAAACAGTTCATTTTCATGTCTCTTGGCTTCCTTGAAAAGCCTCTGTTTCTCTTTAGGAATACAACCAAGGACAGGTCCTTCTATCCCTTGACGGAGCCTCCATCATCCATCTTTTATTGGCTAGTGTTGAAGTCAAATACTTTTTTTTTTAAAGTCAAGGTCTCACTATGTAGCCCTGGCTGGCCTCGAACTCACAGAGTTCCACCCACTTCTGCCTCCCGAGTGCTGGGATCAGAGATATATGCCACCACACCCTGTCACTTATTTTCTTTTAGATTATCAGCATCAAATTAATTACAACCCTCATGTGTGTTTGGTTGTCCACAGTAATTGAAAAGAATCCTCAGGGAAGAGATGGAGGGTGGGGAGTTTGGAATGGGAGAAAGCATCTCTGTGGCCTCTGTGCAGATGTCACACCCAGTGAGGTCTTTCTCCAGCTCAGATGTCCCTGGTGGACCAAACACAGCCTGCCCCAGGCTTAGAAATGCCTCTGGGGTCACTCATTCCAAGCCACTGGTTAAAACACCCAACACCTCTGGGGTCACTCATCCAGGTTTTGAAACAGTCATCAGTGTTGTCTCTCCAGGGACCGTGCCCCACTATAACTTCCCCAGGACTAGGAATGCAGATGCTACGGATATATCTGAGGCTACTTGTTCCTGCTCCTTGGTGAACAATGGGTGCCCATAACCTTGGTGAGAGAATGGTAGTTAATGCTGATACTCATTACTGGTCAAAGCACCCAGTATAAATAACTCAGCTACGGGCGGGGTGGGTTATCCCAGACTCAAAGAACAAACATGTTGGAAGAAAGAGCCAAATGGAAAAGCGGGTGGGTGAAAACGAGAGCTGAATTCCAGACAGGACAGCTCACAACAGATAGGATTGCCTTCACAAAAATCAAGCCAGTCAACGTCCCGTCATGAGTAGGGGATGGACCTCCAAGGCCCCACCTTACGTGAGGGGCTAATAGCAGTGGATGGCTTCTGAGGGAGCAAAAGAGTTCATCCAGTCAATATAATAAATAACATAAGTGTCAGACAAGGTCTAAAGAGTCCCTGCCGGACAGAAGCACTAGATTACACTAAGGTAAAAGACAAGACTTCAAGGGTTGGGGATTTGGCTCAGTGGTCGAGCACTTGCCTAGCAAGCGCAAGGCCCTGGGTTCGGTCCTCAGCTCCGAAAAAACAAAACAAAACAAACAAACAAAAAAAAAAGAATAAAGAAAAAAAGGAAAAGACAAAACTTCACAGGGACAAATGTCTTCCCCTTGGGGACCGACAATAGTATCCAAGTTTAAAACTAGTATTGGGTGGTAATGAGAACCTTCCTTGGCCTTGAGTGCTAGGTTGGTTAGTCGTTGGGTATTCATTCCTGTGAGGAGCAAACCAGGAAGCAAGAGATCAGAATGAGATCTAACATGAGGAATGTGTCTCCATATTGGAACTCAGAGCGAGTCACAGCTTAGTGGAGACCTAAAAGAAGAGCGGGTGTTGAATAAATAAAATGGAGAGGAAGAGCTCTCCAGGCAAATGCCCACCCATGAGAACAGACCCAGCTGGCCAGCCCTGGGAGCCCAGAGGACCATCCGACAGGAGTAGATCACTGGAGAAGTCAGGGAAGAGAGAAGCAAGGAGACCAGATCAAGAAGCAGCTTGAATTTAACCCTGAGGATTAAAGCCTTTTAATTACAGGGTCAGATCACTCAGTAAGGCAGGAAATGGATTAAGTGTGGATTAGCCCGAGAGCAGGGAGATTATACAAAATGCAATCATAGTAAGAAACCCGGGAGGAATTATAATCCCGTGAAATATGAACTGGGAATGAACAGCAGCAGAAAGCCAAAACTGCCAAAGAAGCCAACTCCAGAACCTGCCTGACAGGTTCCGGGCATCGGAAGAAGAGGAGGAATCTAACAGAACAGAGTTAGACCCCTGTTTCACTGACCACTCTCAACAACACTGAGATGAGCAAACTCAGAACGGTTAAATAACCTATCAGAGCTCATGCTAGAGAGTAATCTATTTGATATTTAACTCAGGTCATCTAAACAGAAAGGACTGGGAGTTTATTTTCACATGTCAATATTAGGCATTAAAGCATCCAGTAGGAACTATAAGAAATACGCATCTTCAGATATCAAGGCCAGATGTGGTGCATGCTGTCTCTGCAGAGGAAAGGGAGGTCTCTGGAAGTGGTGATCCTGCTGACTCATTTGCACAGAGAACACAGGAGCACATGCTGTGCAATGAGAAATGGGTTCCTAGGAAGCACTCTTGCCTGGGCTTGCAGCAACTCAGGGCGGAACTGAGAGCCTGGTGTCCCTGCCTTTACCTCTGACTTCTTCTTTCACTTGGGTCACTCTCCTCTGCACACAGGCACGTCCCAGCACCTGTCTCTAATGCAGAAATAACAAACTTCTCTCTTTCCTCTTCCAGGCTGAAACCATTCTCTCCACTCTGAGCAAGGACTGAGGCTGCAACAGGGAGGCTGCAGCCTGAAGCAGGATAACCATCTTTTGGGAACCAGACTGCCCCCTTTAAAGGATAAGGGTCTAAGGAACTTCTTTGGGCCACCTTGAAGGACAAGAAATGTTTGATTATTTATACTTCTTGTCCCCTACTCCGACTCTTCCTCTGTTCAGACCACATTCATTCATGCTCTGAAGACAGACTTGAGATCATGGGACCCTTCATCCAGTCCTCTACTCCATGCGTCACACTGCTCAAATCTTTCTTTTTCATCACCAAGCACCACTTTAATTGGCTCTTTGGGGACAGGTGGCAAAACTATTCTGTTAGGAATCCAAAAGGTAGATCTTTGGCTTTAAAACTCTAGTAACAAATGACTGGGGCGGGGGGGGGGGTGTGTGTGTGTGGTGGATTGAAGCCTTTTCTATACAAATACAAATGTAAAACATTGTACCACTTGCAGGCATAATGTTTTTGTGTGCAGTGTAAAAGTTACCCTTGTGTCATTATTCAAAGGCTGATTTCTCTGCCCTCATATCTTGTTTCAACCCCAACACAGCATTGCAATGCTTATATCAAGGAAGGGCCAGTCTCAGGCTGGAGAGATGGCTCAACGGTTAAGAGTGTTGACTGCTCTTCCAGAGGTCCTGAGTTCAATTTCTAGCAACCACATGGTGGCTCACAACCATCTGTAATGGGATCTGATGCCCTTTTCTGGTGTGTCTGAAGACAGGTACAGTGTACTCATACACATTAAATAAATAAATCTTTTTAAAAAATGACCAGTCTCGGGTTGGGGATTTAGCTCAGTGGTAGAGCGCTTGCCTAGCAAACGCAAGGCCCTGGGTTCAGTCCCCAGCTCCAGAAAAAAAAAATGACCAGTCTCAAGTTTGTGTAAATAATGCTTACTATTTATTCTATGCCTTGTCAATAAATGCTGATCACCCAATGGCTGAACAAAAGAGAGAATAAGGTGGGACTTCTGCCATTGAGGGAGAGGAGGAGGAGGAGGAGGGGAGGAGGAGGGGAGGAGGAGGAAGAGGAGGAGGAGCAGGAGAGGAGGGAGAGGAGGAAGAAGAGGAGAGGAGGAAGAGGAAGAGGAAGAGGAGGAGAGGAGGAAGAGGAGGAGAGGAGGAAGAGGAGGAGAGGAGGAGAGGAGGAAGAGGAGGAAGAGGAGGAAGAGGAGAAGAGGAGGAAGATGAGGAGGAGAGGAGAAAGAGGAGGAAGAGGAGGAGAGGAGGAAGAGGAGGAGGAGGAGGAGAGGAGGAGGAGGTGGTAGTGGACGTGGTAGTTTTGGAGGAGTTTTGGAGTTGGAGTCACAAGGAAAGTGTCCAGAGACTGTCCATGGAAACAAACCTGAAGTCTGAAGAACCAGACCAGTAATAAAATGCCAGTATCATGGAAATTCAGTTAGACTAGTTTAGGGGTTAATATAAATCATTAAACTGCCCAGATAATGAGATGAAGCCTTAAAATAAATCTTGGTTTTTCCATGTGGTTGTTGGAAACTAGCTAGAATAAAGACATACGGCTGCCATATTAATTCACTGTTATGTTTATATTAAAAAGAACTCGCTTTACAACCACTGTTCAGATCTCGAGCACCCACATAAACACTGGGTGGGACTGTAATTCCAGCACTCCTGTCACATCCAGAGGAAAAAAATGTTTTCATATAATACACCGCCGCATACCTCCAGCTCTTACATTCTGTCTGCACCTTCTTCCACAATGTTCCCTGAGCCTTGACAAGAGCGAGCTATCCGTGAGCCTTCTTTGAGCATTGGGTAACCGTGTTACTTCAGCAGTCACTTTGTTTCTGAGTTATTCCAGCACCAGGCACCATCCACTGTAAGCTTTTCTCCATAAGTAAGGCAGGCAGCAGGAGTACTAGCAGCAATGGTCTATGTGCACAAGAAGCGCAAATGCTTAGACGGTAACTTGACAAGCCGATCACATCCATTGAAAAAGACAATCACAGTTGTTTTCCTAGTCGGTCCCTGTGAGCCTCCTCACCAGAGGTTTCCCCACTGGCTTTGAATACCAGATATGAATTCTCTCCTGTGGAGAGGACCTTACATCCAACTATAAAGTTATTGGCTGTTCTTATAATAGTCCATGCCAGTATTGTATCAGCTGGCACATCTTACCTTATGTTGATAGCGTGGTATACAGGTCCGCAGCCAAGTAGAACTGCTGGCAGCAGTTCTCCTCCAGCAGCCAGAATAGATAGCATCTCTTGTGCTATGAATATCAGCCAGGAAGGAAGGAGCTTCTCCTTCAGCAATAAGGTCCTACCATCTAGTTCTGGTGTCCAACTGTATCAGCAATAGGTTTTATTGTTTGGGGGGCATCTGGTACACCTCTGACCAACAATTCATAAGGAGTTAACCCACCGCTAGCACTGAAATTATCAATTAAAAATTATATGGCTTTTTGACACCCCTTTTTCTTGCCTGATGTTAAGATGCCTTCGTTCAACTCTATTGTTTTACTATTAATTTTAGACATCTTTCCAACTATGTAAGACATTCAGAAGTTAACATTAGGGGTTGGGGATTTAGCTCAGTGGTAGAGCGCTTGCCTAGCAAGCACAAGGCCCTGGGTTCGGTCCCCAGCTCCGAAAAAAAAAAAAAAAGAAGTTAACATTAATTAAGAGATTCGTGTAATGAATTTCTTTTATTAAAGAGGAACAAGATCTCTGGAAGCCCACTGTCATCTATTCCAGCCAAGGGTGAGTTGATCTCGAGAGTTTGGTCACTATAGCTCGCATTAATCTATGAAACATCATATGATGAACTAGAGGTGAGAAGTGTAATGGATCCAAGCACAGAGCTCAGGAGATGAGAAAGCCGCCTTTCCCCACTCTGATCTGTGTGTGCTGTTGTCACTTGTTACCTTGGGTGTGATCCTATCCTGTGAAACAGGAGCAGGAGGATGTCATGTTTCATGTAGCAAGACCCTACCACAAAAAATAAATAAATAAATAAATAAATAAATAAAGGGAGGTACCCTACAAAACAGATCACACTTGATCACGTGACCAAGCAGCGGCATCTCTGGTGTTTATCCAAGTAAGTGGGAAGCATGTCCGTGTGCTTCTGTTTGCCTAGACTCCTTCCCACATGTGTGCAGCAGTGTACGTAAGTGATCAAAGGGCCCAAGCAAACAGCCTAAAGGCTTAGTAAAGCATTATTTCGCCCACAATTTCAGAGATTCTGTTCACAGTCCTTGTCTCTGTTGGTTCTGGGCCCATAGTTGGCAGAAGACAGTGGTGAGGGCAGGTAGACGATGTGGCTATGACCTCATGGCTGACAGGAAGCACAGCACACCGGAAGGGGCCCAGGGAATAGTCCCCAAGGACACTCCTTCAGCAACCTTCTCCTCTAACTGGGTATGCTCCACGCCCTCCTTTTCACCCTCAGATTATGAATCCATCAAGGGATCAAGCCACCCAGCCGGTCAGAGCCTCAGAATCTAAGCATCTCCAGACACCCCTGAGAGACCTTTTTTCTAATCTCTGAGGTATTCCTCAATCTCATTAAGTTGACAATCAAGATTAGCCACCACAAGCTGCTTTATCTGTAACTGTCAACATCTGAAAGAAATCAAGACAGCCTTAAGAAATTAACTATGGTACATCAGCAGAAAAATAAAGGAGCCGCCAAGTTAGGGAAACACGGGGGAGTCTTAAGTGCACATCACAGAGTGGAAAAAAAAAAACAATCTGAAAAAGCAAAGTGTGTAACCGTACTTGTGGCTACTTTATCTTGTTCTTTCCCCTTCTACCGTTCTCTACCCTTATCTCCTCAACCCCCTAACGCTAGGTAGGGGAGAGAGAAGGTTATAGGGGAAAGAGGATATCAGTATCCTTAGACTATTTCCTGCTGATTAGGGGCATTGAGTTTCTTGGGGCAAGTCCAATGTTTCCCCAAGTCAGGACATCTCCAACCAGCACCCAGCAACACAGACCAGCAGCAGCAGGGGCAGCAGCATCAAGGGGGGACAGCAGCTTCAACCCCCTCTCAGGGCTCTGACATTTTTACACTTTCTCAAGGGTCCCCAGAATTCCGAATGCAAACTATCTTCAGCTGGCAAAATCACTGGAGCCCAAGACAAACCCTAGTCAGCTGCCGTGGACCATCTAAAGCAGCCCCATATCCCACCCCTGGGGATTAAAACAAAAACACTCACACAACACTTCTGTGTTTTTAAAGAAACCAGACCTCTCACCACAAAGCTCCTGTATGATTCCAACTCCATGCCATTCTGGGAAAAGGGCCTAACTAAGGCGATAGTAAGTACATTAGTGGTTGGCGACTAGTTTGTGGGGGAGAAGTGAGGAAACAGCAGGAGATTTCTAATGCCATGGGAGGATTCCAAGCACACAGTAATGAGAGAATCACACATCTACCCAAGTCACCAAGAACGAGCGAGCCGTGCTGGGATACGCTGAATGGGGAAGACTTACAATGCAGGACATCTGCACTTTCCTTTAGCTCGGAGCCTAAAACTGCGGTTTCAAAGACACGAGAGCAATGGCTGCTGCCAGAGATGACCCAGGTTTGGTTCCCAGTGTCTATGTGGCAGCTCTCAGCCATCTGTAACTCCAGTTGCCTCTTCTGGCCTGTGTGTGGGTACCAGGCATGCACAGGAACATGAAGGGAAAATATTCATAAGCATAAAATAAAGATAACAATCTTTTTTTAAAGAGCTACTTAAAGGAGGAATGTTTCTTTGGGTGGTGCAGGTGGGCTGTTCAGCCTTCCCATTTCGTTTTTATTGTTCTTTATACATTTACAGTTTTATGTGTCTGTGATTCATTCTGACCACGCTCACCCATCCTACCTCTGCCCTGACCTCCCACTCTTCTAACCCCTTCCTACTTCCAGCTCTTACAGTCTTTCCACCAGGTCACCCATGCTGCCCCATGGGCATTGGAGGGAAGACGTGGATGCCTCATTTAGGGCTAAGACGTTTGTCTGCTTGCTTTTTTATTTTCTTTTGAGTCAACTATGTAGTCCTGGCTTACCTAGAACTCGCTATGTAAGCCAATCTAAGGCTGGAATCAAACTCACAGTAATCCTCCTGCCTCTGCCTCCCAGCAAAGCTAAGTCTCCTGGTTTACGACTTCTTTACCAAGGGTCTATAAGCTTGACTCAGCAGGTAAGAGCACTTACCGCTCTTGCAGAGGATCGGGCTTCCCTCCCCAGATCCCACATGATGGTTCACAATTGTTTTTACCTCCAGTTCCAGAGGATCTGACACCTTCCTCTGTCCTTACTGGGTGCTTGTATGCACTTACTGCACAGATATATATGCATCCAAAATTCCCAAACACACCACACACACACACACACACACACACACACACACACACACACACACAAATAATAAAAATCTTAAAAAAACAAACAAGCAAAGATCTTTTTCACCCAAAGGTTGTGGACGTGTTCTGGGTTAAAGGCAGTTAAAGAGACCCGATAGCCAAACATGGTACTGGGCATTTGACTTGACCCTGACTAGAGGGGAGACGTCCCATAATATGCCATTGCTTGATCAATTGTCAAGTGAGAACAAAACAAGTTCAGAACAATGTTGCATCACTGTTAATCTTGCTATTCCAGCCAAAACTTTCTGACTGCTGGCTAAAGTCTTTTCCGAGTGACTTTTCCCCACAGCACAGAACATCTTTCCCACCATCCACGCCCTGACCACTTCCAAACTTTACAAACACACCCAGGACCTTCTAGAAAAGCTGGCCAGGCATTTCAGGCTCATGATCTCTTCTGAACTGATCCGTCCTACTTGCAGATGTCTGGCTGCCTACTTTCCTAGCTTTGCACTCTCAGAGCTCTCTCTATATAATGTATCACACATCACAGAGATCTGGCCAACAAAAGGTGTTCACAGTAATTTGTGTGTCTGATGAATCTTCGTGGATGAGTTACACTGTATTATTAATACACAGAGCTAAAGAAAGCCTGGCTTCTGCCTTCAAGAGGCTTCTGGTTCGACTGTAGAAAGCCTGGTTTTAAATGTGCAGAAATGCAAACGCACAGGAACTGTTCCAGAGTGGACTGCACTGCTGGTTTTAAATCGAGGCTGAAGTGTGAATGTACTTCTGTGGAAACCATGGGCAAAGACTCGCTATGATACACACCCGACAGAGTGGCCTACACAGACAGCTGCTGCAGACCTCCTTGTGTGTGAAAGCCACGCTCCTAACTCTACCTTCCTCCTACAGCAGCAGCGAGAAAGGAACGGAAGGTCGACCTCAGGAGATTCAAGTCTCTGCTGTAAACAGAGGGAGCGAGAGTAGAGATGGGGCAGTTTCAGAGTTTGCCAAGATCAGATAACTAAGAAAAAGACTCTGGTATAGTCAGGGGTATGTGTACCTTCTGTGAGAGTGGAACATGCTGCCGGAGGGTCATCCAGGGGTCACGGACCCTGCGTGTGGGTTGAATGCTCTCTAATCAGCTCAGGTTGATCAGGATAAATGATGCGAAGACGTAACCCAGAGCCTTTCCGGCACTCCAACAATTTCCATTTCAAAAGAAACAATAAGGCTTTTCTCCCATAAAGAGAAACCATCTTTGTGCTTAGCCTGGGGAAACAGAGCTGGAAGAATTTTCTCCACCTCATTGTGCCTGGGAAGAAAAAAGTCACTCTGCCCGGCTCCGGCCCCGCCCCCACCCCATGGCTTACTTGACATCTAGCAAGGTGCTCGTGACTCTAAGCATCAGGTCACAAATTCTACTCAGAATTGTGTGTCCCACCTAGCGTAACACAAAGATTACACAGAGCAAGAGAAATACAGAAGGATACAGGATGCTCACTCTCAGAGCAAGGTACAACCGGTTCAAGAGCATTTCTCAAAGTCTGTGAGGCATTATGGGAAAAACAGTCCCAGGGCCCAAACATCTAGCATACAGACTGAAGTGGAGCAAACAGGATTTACTGCAGAGTTCGCATGATCTAACACACGCTGCAAATGTCTTAGAACAACGCGGCAGACAGATTTCCTAACACTTGACTCAGAAGCCATTCTTTCTCCGCGTTACGGCATCTCAGAGAATCCTGTTCACACTGCACTGGGCTCTCAGATACTAGAGAAACAGCTCTTGAGTGACCCTCAAAAGTTATTTAAAAGAAAAGAAATAATGGTTAAGAAAAAAGAGACAACCAACCTCACGTCCTCTGATTAGATTCAACAAAAGCAATTTGATCTTCCTCCCTCCCTTCCTTTCTTTTTTTCCTTCCTTTCTTTCTCTTTTGTCCTTTCTTTATTTCTGTCTTTTTCTTTCTCTTTTAACCCTTCTAAACGGTGGTAACTTTTGACTAATGTAAAAGCAGTACTATCTTACCTCTTTCTCTCCCTCCAGAACGGTGGTTCTCAACCTTCCGGATGCTGCGACCTTTAATACAGTTCTTCATGTTGTGGTGACCTGCGATCGTAAAATCATTTTGTTGCGACTTCATAACTATAATTTTGCTACTATTATGAACTGTAATGTAAACCTCTGATATGCAAGCTCTCTGGTACGTGACCACCCCTCCCCCCAAACGGGATTGTGACACAGAGTTTGGGAATCACTGCTCTGGAACACCTGGTAGGAACAAGGGTCCTGTGGTATTGATGTTCTAAGGTGAAGAGGGTTGAAGAACTTTGGGGATCTACTGGGTGTGGCTCTGAGCCTGCATCTGGGAGGTGGAGACAAGTCCAGGAGGAGTTCAAGGCTATTTTCAACCTAGATACCTGGGCTAGGTAAGACCTCGTCTCAGAAAATAACTGAAATAAAAAACACAAAGAACTTGGAAATTTCTATTTAAAAGGAGAGAGATGCAGACCAAACCAGATGGCTCCCTGACTTTCTAAACGGTCCTCAAGGCTTTTGAAATTGCTGTTGTAAAGTCTTCCTGACTGTAGCAGCTGTGCACCATGGGGATCGGTGTCTAATGCTCCATCACACCACAGAGCCACAGGATTTATCAGGACTCCTCACACACTTGGGAATGCCTTTCCAGCTCTCCTGCTGTGTCCCCACATGGAATTGAGCTGCCCCTGGATGGTTCAGGATGGAATCTCACAGCTTACAAGTGAGACAACCACTGTCTTCACACACAGCTCCTGCTAGAATTGTCAGCTGGCCTCTGTTCTTTTTAAGATGTTGTTATCTTATGTGTTTAGGCTTCGTGCCCTCATCTATGTCAGTGAACCGTGTGTGTGTGTGTGTGTGTGTGTGTGTGTGTGTGTGTGTGTGTGTAGTGCCCTCAGGGGCCAGAACAAGGAAACAAATGTCCTGGAACTGAAGTAAAGATGATTGTGAGCTCTTCTGTGGGTGCTGTGAGTGGAGCAGCCGGTGTTCTTTGCCTCTGAGCCATCTCTCCAGCCTCACTGTTCTTCCTAAGAAGGACACATTAAGAAACCAAAGGGGGAGTCAACGATGCTGACTCTTGTAGAAAGTACGGAATCCAAAATAGAGGATCTCTGGATGCTGTGTTTTACCAGGCAGACATCCAAAAGCAATAAAAAGAAGTTTCCAGCTCTCTGAAGGTAGTGTCTTGTGAACAAGAAGCTGATCTCTTCGATTAAACAAGCAGACATTCTCTGAGGATACCTTGGGATTCCTAAGGACCTTGGAAGAGTCTAGAACAATGAACAAGGTGATATTGTTCCAGGAAGAAGGGACGCCCAGGGCTGCAAAAGACCATGGAATGTCTGACTTAAGAAGTTGACAATTTAGAGAGTATTAATTGTTTAGTTAGAGAAACAATACACATTCAATATGACACATTTGAAAAATCAGAAAATAAATCACATTTTTTAATTTGTTTGTTTGTTTGTTTGTTTTTTCAAGATAGGTTTTTATCTGTGTAGCGCTTGCTGTCCTGGAACTCACTCTGTAGACCAGGCTGGCCTTGAATTTAGAGATCACCTGCTGCTGTCTCCTGAGTGTTTAAAACCTATTATCACGCCAACAGAGGAAAACACATGTTCTTTCCACCAAAGATCCCTATGTATTAACCTACTGAAAGGCAGTTGGAGCAGCCCGAAGAGTGAGTCACATTTGACAGCTGAGAAACTGAAAGGAGGGGACCTGGGGGAAGAACATTCTTGATTCACCCACTGCAAATTTTCTTTCTTTTATATAGGCCATCTAAGGCCTGAAACTCACTGTGTACAGCAGGCTAGCCTCAAACTCATAAATGTCTGCCTGCCTCTGCCTCCTGGGGGCTGAGATTAAAGATGTACACCACCACACACTGCACAAAGTTTGTTCTAAATCTGTTTTCAAGGTAGGTGTCAAACAAAAGATACATTTTCCCCAAATCTTCTTTTACTTCTATTATACAAATACCATGATCTTACTTCCTTCCAGCTTCCATGGAAGTGCCACCATGCCTTCCTCTGTAGGAAATGCTCTTCGTAAGGGAATGTTCGCTGTTCAATTTCTCCACCAGCACGGCGCACAACGCACCACTGTAAGCCACCAAAACCCTTCTCCAGGGCTTCCTGTGAGCTGATGACTAGGAGCCGGTCCTTAAAGGAACCTGGCCATCTCAGGCTGTGGTCCTCACTGGGCAGAAAGACTTTTTTTTTTTAGATTTATTTATTTACTACATATAAGTACACAGTAGCTGTCTTCAAACACACCAGAAGAGGGCATCAGATTCTGTTACAGATGGTTGTGAGCCACCATGTGGTTGCTGGGATTTGAACTCAGGACCTCTGGAAGAACAGTCAGTGCTCTTAACCACTGAGCCATCTCTCCAGCCCCAGAAAGACTTCTTAAACATACGTATTGCTTGTAGCATTAAGGCACAGTGAGCTAAAGGAGAAGTAGGAGGGTCATTGTACACGGTGTATGTGATGTGCCTGTTTGGAAAGGTCTCATTCCCCACAGAAGTGAATTTATTCCAGCAGTTTTCACTTGAGTTTGTTGATCGTTTCTCCAAGAGCGTTCTGGTCTTAAGTTTTGTAACCACACAAAGAGTGCGCTTTTACACAACACTTTTTTGGGATGACATCCTGAAAGTGAACATTGAGCAATGTAACCGTGCTCTGATAGAAAGTGCAGAACTGGTTAAGAACAGGCCACTGTAGTGACCCACAAATCCTAGAGCGAGTTTTGGCAAAAATTCCTGGGCATCTGAATCATCCGTGAACTCTGAGTTCTGAACATCCATATTTTAGTGTCTCTAAAGTGCAGGGCCGAACCCCATCTCCTCAGATTAAGACTCTCATTCTGTCAGCGACTGCAGCTGTCTTGTACAGAAGGGAGGAAGAGAAACTCGCAGATGAAAACTGTTAAAGAACTAGCGGGCAGGAGGTGTTGGTCAGCATTTAAGAGCACTTATTGCATGATCACGAGGACCAAAGTTCAGATCCCAGCACACACATAACAGCTAGATATCTCCCCCATGTCTGTAGTCTCTGCTCCAAGTGTGGACCCTCGGGTTTGCTGGCCTCCGGCCAAGTCAAGAGAACATTGAGTCTCAGGCACATTTTTCTCAGAGAAATAGGCAGAATGACAGATAGTAAAGGGCACTCAGTGCCTTCCTACACATGGATAGACACAAGCACCCTCACAGGTGCGCACACACACACACACCGTGCATACACACACATACACACATCACACTCACCACATACACACACACATACCGCACACACACACACACACACACCATGCACACACACACACCATGCACACACACACGCACACACACACACACACACCGACCGTGCACACACACACATACACACATCACACACACCACATACACACACACATACCGTACACACACATACACATACATCACACACACACACAGACACAGACACACACACACACACACACACACACACACACACACACACACACATCACTTTAAAATCCAATGGGCTAGAGAGATGGCTCAGCAGTTAAGAACACTGACTGCTCCTCCAAGAGGACCTGGGTTTGATTTCTAGCACCGCTGTAGCTAACAGCCATCTATAACTCCAGTTCCAGGAATCCGAATCCCTCTTCTACCCTCTGCTGACTCACATATATGGTGAATATATCATGTAGGAAAACATCCATACATGCAAAACAAAAGAGTTAAAAATATAAAAGATCGGCTTATGAGAAAAAAGATGGAATTGTCCTTATGAGTCTGGCTTATCTCCGTTGACGCGATGATTTCCAATCTTCCCCACTTTTCCTGCAAATGTCAACAGTTGATTTTCCTTTATGGTTGCACAAAGTTCTACTGTGCATGTTGTGATCCGCTCACTTTACCCTCTGTTGCTGATAGACATCAGGCTGAACCCACTTCCTGGGTCCTGTGCATAGATCAGCAGTAGGTGTGGCTGAGAAAGCATCTCTCGAGTGTTTCTTCAGGGCATAGAGCCATGTGGGCTGTAACTGGGGAGTACAGTAGGGCTGTCTTCACCTCTTTCTAGTCTCCACAGCGCTTCCACAAGTTGGCATCCACAAGTGGTGAATACAAGGTCCCCCTTTCCCTTCACCATCATCCTCAAATCCTTGACAGCATTAGTCTTTCTCACTCCCTTTCTTCATGACAGCTCTGCTGACTGGGAAAAGAAACAACATTCATGACAGCCTTAGCTATTAGGGAAATGTAATTAAAACAATCTTGAGGATCTCTGAGTTGTATCCCACCCTGACTACAGAGTGAGTGCCAGGACAGCCAGGACTGCACAGAGACCCTGTCTCAAAAACAAAACAAAGCAAAACCAAACAAAAAGAAACAAAATGGCCCCTCACACCCAACAGCTTAGGGTCCATCTCACCCCAGTCACTGTGGTTAGCACCAAGAAAACACTGAGCACAATGCCGGCCAGGATCCAGGGAAAGCCCAAGCCTGTTTGCTGCTGGCAGGAGTGTAAGCTGCTGTGGCCACATGGAAATCAGTGTGACATTTTTTGCACACTGATTTGATCCACCGACACCACTGTTGAGTATGTGCTCATTGGTCATAGAGGACTAGAGGGCGAATGTGGGACACATCTGCACATGGAGTTCCATTCAGATGGAAAGAAGTCAAGTTCTCAAGAAACGGTTGGAACTGGACAATATCTTAAGTGCAGTACTCAAGGCTCAGTGAGACAAGGGTCATGTGCTTTCTGAGATGTGGACCTTAGCCTCTAACGTTGGGTGTGAGGACTTGTGTTAGTGCATCTGAGTAGACAACAAGAGACAGAAAAGAGTCACCAGGAAAGACGGCTTTGAGGGAGACAGTCCTAGAAAGAACTCTGTCCCAGGAGAGTGCTGTTGTCAACAGTGAACTTCTCTAGAGCATGGGGCGTCTGTGGTGCTGGCTAGAAGACAACAGAAGTCTTAGATGACAGTTTAACAAGGATAGCTAGCCCTGTCACCTCCTTCTTTTGCTCTGAGTCACCCTGCTCCCAGGCAGAAAAGGCTGTGGATATTGTGGCTGGAGCATGTGGCTGGAGAGGTTGAATGGCAGGGAGAAAGTGATCCCAGAATGCAGGGTAGGGAAATACTGGGGCCCACAGGGTTGGTGGTGGTGTTTGGCTGGTTTTATTTAGGCTTTTATTTTTGGAGAGAGGAACTCAGGTATTCAGAGCTAGTCTCAAATTCACAGTGTAGCCCAGGCTGGCCTCACACTCCCCATACTTTTGTCTCTACCTCAAGACACTGGGATTATGGGATGCTTGGTCTGTGCAGCCCTAGAGACTGGACTCAGGATTCTCCACATGGTAAGCAAACACTGCCAACTGGACTACATACTCAGCCCCTCCATGCTGTTGTCACTCCGGACCATCATGCCTGCTCTACTGTACTGCATGGATCCAAGTCTTACTAGGCTTGGAGATGAACTCCTGATTGGAACCCACACTTTCAGTCGTGCCTCCCGGAAGTCACATTCTGTACAACACAGTGGAGATCTTAGGTTGTATCAGCCTCTGATGTAGCACAATTCCTCTGAGCACTGTCAGGAAACCCTTCCTTTTTAACCTCCCTTATCAAGGGTCTGAACTACGTGGATTCCTGCCATTTACACCATGGGTTCTCTCTGTGAAGGCCTGGGAGACCTGTCTCCCCAAAACACACCTGGATTCCCATTGGTGTTAGGATTCTTTCTGGCCCCTGCCCACACTGCAGGAAACTTGACTTCTGAATTTCCTGCTGTTTAAGTTCTGCTGGTCATAGAGTACATATTGAGAACCCCGCTCCTCTAGTGTTAGTTTTGCTATGTTTGATGGTAAATCTAACTGTGACCTACCAGGGGAGTTAAAGGAAATTTAAGATCAATACTAGACTTGAAAGGTTCTTGAGCAGACAAAAACTTGTTGTTTACCAGGTCCTACAAGTAGCCTCAGGCAACAAAATTAATAGTAAAAATTAAATAGTTTTTTTGTGAGTTCAAAACCAGCTTGCTCTACATAGTAAGTCCCAGGATAGCCAGAGCTATGTCTTGAACTCCTCAGGCTGTACCCAATTTCATCCGAAGTCAGGATTATATCAACCCCTTAAATTCCCCAAAGTTAGCATTTGTGTGAAAAATGCAGATTCTGCTAAGGACCAGCCTCATGTCAGGGCTTCTGAGAGAAGGGGTGTCTGACAGTGGCAAAAACAAACCATTCGAAGTCAAACCGTGGGTCTAAGCTGGCAGCCTATGCTCAGCTGGAGACAGCTTTCCAGCCTGCCTTCTCTCTGTTTTGCTTCTTTTCTCTCAGATCTGTTTCCTCTGGAAATCTGCAAACCGCTCTCTAGGTTTCCTTTTGATTATCCTATGAATCAGCATCCCGTGACCCCAGCCCCTTAATTATTAAGGATACAGTAGGAGCATATTTTCTTTCAACATTGCAAACGAATTCAGATAACCGCCTGCCTCTGTGAAACACAGACCGTAACCTACCTGGGGGAACCTGAAATTTCTAGTCCTGAAATTACCATTTCTACCATACCTGGGTCTAGGCCTGCTGTGTCCCAGGCCAACTTTGACCTCATGAATCTGCCTCCCTTTGTTATCTTTCTGACAAGCTGGCTCATAGTGTAGCTGGCTTTGTTTCTTCACATTTGTGAAGCCCCTCATATAATTCATATTATTTTTAATTTCCACATAGTTAAGAAAGCATATATTTTCAAACTCATCTTTTCAGAGTTCTTTCCCACAGCCTAAAGGGCTGTTCTGGAGGTCCTAGCCTTTAACATTCTGCTGAGACATTAGCCACACCTCTGCCACCCGGATTCATGCTATCTCTGATCCTTATGGAGTCATTAAGGTTAACAGGGAGGACATTGCTCAAAGGAAGATGAAAATATGCACATTATTATACAAACAAGCCTTATGTCATGGCGGTCCACAGCAGGTCCTGTCCCTGAACCCTGACATTCTGTCCCCAATAAGGCCATGCCAGACTTAGTAAGATTCCATTCCAAACCAGAATTGCAGATTCCACAAATAAACCAACTTGCTGCTCCACAGGAGTGACTCCCCTGCAGCCCTGACTGTGGTCCACTGAGAGCAAGAAGTACCACCATTGTCCAGTGGTGGAGAGAGGCCAAGTATTGCATCTGGGGACCCAGAAAGGAACAGCAAGATGGAAGTTGGGGATCCAGACTGAAAGACAGAGGTACAGACCTGAGGATGTCACCCCTCTGCTACACTCTGCATCTGTCACTACATGAAGCTCCCTGCCTCATCTGGTGATGCCCGGCTCGCACGTGTCCTTAAAAGGATGGCACCTTCCCGTCTGAAATGATCCCTGACTACAGTTCTGTCCTCAGGAGTCAGGGCAGAACCTCTCATCATTCATCTCTTTTCTCTGTGGATTCCAGTGCCCTTATCTTGGACTCTGTGCCTTCCTGGTTTCTGTTGAATAGTCTCACAGTTAACCTCTGAGGACAGCCATGCAGGGAGAGGGCAAGGAGTAGATAGCCTCACTGAGAGATCCCAATTCCCTGGTTTTTTGTCAGCCACTTCTTCCCCACAGATAAATTTCAGTGAAGATTTCTTGTAGGAATGTTCTGGAAAGATGCACATCTCTTCTCATATTCATTTATTTCCAGGAACTGGGAAGATGCTTCAATTGCTACCAGGCCCTGCCTCTAAACACACACACACACACACACACACACACACACACACACACACACACACTGTGTGTGTCCCTCCTCCCCTCTCCCTTACCCTCCCCGACACAGTTGTACCAGAGATATAGATGAGAATGCAAAGGTGTTTATTGGTTAGAAAAGGTCTGGTTAGGCAGTGCAGACAGAGGAACTGGATCTTCACTACTGTGATCTTGGCAGTAGCAGATGAGCTAAGGTACAAAGTGCTGGCATTGAACTAAAATATCTCATCCAGGTGAACAGGAACCACTGGATACATGGGACTCTCCTGTGAAGTTCTATTGTTACAGGCAACTCTGTAGAACTTCACCGATCCTGTAGTTTGGTATCTGCATTGGGTATAAATCCTTGCCGGAGTTGTGAGGTTACAGAAAGTTACAGATACCTGAGAGGAACTGTTATGACAATTTGTACTTCTCCCGTCTTTACAGGTTATATGTGGATTGCCACACACATCAACAACACTAGCAAAACTTGTGTGAAGAAAAGTATTTATGCCCTTACATCTTCCTGTATAACTGTTGACACGCAGCATGGCAGCATTACATTGGGGGTAGGAGCTATTATAGATGTGCTGGATGGCAAACCACTGGGAAGGGGTTGGTCGCTGGCATGAGGCAAGCATTGAGACAAGTCCCAGCAGCAGAAGGAGACAAAGTCTGGACTCAAGCGGCTTCACACCCATGTTTCCTATGAGAACAGAAGAGAAGTGACTACTCTCACCTTGGCTCACTTTGCCCTCTCTCTTCCTGAAGGCCCTCTGCTGTCACTAGGTCCACGGTACCACCTCTCCTGGACACTGCCCCATCACTGCCCCTCATATCCCAGACCCGGACAGTCAGTGTCTTACCCAGTGTGCGTTGTGGCTCCTGTGGAACTGAGTGCTGGCTGTCCTGGAAATCAGGGATAATGGGTGAGCTCCACTTGGACCCACAGATATAGAACAGGATCTGTGGGTGGAGCCTGTGCCTCAGAGTCTTCAACGTGCAGAACCCACAGATTGGTACACTGCCTGCTTGTGCAACCGGCCTTCTGTTTCTTCCTTGGCCAAGCCATGGTGCTGCTGGTAGCATTGTAGGACATCAAATTCCAAGTCTTCTTGTGCAGGGCAGTTTGAAGTCTGAATCTGAACTCTACATAGAAATCTCTGTGCTGCCTGTTGACTGACTGCAGACTTCATGACTGTTTTCAGTAATGGACAGACCAAGTTTTCTATTGCCTGGCTACAACTTAGAAACAAAGCCTTGGGAAGCCAGAATCATAAGAAAGATTACCATTTCTGTCCTTTATTTTTAAAATTCTATGATGTTGAGGTGTGCAGAGATGGCTCAGTGGTTAAGAGCACTTGCTGCTCTTCCAGAGGACCCAAGTTTCCTTTTAGCACCTATGCTTGGTGGCTTAAGACTGCCTGTAATTCCATTCCAGGACATCTGATGTCTTCTAATAGCATCTGGTGGCATGTTGATACACATGAACACAGACACACAGAGACACATAAGCACAAATAAGTCTTAGGGATCGGTGAGATGTCAGTGGTTAAGAGAACGTCCCTTCTTCCAGATTTCTTCCCTTCCAGAGAAACCCAGTTTGTCACCCAGAGGTCACAACTACAGATAACTCCAGCTCCAGGGAAATCAGACACCTGTTTGGTTTTTGTTAGTACCTGTACATGCCTGGTACATGTACCTGTACACACACAGCACATGTGAGTGCAAACACATGTGAAAGTTAAAAAATAAACTTTAAAAATTGCATTTACAAACAATAAGCAAAACCTTTACTCAAGACATACTGCACTGCATTCTTCTGATCGGTTCCTGTATAAGATTCCTTTCTACATTTCCAACTACACACATTTGCCTCCAGAGCTAGTACTAATGGTCTAGTCTTATGGACCTGAAGGAGAACATCACTTTATGTAAGATGTCCAAGAACATATCAGCCAATATAAAACAATACACTACACCCAACAAAATTTTTATTTCTGTTTTTCTTTGTGCTGGGATTTGAACCTGTGGCCTTGTGCACTCTTGAGAAATGATCTGCCACTGAGCTCCATCTCCAGTGTCACATAGATAAGAGTTTGGCTTCAATAGCTTAAATGCCTCTCTAAGTTTTTGTTATCAAAACCTCCCTTGCATTCCAACCAGCTGCACACTTCGGTTATGAAGGACAGCCAGAGTTACATCCTAGTAGTAAGTCCTTAGGTCTTTTCCACACTTGATGACTATCATAAGGTATTGTCTCCAGAAATACTTCCTCAGTTGACCTATAAACCACAGTGAGTATTTGGCTGTCCCAATATATAGATTGATGTCTTTTTGTGCAGATTCCATTGGTGAGAGGTTGTGCCCAACACTTGGTATTTCTTCAGTCCTTAGATCCTCTTACAAGGAAACTCTTGACCTATTCACTGACAGATGCCCAGGGTCAGCATAGTATTTGACAGAGCCCTGCCAAGTGCTCGGGCTGTCTATATAAATGCCAGTGCACAGCATTTATAAAATTGTCACAGCAAGCATTTTTTAGGGACTTATTGAGGGTGCTATGAAGTGTTGAGACAAGATGTGACTCTGTAGACTGGGTTTGGTTTGAACTTGCTTACAAACCCAAGTTGTATGTGAATTTTCCCTCCTTGTGCCTCAGGCTCGAAGTTCTCCATCCTGGACTCGCGCTCCACACCCAGCTCGTGAGCCAGGTTGTAAGAAGCCTGTGCTGTTGTTAGTGGATGCTCAGCACTAGGAAGCAGGACTCAGCAGGAAGGAGCTAGGAAGCTGTGGGTGTGCCCTTGAAGGACATTTTGGGACCTGGTGCCCTTTCCTGTCCTCCTTTCTTCTGCCATGACCTTGAGCAGCTTTACTTTAGTAAAGGCCTCCCAGCATGGGCTTTTCTCTACCACAGACCCCAAGTCAGGAGGCCAACTGACTGGACAATATCTCTGACACTGGACTCAAATGAATCTCCGTTTCTTTCAAACCATCTATTTCTCTCAGGTGTTTATCAAGCATTGGAAAGCTGATTTGTAGCCTGCTGCAAGTTCATTTAATTCTGATTTATTTAGAAAAGCTCAAAATATTTATGGTACGGGGTCTCTAAGGTCTTTTCCTACATGTTAGGGAGCCTCCATTGTATTTCTTTGGAAGGCGATTGAGCAAAAGCAGATCTTGAACCTTTCCATCAAGTTTCTGCAGCTACACAGGGACTTCAGAGAGAACTCCCATGCAGACAGAGCTCTGGGTTGGTTGTGTCTGTGATCTGCCCTATGGTCTAGAGCTAGTGGGCCATGCTACCAGACAGAAGAACTGGTAAGGCTGAGGGAGCTCAGACCTGGGGAAACTCAGAGCCTTGAGATGGGGAGGAGTCAAGCCACTCCCTACCTATATCTGTACCTGATCTGCAAAGTATAACCACGATACCCCAGTGAGAAGACCACAAGCAGTCAGTCACATATGGAAACAGCTGGAGTCCTTCCCCATGGAAATAGAGCATCACTAACATCTCAAACTAAACCAAGAGGAAACACCTCTCCCTAAGCCTACCCCACTCCTTTTTGTTCCTTTATGCGTACAGCTGAAAACTCTGCAACTCCTTTGCACACTCAGGATTCTGTAGTGTGACTCGTGCATGTAACTCCAGGTGTACACTGTGGAACTCTACCTCACCGGTCACCCCATACTTGCTAAGCATGACTGCAACCACCGTGTTGCCTATGGCCTGGTACACTGTGTCCTCATTTCTGGAGCCATGTTTGGTACCACTAAATATGTTCTTGGGGTACTCATTGAGGGGTGTCTGTCATACTCCATGTAGTAGTTACATATAGAATGGATGGTGTGGTCCTCTGCCCTTAGCCTGGAAGTCAGACACTTTGGTCGGTATTTTAATTGAAATTACATCTACTCTTTTGGTCCGTGTGAAAAAAGCAAGTCTGTGTATCTAAGCACTGAACTTTCCACTCAATTCTTCCAGAGGCTGAATTGTTGGGGTTCATATGGTCTGCAGTTCCACTCTCAAACACTGACCTAGATATGGCCCCTGACTGAGGGAATACTGCAGGGACAAGGTCTAAGTCTGGGAGGTTGTCCTCCAGGGCACAACAAGGCCACAAAGGCAGGGAAGTGCAGAAGGAAACACTCAGATAAGGGGACAAAGACAGGGTTTGCTCAAGCTCTGCTTACAGTGAGTGTCTAGTAGCTAACTAGACAGCATCAACAGCACCATGTTCTTTCCTGAAGAGAAGAACAGTCTCTGACTATCATTACCCCCTTCCCAGTTCCCTGTGATGCCCACAGTTGCGTGACGACTAAAAGGATGCATTGTCGCGCACCCAACGTCTCGCCAGCAAGAACAATGCGCGGACACCAGGATCCTTCTGCACCAAAGCGTTTATTACATCTTGAAGAGGAGAGACCGGGGCCCAGAAAGGCGCTGCTTATAAAACCCTAGCACGGCGCGTCCACGCCTGATTGGTCGCTTACCCATGATCTCACTGGCACACCCCGGGGTGGGCAAAGACTTGGCACGAACACACTCTTGCACATGCGCACACAGCTAGTTTCCTGAAAGGAAGTCGGGCTGGCGCAGCGGAAGCCAGCGCCATCTTGTAATGGCGAATGCTATCCCGGCTTTCCACGTGGGGCACAGCGGAAGCCAGCGCCATCTTGTGATGGCGAATGTTATTACAGCTTTCCACATCTCCCCCTTTTTGTTTTACTAGAATAAGGCTGGTCTAGGCCTCTGCAGTTACGTCCATCTGCTGTGGCTCCTGTCTTAGGTCGTTCCTCTAATGTCACAGCCTTATCCGTCATAGGGTAACCCTATCGACACCGGGCCCCATGTCTTAGATTGGTCTGTGCATGAGGAAAGTTGCCCGTCTCTGGATACCACAGTGCTGTGTGACAGTAACTGCTAAACGACCTAGGGCGAACTCTACAAAAGAGGCCAGCCAGAAAATGAGTTAGTGGGGAAATCATGATCACCCTATCGCGTGCAATGAGGAAACCTCAGCGATGTAGAAGGGCTGATCAAAGAGTCATTGAGTCTCTCTCATCCCAGTGCAATGGATCCACAAATCCATGGGGTGCAAGAGCAGAGAACTCAGATGTCGACTAATTTTTGAGGATAGATAACCAAATTTCAGGGTAGGCCCCTTGTTCAATGGCCACAAGTGCTTGAGTGATAACAACCTTGTCACGTTTCTGTTGAGATCTGAGTTTGCAAACCAACCATAGCATAAACACCAATCCACAGCATAGGGCTGCACGAAACAGAGCCACTCCCAATAAGTAGTGGGCACCTCATCTGGTTCTCCTCAGCTGTTACCACCAAGGGCCGTAGTCAAGCCGCTCCTATAATAAAATTTAGAATTCCCAATTGTTAGCAACTACTCCAGAAAGTTCACCCACTGTGCTTGCCTAACAATAGATTGGGGGAGGGTAACTCCAGACACTGCAGACACAATGGCTGCAGCAGTAATGGCTGCTACAATAGCAGCGAAAATGCCAAGGTCTTTCCCAGGACAGTTCAGGATCAGTCATTCTTCTCTGGAACAACCAGCAGGCAATGCAACCATGTCTGAGATCTGCACAACCAGGGCACAGTTCCCCAGTCCACAGCAGCTTCACGCAGGTGGCATTCCTGTGAAGCTACAGACTGCAAAATGACAACACCAGTTAAGGCAGCAAGAGTCACCAGGGGAATGAGGGGGGCAGGGGTAACAGCTGGAGTCCAGTCTTCTCTAGAAAGCAGCAGTGCACAGAGGGTTGGAGCGTAGGCCGCGGTGGGGCGGGACACACGCAGTGGTAACACTGACTGCAGCAACGCCAAAATCTCTGTGATGACAAAAGATGAGGGGGAATCCTCATCTAAGGGCACAGGAATGACTCCAGGGACCCAAACCAGGAGAGCTGAATGAATCTTCATGCTCCCAGGATCAGCAGGTCTCACCAACCACTCAGGCAGCTGGCACACTCCTGTAGCATCCTGTAGAAAAAACACAAAGATTCCGTCTTCCCCATAAAAATACCTGGACAGGATCATGCCAATATATGGATCTTTCTATTTCACCTAGGCAGAAGTACGCCTAGTTGTAGGGTGCCATAAACCTTGGCATCCAAATTTTAAAATTGAAATAAAAAGAGTATTATTTAGCATACAGGGATAACTCCCCCTTTTTATTTATTGAAATTTTGTTAAAATATCATTTATTAAGATAAGTCCTCGAGGATTAAATTGAGGACACTGAGCACTTGTATTTATAAATTGACTTGTATACCAAATTATTGTCTCTAGCATTATTGTTTTGGATATATAAAGAATGAGATTTTTTTGACTAGTTGTTCCTATGTAAGGCCTATAATCTGCCTGGTATCATTGTCCTCCCTTGCTAAAGGGTCCAGGCAATCCGGTTTGAGTTCTTAAATGGTCTATTAAGGAACAGTACTTAGTGTTCTTAACCACTAAGCCATCTCTCTAGCACTTTACAAACTTTATTTACTTAAACATAAGCATTAATTAGAAATGCCAAATCCTGTAAATATTGTCCAGATTCAGTCGTACTAGAAATCCCTGAGCTGGCAGGGTGAGGCTGGGAGTTGAAAGTAAGCAAATGGAGTCTTCCTCTTTTCGTGAGGGTGTGTTATCAACTCCATTACCATTTTCAAAGAGCTGGGTCTATGGTTTTGTTTAGTTGTCTGAGCCAGAGCACTGAAAGGACAGTGAGTTGTCAGACATTCACACTGAAATCATCACTCACTGATTTTATGTAGAAAACCTGCCTCTAATAAAGCATTAAGTAATTGAAATCAATTGTAAACCACAAGCCACACATTGGCTATCAGTATATGAATTGAAAGCTTGATTTTTTAACATTTTAAGAACAGTGGCTACAGCACGTAATTTAATAGTCTGTGTTGAAGCAGGGGAAACTCAAGAGAATAAACAAGTGATCCAATCATACATGTAGCCTTTTCATTAGATGAACCACCTATAAATACACTAAGTGCATTTTCTATGGGTTGCATGCACAAATTTACAGTAAATACAAAAGCATGCAAAGAGTAAAATTATCAATTTTGTAATAACCAATTAACTGTTGTTTGGGATAAGATATGTTTTACCAGGTTTCTTTTTAAAATACTTCCATGACTCTAGCCTACAATTCTGTATTAACACAACTGAAGCTTTATCTCCAATGAGGATAACAAAGGCTTAAGTCCTCTGGTAAGGTGAGGTATTTTGGCAATTAACATATCCTCGGAAGCTTAAAATTAGTTTCAAATATTCTTTTCTGGAGTAGTGTAACAGCTACTCCCCAAATATTAAAGCTCATTTTGAGAGCAAAGGTTTGTAGTAAAAATTTCCATATACACTTAAAGATTCAAAGTTCTAACTTCTTACATTGAAGAAGCAACACAATTACATAATATAAGGCTATTAGCCATTCTTTTGTAAAATTTTTAATGATATCACTTCATGGGCTCTCTAAAATTATAAGCAAGCTCATGAAATGAAAACTCACAATTGCTATGATGTAAACAGATTGCATAAAATCAATCCTCTAAATCTGTCTTGAAATGGCAGTTGGAGTAAGGAAACTGGCTGTAATGCTCTCACAAGTTCTAAAACCTCATCAATTCTTTGTAAATCCTGTAACAATCTCTACCTGTTTGATTTTTTCTCAATTATAAATAAGTTTGAGTTAGTCAATGCAACACTGGCAATCCTTAATCACAATCCCTAAGTTCTCCTTGTAACACCAGAGCACAACCACAAGGTCACCTGAGTTCTGAGTAGTGACTCGGCAGCTGTCCTTGGGGCAGTGGAATTAGCATTAAAATACAGATAACTTCAGGGCAAACCACAACTTTGGAAAACAAAACTCAACCTCCAACAAACGATCTAGTCTCCAAAATCCAGTCTCCAAAACACCGAGTCTAACCTTCATGCTACAAAGTTTGACTGCTAATTCCTACATATGAACGCACGATGGTGCGGTCTCCAATACCTCAATAAAGAGACATTGCCCTTAAAATCTTTTAGAAGCCTGGTTTCTAGGATAAGAGTTCCATAAAAATATTATCTCAATTTAGACCTGTTTCCCTAGGTTGGCTCATGCCACATGTTGTCTAGAATGACTTCATCCAAATTACAGTTTTAAGCCAACTTTCTGTTACCAATATTATACTTTTTTAACCATATCCAATAACCTAAAAGCCAATAGTCCATAACCAAGGCATATAGAGCATATTTATACATTTAAAACCAATCAGAAACAAAATTGAATTGGCTACACATATCTTTAATATTTAGACCAAGCACCATTTTTACTTTTCTAGCTATGATTTTAAGAGAAGCACCTTGTCACCTGCTAAGTCTAATAATAAGTCAGGGATTTTTCTAAGAGAAACAACCATCCACTCCCTTAACATAGAAGCTGAGGAGCTGCTGGCGCCTTTAAGATCAGCTCATGTAGACGGTCACTCCCGGGCAGCTTCTCCAGCTGACCTATGCTCCTAGCTACAGGTGCGGGGCTCTAAAGGCTGATTGAAACTGCTTTTTATTCATTTGTTCCTTTTTGAAACGAGTTAAAACAAAATCAAAATGTGAACGATTGACAGATAAAGTTTTTACCATTTTTTCTTTTGAACATGAAACATTTAAACAACGAGAAACAAAAACCACAGACATAAACTGACAGACATGGACAGCTTGGTGCACCAAGGACAGACAATAGACATAGAGGGAAAAAACTAGATGGTGTCCCAGCAAAGAAACCCAGGTTCCAATAGGAGTCAGCAGAGAGGTAGGATTTCCCCTTTCCCACCACTTCCACGGTGACCATCCATTCGAGTGGAATTGATATGGATGATGGATTGTCTCAATTCCTGGACTAGTCCATCAACGTGTTGAAACCAAATTCCTGTAAGATACTGAGATATATTACGGGATATCTGAGCAGCACGACTGACATTCACAAATGGCATGGAAGTGAAACACGGTCCTGAATATTTCCACTCACAACCCAATTACATTAACTCCATCAAGCTGTGCATGGGCATTGAGATGTCCTTTTGTTTGATTCTCCTGAATAAATTTTTCAGACAGTCTACCTCTATCAAATCTGATCAGTATGACTCTGTGAAGTTTCCAGAGCCTAATCACACCTTTTACAAGCACAAAGACAAAATTTTTCTCCCAAAATACTGTGTTCCTTTTATCTCCTTCTTGTTTCTCTCCCAGGGCGTCCTTTCCCTTATCTCTCGCTTCTTCGGATCCAAGGTCCTTGGAAGGGCCTTTTTTCTTAGGTGCACCTTTTCTCTTTGAGCTCTTTAATCTTTCATTCCGCTCTGTTTCTGACATGCTGTCCTGTAACTCCCCTAGCGCTCCCTGTCCTGCTATTACTGTTGGGCGGCATTTCTCATCTTCTAGGCACGATTTCTGACTGTGCCTAGTGGCAGCCGCAAAATCAAAAACCAAAAGAAAAAGAATGAGCGCTGCCAAAACAATAACAAAAGCTTCCACCGCATCTTCTAATGGGGGAGAGAGATGAGAGAGATCAAGACCAAACATGCCTCTCAGAGCTTACCTTTCGACCTGCAGTTCTGGACCCTCTCCGCGAGCGAAGGCTCTCCTCGGCGCCGGCGATGGCGAGGTGTTTGTCCCAGGTTTCGGCACCAAATATCGCGCGCCCAACGTCTCGCCAGTAAGAACGACGCGCAGATACCAGGATCCTTCTGCAGCAAAGCGTTTATTACATCTTGAAGAGGAGAGACCGGGGCCCAGAAAGGCGCTGCTTATAAAACCCTAGCACGGCGCGTCCACGCCTGATTGGTCGCTTACCCATGATCTCACTGGCACACCCCGGGGTGGGCAAAGACTTGGCACGAACACACTCTTGCACATGCGCACACAGCTAGTTTCCTGAAAGGAAGTCGGGCTGGCGCAGCGGAAGCCAGCGCCATCTTGTGATGGCGAATGTTATTGCGGCTTTCCACAACGCATAACCTTGTGTTTCTAGGAATGTTCTCTCCTAGGCCTCATGATGCCCCTCATAAAGTCGCCTCAAAGGTTGTTTACTGATAGTGTAACAGGGCCCAGACCTGAGCTGACCTCCAGATCTGAGCACAACTGACTCCATGATGGGAGTGTCATTCAGGCTGTGAAACTCAGCATGGAGACAGCACCTCCTGCCAAAATGAAAGCAAAGACCCAATCCATCAATGTCCATAGTCATGGGACAGTCTCTCTCTTCGGGTTTTATTGTTGTGAAGAGATACCATGATCAAGGCAACTCGTAGAAAGGAAAATATTTATTTCGGGCTGTCTTACACTTTCAGAGGTTTACTCCATTATCATCATGGAGGGAAGCATGGTAGCTTGCCAGAAGACAAGGCACAGGAGTTTCCAAATAGGAAAGGGGTAACAAAGGACTGCACATGCGCAGTCTATGAAGTCCCCGCTAATAAGGGCAAACACACCCATAGTCCATGGAGTGCTAATACATTGCAGACACCCAGTAACAAAGGTCGTTCTGTCCAGTGGTTGTGGGGTAGACTTGATAAACCAGAGAAGACGAGGTTACCCATTTAAGCCAATAGGAAATCTCTGTTAACCTGCCAGCGACTGCACTCGGTGTTCAGGGTCACAGTGAAGTCCTGAGCCTTTCTCAGGGTAAGCTTTTAAGGATAAAAAAAGGAAAAGAAAGAAAAGAAAATACCATCATGAGAGAGTTATAAGTGGATATGAGCCAGAAGGCACAGGATACTCATGCTACAATCCACAGATCCAAAGACACGGGAGGGCCTAATGGAGGGTGCTTGAATCTTTCTCAGAAGGGAAAATAAAATAGATATTGGAGGTGTGTGCTAGGAGGGAAATGAGTGGGAAAAAGAGGATTGGAAGGGAGAGTAGGGGACAGAGAAGGGAAGATAGCAGGCTGTGGTGGGGCATTCTCTATGATATGCCAGAGACCTGGAATTGGAGGGAGTGTGTATTGGGGAAAGAGTCCTAGCAGTGGGGATATGGATCCTGAAGTGGCCATATCTTGTAGCCAGGCAGGACTCCCAGTGGATGGAGAAGGGCAACAGCCCACCCACAGAACCTTCACCCCAAAGTGCATCTGCCTGCAATATGTGCAGATATACAAATGCTCCAAATTGAGACCTATCCCGTGGTCAAGAACCAATCCTTGATATTCTGACATGATATTGTGTTATGTTGGCAGACAGGAGCCTGTCATAACTGTCCTCTGAGAGGCTCCACCCTGCAGCCAATGGAAAGAGATGCAGAGACCCACAGCCAAACATCAGATGGAGCTTGGGGAATCCTGTAAAAGAGTTGGGAGAAGGACTGAGGGACCCGAAGAGGACAGGTAGTCCACAGAAAGACCAACAGAGTCCACTAACTCAAACCCTTGGGGGCTCCCAGAGACTCAGTCACCAACCAAGGAGTGAGTTTGGGCTGGACCCAGGCCCTCTGCAATGTGTAGGAGGTAGGAGCTTGGTCTTTATGCAGGTTACCCCCATGTCCAGGGTGGGAGTGGGGTTGTCCCTAAATCTGTTGCTTGCCTGCTGGTGGGTCCTGTTCCCCTAAATGGACCTCCTTATCTGGTCTCCATAGGAGAGGATGCTCCTAGTCCTGCAGCAACTTGATGTGCAGGAAAGAGGGGAAGAGTGGGGAAAATGACACCTAGAGAGGGGCACCCCCTTCCTCAAAGGATAGGGGAGACTGGAATGGGGGAGGAAGCATGTGAGGGGGTACTGGGAAGAGAAGGGGGACTGATAGTGGAATGTAAGTGAATAAATACATAACTTTAATAAAAATTAAAATTAACCGCCCTGTGGTTGCTGGAGGCTGTCTTGCTGGTACAGTTCTCCAGTGGATACAATGGGCTAGAGAAACCCTGTGATGTATGCATGGGAGCTGTTTCTTCTCGGCAGCTGCCATAGCTCAGTCATTGGTACACTGTTAGAAAATAAAATTAAATTAAAGATTAAAAATTTTAAAAAATGAAAAATAAAAATAAAATTAAAAATTGAGAATTAATTCTGAGTTGGCATTCTTCTCTTAACAAGAACAGTCAGTCAGAAGTGAAACTGAAGAGGAAGCAGAAAAGCATGGTCAGTGCAGTTAGACACTTTCCCAGAACTGTGGACTTTGATGGGTTAGGTCTTTGTTTTTGTGTGGGGAGGTGGTGCTGTCTATGTGCTGAGTTTTATGGCCTCAGTGGTATTTCAGTCATTCATGCTAAGGTCTGGGGGCCTACCAATTTCTGGCAGCCTGTTACATAACAACCTCTTCGTTCCTGTGTGAAGATAATAAAAAAAATCATCCTTAGATCACTAACGGGTTTCATTAGCGTTCTGGTTACCTTTAATTTGACAAGCACTGTGCTTCCAATGTTGTTGTATGTATGTATATATGTATGTATGTATTTATGTATTTATGTATGTATGCATATTATACATGTATATTGTATGTATGTTTATCCGTCTATATTTGTGAACATGTATACACATGCAGGTATCTGTGTATGTGTGTAAGTTTGCATGTGCACTTGTGAAATTGATGAAACATGTGGTTGGGCCCAGCCAAGTCTGTGTGTGTGTGTGTGTGTGTGTGTGTGTGTGTGTGTGTGTGTGTGTGTGTGCATGACCATCTCTCTATCCTTTTCTTTCTCTCCAGTCACTTAAGAGTTAAAAGAGTCCAGAGATTATCTCTTGGCCTTCTTGCCACCCCCAAGTAGTTGCGTTTTGGGTCCATTAGCACTATCTGTGCTGACCCTACAAATGCCCTGCTGCTATCAGGGGCAGTGGGGTGGGGGTTTTGGCCCCTATCAGCACCGACCCCAATGGCCATTACCATAATTTATCGCCTTCCTCACTTTACCTGGATGTCAAGCGCGTATTTGACATAACTTCTATTGTAATCACTTCACCTGTCTATGGTAGAAACTAGAATGCTAAGGGAAGTGGCCATGGCCTTGGTTACATCAGAATAGAAAACTAAGCAAGCCACTTATGCAGAGATTGGTATGAGGATGTTTCAAAAATATAGCTGAAGCCGAAGGGGCAGTTTAAGGGCGATACTCTGAAGTGAGGGTATAAAACCTTCCCGGGCAAACTATTTAGACACTGCAGGGCCCCAACAGGAAGAATAAGTGGATCCAGGAGGGAAGGGGTAGAAGTAATCTGTTCCACTTACCAGCTGCCCTGCTGTGGCTACCAGAACTTCATTCCTTTGAGTTTCTTGGTTAGACTTGATTCCAGGAAAGCTTTTTCCTGTGCTGCCAAACAGTAAAGCTTGCCACACCAGCAAACACTCCTCCTCTGCCTCTGTACAGTGCCGCAGTGTAAATCTGAAGGGAGAAAGGTCAATACTAAAATGTCTGGGTTCACGATGCCAATAATAAGCTCAGAAATCTGTTCTTTGGAAGTTCAATCCTGTTTATGCTTCAGTTCTGTACGCCTTGCAGGCTGGAACCAGATGACGGCGCGCCCCCTGCCGGCCAAGCAGTAACTCCCGGGAGGTGGAGTGGCCTGGCTCTCCTGCTGTGCCAGACTGGATACTACAGGGGGCACGGACCCAGAAGCAGAAGAAGGTAGGGCAGAGAGATCCTGAGAGCAGAACACAGGTGCGCAGGACCAGTAGCGACTTGCCATTTCCAGGAACGGCTTTCTGGATCCAGTTATTTGAAGCAGGCAGACACACCTTTGTCTTGGAACCCAGATAAAATGTCAGGGTAAAAAGAAACTCTTTCCTGATTGCTTTTCCTCACCGTTACTGGCAAGTTCTTCTAGTCTGTTGGGAAAACATTCCTTTGACACTCTAATGAGCAACTTCTTCCAGTTTCTAATGTAGGCTGACAGCGGCTGCTCTGTTTTCAGCTCAGATTGGGGTTGCTGAGACTGTTGTGTTTTATAAAACAGAGAGCAGGATATGTTTGTAAGAGCCAGGTGTGGTGTGGTGGGAGGAGGTGCCCCTGAGGGCCCATGCTGAGGCGTCCCTTCCCCCCTTTCCCACTCACCCCGAGGCACCAGCAATACAATGGGTATAGTGTAGAATACAGTTAATTTAGGACATGGGCAGGGGAGTTGAGAAGGGAGTAGAGACAGAGAAGGAGAGAGAGAGAGAGAGAGAGAGAGAGAGAGAGAGAGAGAGAGAGAGAGAGGCAGAGAGAGAGAGAGACAGAGAGAGACAGAGACAGAGAGAGAGACAGAGACAGAGAGAGACAGAGACAGAGACAGAGAGAAATAGAGAGAGACAGAGACAAAGAGACACACAGAGCAAGAGATGGAGAGGAGAGGGAAGCCAGGAACACGTGGAGAGAGGGAGGAGGAGGTGGAAGGGGAGAGAGTGAGAAAAGGGTCAGGACAAGAAGAGAGTCAGAGAGAATAAGAGATCGAGGAGGGGAAAGGCAGCCCCTTTTATAAGCCAGGCCTGCCTGGCTATTGCCGGATACCCGCTGGGGAGAACCTAGAGGGAATGCTAACACAGACATCCAGGCATGTGGACTGAGCATTCTCTGGAATTCTCTGCCTCCCCAGTGTAAGACAGTGATGTCTCAAAATACCCAGAGTATTGTACTCTGTAAGTCAATAAGTGGTGTGTCAGTGTGTGTGTGTGTGTGTGTGTGTGTGTGTGTGTGTGTGTGTGTGTGTCCTTTAGAGAATACTACAGAACATGTAGAAATCAACTTATCCACTCATGGACTCATGCAATCAACAGACTCATAACTGGAGGCCACAGAACAGAGAAGACCAGTGTTGAAAAGGAGCATTAGTCTATGCACCCTCATTTCAGAGATGAGGGGTAAAGCGCTGGAGGCCAGAATCAAATGCTGTCATGAGATACTGCCAGAGAGAAAAACTAAGAAAGAGACTGTTCCTTGCAGGCTTTAGCTTTTTGAACATTTGCCATTGTCAACATCATGAATCCTTCCTAATTCTTTGATGGGAGAGCTAAGACTGCTTGCTCCTCCTTAATCAGCTTCCCCAATCAACAAGTTGCCAGAGTGGTCTCAGGCTGTCCCACGGTGCAATAGCCAAGTTTTCTGCATCTCCAACAACAGACTGAGAAAGTCACTTGTTACTGTGTGGTCAGAATTCCTTTCTACTGGTTGTTGGTCTCTCTAGTAAAGGAATTTTTAAATATATTCAGAAGAAAGCTCATTTGGTTAGAATTTAGGAGAAAAAGCAAGGAGAGGCAGGCAAGCTGGGCATCCCAGCAGGCACTAAGAGGGAAACAGAGAAGGCAAGAAAGACTTGCCTTCTAAGTGTGAGGCAGCAGTGTGTGTCAGCAAACAGCTGTGAAGAGCTGTGTCCAGACAGAGAGAGAAAGCTCAGGTGTGGGGCAGGGGGATGCTTAGGACTTTGGTCAGTATCCAAAGGGAAAGTTATGCATTTTAGTTAAAACTCGGGAAAGCAGGCGACTTCCAAGTGGTTTGGTCACTGCTTGGATTCTCATTGAGGGGATAATTCTTCTTGCCCTTGGCGTGACTTCAGGTGACTCAGCTTCCTGAAGGAACAGTCCCTGTTAGAACTTAGCAAACAGGGCAGGGTCAGAGACAGCAGCTGAGCAGTCAGTCACCCTCCAGGTGATCTTTATTAGCAGAGCCTCAGAGCCACAGGCAGCCAAGACTGGGCCTTGTAATGGGAGACTATGAGAGGCAGCACACCATGGCCATAGGCAGCCAAGGCGGGTGGGGTGGGCCAGGAGCTGGAGATTTTCCTTCAATTCCTGAGGACAAGGAGGCCATCTGATCTCTGGAGCAGATCCAAGGGTCAAATGTCAGCCCAGAGATGGAGGAAGAGTTCAGATTTCTTTCTTTGGGTCGTTGAGGGGAACCAGCTTTTCCTTAATGGGCCTGAAAAATCCCATTGGGGTTCATGGGAGGTGGGATCCGAAACTAATTATGACAGGGGAAGAAAAGGTCTTCAATGGCCTCCGAGCCTTCATGACGATCTACACAGCTAACAGTCATCGAGCTCTGCAGGGTCTGAGACGCTGAAGAGGCACTGAGTGGCCTTCTTCTTGCAGCTCCTTGTCATTCCCGGAGGAGGACTTGAGAGAGCGCCCTATGCAGCATGGAAGCCTTCGATGAGGGGGCTCCAGCTGGTCTGTCCCTGCTGAGCCTGGGAGGCAGGCTTTGTTCTCCACAGATGTCAGCTGGGAGCTAGACCAGCACTCATCAGGCTTCTTCCTCTGAAGAAGACAGGAGCTGGCAGGGAGCAGAGGGCAAGCTCCTTCCCTCTGGAGTGCAGAGACTGGCTTCAAGCTCTTCCTTGGATTCCTTCATGTTGGATCCTGCTCTATCACATTTCCTCTTCTGAGTTCCCAGCCTAGACTGCCTGGGCTCTAATGGGCTCACGGTGGTGTGCAAATAAGGTTTAGAACAAAGGAAACAAATCAGACAAGAGCTGGGCAGTGTCCTCTGGAAGAACAAGGAGTCTGCCCCAGTCACTGAAAGTTCACTGCCAGGTCAGCTGATGGGGGCAGGTCCGTGTCTCACAGGGATGGGAATTGGTAAGAAAGTTTCTGTGCAGGCTGAGAAGATGTCTAAGCTTCTAAAAGCACTGGTTGCTCTTCCAGAGGACCCAAGTTTGAGTCCCCTGCCTCCCTTGGCAGCAAGCAGGCGGAACTGCAGTTCCAGAAGGATCTGTCACCCTCTTCTGGCCTCTATGGGCACTACCAACATGGTGCACAGATGCAGGTTAAACTCCCATACACCTGCCACATCCCCAGCTATATAAACATCCATGTATATGTATACATACATATTATTAAAGTTTCTGTCTGTTCTAGTTGACCAGTGGCTTTTGCAGACTTTCCTGCATCCTTTTTCTGGGCGATAACAGATGGGTGGGTGGTGAGTCTGTTGGTTGGTTCCTTTTGCTGGCAGCCTTTGTGGCTCCTTTCCTCTGACACATGAGGAGAGAGATGTCACAAAACTGAGTGTGGGGGCTGGAGAGATGGCTCAGTGGTTAAGAGCACCAACCGCTCTTCCAGAGGTCCTGAGTTCAAATCCCAGCAACCACGTGGTGGCTCATAGCCATCTGTAATGGGGGTCTGATGCCATCTTCTGCTGTGTCTAAAGACAGCTACAGTGTACTCATATACATTAAATAAATAAGTAAATAAATCTTTAAAAAAAACTGAGTGTGGGATAGTGAGGGAGGGAGCACCTACCACTAACTTAACAAACAAGCCTCACACCTTTAGCACTCGGGGAGGCCCATACCCTGCTGGCCCTACTACAGGGACAGGAACCAGGTTACATTATCCCTTTCCTGTTGGCCATGAAGGAGGACACAGCACCCAAATAAATGCTTTCCTTTATAAGAGTTAACTTGGTCATCGTGTCTCTTCACAACTATAAAACCATGAGAAAAAAAACTTCCCATGATTATGGACATTGATGTATTTGATTTTTGTTTTTATTTTTGGCAGGTGGTGCTGTCTCCATGCTGAGTTTCACAGCCGGAAAGGCACTCCCATCATGGAGTCAGTAGTGTGAAGATCTGGAGGCCAACTAAGGTCTGAGGCCATGTGACACTATCAGTAAACAACCTTTGAGGTGACTTTATGAGGAGCATCATGAGGCCTAGGAGAGAACATTCCTAAAAACACAACGTTATCCATCTTTTAGCCCTCAGTGTCACAGCTGTGGGCATGACAGGAACCAAGGAGGGGAAATGATTGTCAGAGTCACAGCTCTGATGTCTCCTCATGAAAGAGCAACTGTTATTTACCCACTGCTGTTGACACACAATCTAGCTAGTTCCTAGATACTACTGCAAGCATATTTTGAGGAAACAATGTCTTTGTCCCCTTCTCTGAGTGTTTCCTGCTGCACTGTTTTCTGTGCAGAAATTATTATATGTACGTGCATGTGAGACTGTCCAGGTGTGTGGAGACCAGAGGTCCACACTGAGCATCTTCCTCACTTGCTCTCCATGTAAGTTTTTGGAATCATAGTCTCTCAGTGAACTTGGAGCTCATCAATTTGTGTCTGCTGGGTGGCCAGAGAGCTCCAGGGATCAACTTGTCTCAGCCTCCCGGTGCTTGGTTACTGAAAAAAACTATCTCCCATCCTTAGTGGCTGTAGACTGTTTTTGCTTTTTTTTTTATTGTTTTGTTGTTGTTGTTGTTTGTTTGTTTGTTTTGGTTTTTTTGTTTTGTTTTTGTTTTGTTTTGTTTTGTTTTCTGAGAGGCAGGTCTCATTACTTAGCCCTGGTTGGCCTGGAATTTGCTTGCATAGATCAGGCTAGCCTCAGACTCCTCCAGAGCCTCTTGACTCTGCCTCAAGTGCTGGAGGTAAAAGCTTGTTCCACTGTGTCTGATGACATGGAAGAGAGCAGCTACTTCAGATTTTGTTGGGTGTGGAATCCAGGAAATTGAGATCCACACTGTCCAAGTTTTGGACTTCTCAGAAGGCAGAAATAAAGATTTTTTTCTAGATTGAAAACTGTAAATCTTTATATTTGCTGTTAATTTAAAAACCTAAAAGGCACACTATACGTCACCCAGAACATAGATGTGGGCATCAGCCCTCTGCTCCACTTTGTGGCCTTATCTGTTGCTCTTGGCCACATCTTCGCCCTTTACTGTGACTGTGAACTTCCAGGAAGAACAGTACAAAGCCAAGCACACAGACAAGTCAGCGAGTGGAGACGAGTTAGGCTTATCACAACATTGCGATGGACAGCACATTTGAAGAAGCAGCCTGTCCCAGCAAGTTTAGGACCTGGTCACCAGCTTTTTGTTTTAAATGAAAAGCAGTGAGGTCACTGAGAGTGCACGAGGGACAAACAGGCAGCCCCTCCTTTGCATACCATCTTTAATCCCCTGCCCGGTTCATCTTCCATTTTCTTCTCCTGCCAGCTCTTCTCCTTGGAGTTGTGGTCCTTTGAGGTTTCTTGTTTTCTCACTATGTCATTCAGGTCAGCCTGAATCTTCTGGCCTTTATCTCCCAGAGTGTTGGAATCATGGCAGGAGCCATGGAGCCCAAATGGACCTTGCATTGGTCTACTAGAGCTCTCTTGCTCATTTGCAGTGGTATCAAGTGTAAAGGGGTGGTGAGATGGCTCAGCTAGCAAAGCCCTGAGAAAAGGGGTGGGGTAAGAAATGAGATCTCAGTGGAGTAAAGGGACACCATGCCTGAAGTATCATATCCTTGTAGGAACAGTCTTTAAATAATGTACTATAACCATGAGTGTTCGCTGGTGAAGATTATTTTAAAAGCTGGTCACATGATAACAGAACCATGCTACATGGGTTCTACTTCATTATAAAATCACTCCCTCCTGTGCCTTGAAACTCCCTCCTCCCTCCAAAATACTGGTGGTCATTCTGATGTCCCAAGAACACAACAGTTAAAACGCCCTAAGCAACAAGGTGTCGTTATGTGTCAACAAGCTGCTTATCAGAACCCAGATGGTGACAGCAGAATCCATTTCTTCCCCACCCCTCTGTCTCTTCTGTCTTGGTCTATTTTCAGGCAGAAATCCCATGCACATTGGTAAGGTGGTGGTTTTGTGGCAATCTTTTCTGGAATCAGCTCTCTCACACCAATGAGACCAGAAGAGAGGTGGTGTTAGCAGTGAACTGAAACCAGGATAACCCCTGGAAGGGCTTCCGGGTGGGTCTGGTTTGTATTCTCATTTCATACTCCAGGACCACAAGGTGGGGCAGGGAAGCAAGTGAGAGTTTCCAGAAGCATACTTGGCAGTCAGCAGGTGGAAGGCAGCAAATCCTTGCTTCAGCCATTTCTCAGGGCCATTCTGCTTCAGGTAGCTGGTGCAGTCAGTCATGCTCCTCAAACAGGCAGTACCACAGCACAACTGAACCAAGTAAAGTACTAAATAAGTCATCAAATCAGTATCTAATAGTTGGTCTTTTCTAGCATATTCTACTCCAGTGGGAACAGGGTCAAACCCAACGGTCTCAAGCATGAATGAAGTGGAAAAGTCTCCACCTTTATCCCTCAACACTCAAGACAATGTTTCTCAATGTCAAGGTCTCCCAGCATTTAACACTGGATCCCAGAAGCATGTGGTTCTTGCTGATTACATCACATGTAGATCAGGGGCCCTGGTCATCAACTCTTCCTGTGGTAGCCATTGGGCTCTTCCCTTTCCAACTGCATATCTGGATGAAGCCAGACTTCATATAATTCAACAGAACCATGATGTAGAACAATACAGATGAAAATCACATCTGGAATCAAGATGTCAGCTCTACAGACATTTTAAAAATATAATCCAGGATCAATTCTCTTATCTTTTTGTTTTGAAAACAACGTGTGTACTAGGAAGATCTGGTGACACATGTCTTTAATTCAAACACTTGAGAGGTAGATGCAGGAGGATCAGGAGTTCGAAGTTATCTTTGTCTACAGAAAGAATCTGAGTCAGCCTTAGCTACATGAGACACTGTTTCAAAAAGCCCCCAAGCTTCACCCATCTCTCCAAGTCCCCAAACAAATGAAATTAAAACAAAATAGGATTACTTCTTGAAAGTATGATACTTGTGTAAACATGTACTTTAGTAAGTGGTGGATGACCTGATATACATAAAATTCTATGGTTTTGAATTTAAGATGAATATGAGCACATATAGTAAATATGTACAAAAATGTTATGTAAGCCTTGGCAAATTTTTTTAAGACAAGATTATCCCTGTAGCTTTAGCTGTTCTGAAACTCACCAGGCTGGCCTCAAACTCAGAGATTCTCCTGTCCCTGCATCCAAATGCTGGGATTGAAAGCCTGCACCGCCATTGCTCAATAGTCGATGCTAGTTCTGGAGTATAAAATGACACCTCGATTCAAATGTTCATGTTGGGGTCTGGGAGTCATCCCACAAACCACTCAGACACAGATCTCAGTCAAACAGGAATGGTTAACTGAACACCACACCCCAAGGCTTATAGATGAGGGACTCAGGTCAAACTTTGGAGCTGATTGTGACCTTGAGTCAAGATTCTGTAGAGATTTATTTAAACCTAAGATCTACAAGTGTTTGTTTTCACCAATCAGGAATTAGGGAAGAAGACGTCCTTAGGAATGTCTTTGTCATAAATTTATCCTGTTTTCATTGGTTGGAGTATTCAACTGTGGCAGGGGACTTGCCTTGTCTAACATTCATGTCTTAACTTGCCAACCGGGATGTAAGTTACCATAGATACATATCTTTCTGCAAGGTAGTCATAGGGAGCTTTTGCAAATCTAAATTCAACTCAAGAACTACTCACAATGGAAGTCTTAATGTAAATAGGTGCAGGTGTCTCTCTTACATTGAGGTCCACCCCATGGGGCAACTTATAAAGGCAAATACCATAGGGCTTATACACAGGTACTGGAGGTGCTGCTGCATGGTTGGTTGGGGTACAAGCATCTTGTGAGTAACTACACAAAGCAACTCTGTTGACTTGTATCATGATTTCCAAGGGAATGGGACATAACAGAAGATGTAATCATCGAGGGCATGAGAAAGTTTCCTAGCAACAGTAGAAACAACACATGAGAAAGTTTCCTCATAATATTAGTAACAGCATAAAATGTCAGCCTAGCTTGGAAACAGTGACCTAGGCCTTAACATTTCACCTAGGCCGTGCTATTTTACCTAAGTCTTCACAATCTGCTTCCTGCTACTAAGCACTATGGAGATAAGGGGGTGGGTGGAGTGAGGTGGTGGGTCCACCAGCAAAGGCCCTTGCAACTCAAGTCTGGTAAACTGAGATTGACTCCTAGAACCTATGTGAAAGGGGGAAAAGCAAGTAGATCCCACTAAAGTGACCTCTGACTTCCACACACCCTATAACAACTAAACAGAAGTTTAAAAGAGGGACCAGTGGTTAAGTTTATCAGTAAATTGTTAATCTGATCTGAGCTCCCAGTGGGAGCATGCATGGCTCTGTACCCCATCAAGACCTCTGGATTCGTGAATGAAAGACGCACACACTGCCAGCTTATTTATGATATGCCTTACTAGCTCAATGTCTGGGCACTTCCAAACCTCCCTGGGCTTAGCACACACTCCCTCTGGTATTCCTGGGTTAACACTTCCTAAATCCCCACCATGTCACCCTTTCTGTTGGAAATTTATTCTAGAGCTTGGTCTTAATTAGGCTCTCCCAAAACCACACAGGAAACTGCGTGTTCAAACGCTGAGGGTCCCTGTCCCCAGTTGGTTTGAGGAGGTTGTGCAGATGGTGGCCTTTGAGGCCAAGACTTGAGTTCCCTAGCCTGGCCTGATGCCTTGTTCATTGTCTGCTTTCTGAACGTGGATATACTATGACCAGCTATTTTCCTATTACGATGACTTCCATGACTACTGTCATAACTTTGACAGAATGCTGGACTGTGTCCCAATGTCCCCCTGGAACTGAAAGCCCAAAGGAACCCACTTAGTTTTCAGGTTGGTTTTGCCCTATTTGATCACAGCAGTTAGAAAGTAACCAAGGAAGTAGTGTTTGCTTTCAAGCTGGAGTAGCAAATCACTGGAAATCGCCAGTGATACAGTCAATTCTCCAGGATTCCGGGCAAGCCTTTTTGGTAGGAGACTAGAAAATATCTTAGGCACCTTGTTTAAGCACAAGAAACCATTCTACAATATATAGATGATATTTGTATACACACTGGTACTAGAAAAATCTGAAACCAAAATATTTTAGCATTTTGAGCCTTCTAGCCTCCTGTTACCAAAACTACCAGAAAAGACCCAGATAATTCTGCGAAAACTACCACATTTGGTATGGATTTCAGTTTCTACAGCTGTGTAATAATCTTATTGTATGTTTGAGTAAAATTGAATTAATTATATGAAAAATAAAGATGGACGTTTCTCATTTAGAGGTTGCTGAATTTTATTGAATCTGGGTGCTCAATTTTATTTTAATGGGTAAAACCTCTTTCTGGGGCTATCAAGAACTCAGACTTGGGTGACCATAGCTGGGATGGTAAATTGGAAAAATCCTGAACCAGATGAAGGAGGCAGAAAGACAAGACCTTGTCCTTAAGATATTAGTTCGAACAGTTGGGGACAGTATGTGACCTATAGTAGATTTTTTAAAAAAAGAAATTAGATGTTGTAGCACCAGAACGACCCCTGTCCAAAAGCTCTGGCAGCCATGGCACTGCTAGTCCAAGAGGCCCCCAAGCTCTTTTGAAGGCAATGACTAGAAGCTCTCATTCCCCACCAAGCAAAGTCTGTAGTAGAATTAAAGGGCTACATAGGATTAACTGGAAATAAACACCAGAGGAGCTTCCTAGACAACTAGAGGTGACTATGAAAACACAGAGTACACCAAATCTGCTTCACTTATGCCCACAGTAGTGACCTCCTGTCTGGTACACTGTGTGCTGAGACTATCGCCTCCACATGTGCCAGCCAGGCTCACTTAGGATTAACCTGTGGATAATCGTGGGGAGGAAAATTTTCTGAAAGGCAGCTCTAAGCTCTAATATGTGGACTCATTCTAGGGAAAGATAAAGAAAAGACTGACATCTACATTACTTTTTAGTATACCTTCATGATGTTGTATAAATCTGCTGCTATCTTTGGTAATTTGAAGAAGGTTGACAGTCAACATCTCACCCATAAAACATAAACATGAGAGAGTCCAAGCCTACTGGAAACTATCTAAGTTTTGTTCAAGTGTCAGTCATCTACTGGAAGGGCCACCAGAAGGGTGTTCATGTCTAATGTTGTCCATGAAAATAGGACAGCACAGAGAAAGGCAAAGAAGAAGCGTTAAGGATGGATGCCCATGAGAGCACGGATCCTTCCAGAGACAGACGATATAGAACAATATATACATCATTCTTGCAGTCAGCCGTGAAAAGGGCCATGGAAACTGGCCATGGATCAATGTGGGAAATAAGATAATTTCCCATCTAGGTCCTGTACTGAGGAGAAGTCAGGGACTACATGACTCATTCCATTCAGGGCAAGAGAAACTTGACTGTTCTTGGGTAGGGACTTACCCACAGTAAAGCAAGAATATCAGGCCTACAACCTTCACTACTCTGCTCCCTCATCCTCTACACTCCTCAGACCAACCCAGAGTGGAGGGTCCTATCCCAAGGAGAACTGGCAGGAGGAATGTACTCCTGTGTCTCCTTGAGGTAGCTTCAAATATGTGTAAGTGTTTGTACACACCTCACTGGCTGGATAGAAACTTTAGCCACTGGGGTCAAAAATACTACAGAGGACTCAGTCACATGTCCCTCTAAAGGACACTATCCCAAAGTTTGGCCTCTCAGGATTATTAAAGTCTCACGAATGAACCTTCCTTTTCACCACAGGTGACTCAATCTATACCCACAAGTCTAGGGATAAAATATTGCCTGAACCCTGATTGGAAGCCCCAGTGGTATTGAATGGATTAACCAACCTCTTAAGTAAATTCTAGCAAAACTTTGCCACGAAACCTCTGGTAAATGGATGAAAGTGTTCTCGTTGCCCTCAGGAGTGTTAGGACAGCTCCACAAACTGACACCAAGGAGAGCCCGTGTGTGTAGTATGGAAGCCTGTTCCTCACGTTGGTTCTGGGTTACACTCTGAGGCCAATCAATTGATTCAGTACAATACACTATGAACTTGGGGGCAAGTCTAACAAGCCCTATAGGAGGATGGGAACAAAATTGTTTTACACACCCAGTCTAGAAGAAACTGGGTTCTCCTGGTATGATCCACAGACCACTTGTATCCTCTGTGGAAGGGACCTTACCAGGTGATCCTGAGAACCCCAATGACTGTCACATTGTTTGATATTAACAGCTGGGGTTATATTTTCAATTTAAAATCAGGGACCTCAAGGTAGAGACTCTACCTGAGGCACGAGGAATGTACCCTGATCTGTGATCCAAGGAAAGCTCTCAAACTTCTTTAATGGACCAGTAGTTGACTCAGCAATTAAAAGCACTGGTGATGACCCTAGAGTGAGCTGCAGAGTCCTTAAGGCAGAAGGAGGGGACCAACTTCTGCAAGTTGTCCTTTGACCTCACATACATGACCTCCACATACGTGCTGTGGTCTCTGTGCAACCACCAACACAATAAGTGTAAATCATTAAAACAGAACAGCAAACAAAAAACCTGAACAATCATCAAAAACCCCCCAAACCCCTGAAACCCCATCAGCTACCGTGCAGGTTCAGATCATGCGTGTTAGGGAGGTGGTCATGGGGAGCATAGGCCACCCTAGCTGCACAGAGAGAAGACACCAGAGGAGAAAAGTGCCAACGCCTGTCTCAGAGACAAGAACGGCCACCTGGATAAACACAAAGGAATGGAAGGCCTCTGTCTCCATTTCCTGGGCAATCTCCTAGCTAAAGGCAAGAGGAAGACAGAGCATCGGGCTGCTAAGCCACTGTCCTCTGAGATGGATAGGGCACTCCAGAGAGTAGAGTGTACAGATCCAGTTCCTGGTGTTTGTCCATGTAAGGGTTAGATAGAAAATAGTGGTGTTTGTCATGGAAATGTCATTCCTTTGTGTAACCCTAATTTGTTCTCATTCAATCCTGTGCCTCTCTGCCCTTTCATACACATCCTCACCCTGTGTGGCTGGGTCTCTGGTTTCAGACAGTCCCCTTCTGCCTCCCTACTCCATGTATTCTGCTATCCTATTTACACCTTCCTTAAGACTTCTTCACTTCTCACCTAATTACATGTCTGCTTACATATAAATACACAAACACACACACACGCACATGCACACAGCTCAGACAGGCACAGGCACACACACTCTTGCACACACACACACACACACACACACACACACATCCTATTTTTCAACAACAAAAAAAAATCGATTGAGGTGGAGAGAGAGCTCAGCAGTTAAGAACACTGAATGTTCTTCCAGAGGACCTGGGTTCATTCCTAGTTCCCCTGTAGCTAACAATCATCTGTACCTCCAGTTCCAGGGATTCAACTCCATCTTCTGCCCTCTGCTGGCATCAGGCACATATAGGGCACACAGACATTCAATAAGAAAAACACCCATATACACCAAATAAAAATGATAAGTTAAAAATAAAAGTTCTGCATATGAGAGAAAATGTGGCATGTGGCTTTCTGAGTCTGGCTTATTTCAGTTAACAGGATGATTTTCAATTTTTTCCATTTTCCTACAAATGTCAATGTTGGGAGGTGAGTCTAATGCTTTGATTTAATCAGGAATCGGTGTGTCCAATGGCTGAAGGAACTTGTCCACAATTGGTTTTGATCAATCAATAAAGAACCAACAGCCAATGACTCAGCAGAGAGAGATGCAGGGATTTCTAGGTTCTCTGGAGCGGGGACAGACAGGAGAGGGGACAGACAGGAGAGGGGACAGACAGGAGAGGGGACAGACAGGAGAGGGGGATTTGCAGTAAGTATGGCTGAGAAAGCATCTCTCGAGTGTTTCTTCAGGGCATAGAGCCATGCAGGCTGTAATTGGGGAGTACAGTAGGGCTGTCTTCACCTCTTTCTAGTCTCCACAGCGCTTTCACAAGTTGGCATCCACAAGTGGTAAATACAAGGTCCCCCTTTCCCTTCACCATTATCCTCAAATCCTTGACAGCATTAGTCTTTCTCACTCCCTTTCTTCATGACAGCCCTGCTGACTGGGAAAAGAAACAACATTCATGACAGCCTTAGCTATTAGGGAAATGTAATTGAAACAATCTTGAGGATCTCTGAGTTGGATCCCACCCTGTCTACAGAGTGAGTGCCAGGACAGCCAGGACTGCACAGAGACCCTGTCTCAAAAACAAAACAAAGCAAAACCAAACAAAATGGCCCCTCACACCCAACAGCTTAAGGGTCCATCTCACCCAGTCACTGTGGTTAGCATGAAGAAAACTGAGCACAATGCTGGCCAGGATCCGGGGAAAGAACAAACCTGTTTCCTCCTGGCAGGAGTGTAAGCTGCTGTGGCCACATGGAAATCAATGTGGCAGTTCCTCCACAGTCAACCGTCTGATCCAGCAATACCACTGTATGTGCCCATTTGTCATATACAACTAGAGGGTGAATGTGGGACACATTTGCACATGGAGTTCCATTCAGATGGAAAGAAGTCAACTTCTCAAGAAATGGTTGGAACTGGACAATATCTTAAGTGCAGTACTCAAGGCTCAGTGAGACAAGGGTCATGTGCTCTCTGAGATGTGGACCTTAGCTGCAAACATTAAGTGGAGCATACCTGGCTGTTCCTACATAGCTGTGGGGGTGGAGCTTAGACAGAATACCAACATTCCCCCATTTTTGGTTTAATAAAAAGGAAAAATGAGAGGCAATGGTGGGACAGGAATAGGGTCATTGTGATCTCTGACTACTTCTTTCTTACTTTGGGGTAACGTGTCTCTAGGGAACATAGAAAAATGGGTATGGGATGTTTGTCCAGTCTTAGAGTTGGCTGTTTTCTTGTCGTGCAGGGTCTGTGGAACCATCTGAGGGTAGGTCAGAAGGAACAGGTGCACTAGGAGCGTCTGTGTCTGTGACAGGAGATTGGAGCATCTGGAGGTGGTTTCTCTGGAGCTGTCCTGGGTGTACTAAGTGCCTGGACTTGACACGATTCTGAAATACATATATATATATATATATATATATATATATATATATATATATATTATAAGCACAGAATAAGATTAAGTGTGTTTAGGAGAAAAGAAATTTTTTCTTAGATGTACAATTGAAACCAAGAGGAATCCCACCCTTTGGGATAGGTATTAAGTGGGAACTTTAGGCAGATATACTTATCTGGATGGAGTCTATTTGGTCCATGACAGGTAGATCTGAGTGCGTTTCCTGTAGCTTATAAGGTTATGAAAATAAGAACATGAACATTCTTTAACATAAGCTTTTTGTGGAACAGAAGGAAGAATTTGTCCTACAGAACATGTCCTGGGTGTCTTCAAACAGTTTGCCACAGCAAAACACAGAGAAAGCAGTTTCCAGATCCTATCTGGAAAGGCTGTTTAGCAACAGATGAAGACGTCCCAGACTCAGGGGTCTACCTGAGAAGCTGGTAAAGGTCATACCATGTCCATGATAGCAGATTTGCTGGCTACAGGAAGCAGAAGAGCTGCAAGCCAGTTTGAGGTTAGGCAAATCGCTAAAGCAATATAGAGGCTCCCAACTTGGCTAGAAGATCCCTTCCCAATAAGAGGACAGGGCATGTTTGCACTACCATAAGAGAATGGCTGAGAGGTACACCCCAAAAAATATAACTAAGCAATGGGGTTTGGTGAGGAAGGTTAGGTTACCCCCTACCCTGACAATGGACAGGGAAACGGGAGAGAGATATGGGTCCGCAAAACTCCATTAGGACCGGGTGACTATACTGTCCAAGAAGAAAGAGAGGGGTTACCCAGGGCTCTACTAGTGATGGCAGTGGTCAGGTCCAGGGAACTCAGGCCCCTTCAGTCACCCATAACCAAGTCCAGGAGATCCACTGGAGGGTTATCTGATGTGATGTCCCCCTGTCCTGTGCAACATAAAGGCAATTGACAGCCTAGCGTCCCTCTTGATGGCACCTAGGACATGACCCCTTCGCTTGCAGAGGTTAGGGAAAGTGTTTCTCTAATGACCTTGTCGAACATGCTTGTAGCAGGAGCCTGGTGGTCCCCTAGCCTCAGAAGGCCAGGAATTCCTGACAGTGGCCGAGGCTGGTTGGACAGCCTTTGCCAGCATATGATACTTTAGTCTGCGAGCCTTCTCAACACTTCAGTGGTACACTTAAAGGTCAATGCCAAAACTTATGCCCGTGAGGGCAAGCAGCCCCTTTTATAGTGTCCGGTACAATTGGCTGTTGCCAGGCAACTGTGGGGCAGAGCATACCTGGCTGTTCCCAGGTAGCTGTGAGGGTAGAGCTTAAACAGAATATCAACAGTGTTACTGCATTGACGACAAGAGACAGAAAAGAGTCACCAGGAAAGAAGGCTTTGAGGGAGAGAGTGCTAGAAAGAACTCTGTCCCAGGAGAGTGCCATTGTCAAGAATGAAATTCTCTAGAGCATGGGTGTCTGTGCTGAGGGCTAGAAGAAAATAGAAGTCTTAGATGACAGTTTAACAGGGATAGCTAGCTCTGTCACCTCCTTGTTTGGCTCTCAGTCACTCTTTTCCCAGGCAGAAAAGGCTGTGGATATTGTGGCTGGAGCATGTGGCCAGAGAGGTTGGAATGGCAGGGAGAAAGTGATCCCAGAATGCAGAGCAGGGGAGTGCTGGGGCCCACAGGGTTGGTGGTGGTGTTTGGTTGGTTTTATTTAGGCTTTTATTCTTGGAGAGAGGAACTCAGGTATTCAGAGCTAGCCTCAAATTTACAGTGTAGCCAAGGCTGGCCTCACACTCCTCATACTTTTGTCTCTACCTCAAGACACTGGGATTATGGGATGCTCTGTCTATGCAGCACTAGGGACTGGACTCAGGATTCTCCACATGGTTGGCAAACACTGCCAACTGGACTACACACTCAGCCCCTCCATGCTGTGGTCACTCCGGACCATCATGCCTGCTCTTCTGTACTGCACGGATCCAAGTCTTACTAGGCTTGGAGATGAGCTCCTGATTAGAACCCACACTTCCAGTCGTGCCTGCCCGAAGTCACATTCTGTACCACACAGTGGAGATCTTAGGTTGTATCAGCCTCTGATGTAGCACACTTCCTCTGAGCACTGCCAGGAAACCCTTCCTTTTTAACCTCCCTTATCAAGGGTCTGAACTTCATGGATTCCTGTCATTTACACCACTGCTTCTCTCTGTGAAGGCTAGGAGACCTGTCTGCCCAAAACACACCTGGATTCCCGTTTGTGTTAGGACTATTTCTGGCTACTGCACACTCTGCAGGAAGCTTGACTTCTGAATTTTCTGCTGTTTAAGTTCAGTTGGTAGTTAGATAATTTAGTACACATTGAGAGATGTGTTCCCCATGTGTTAGTTTTGTTATGATTGATGGTAAATCTAACTGTGATCTACCAGGAGAGTTAAAGTAAATTTACGATATATAACAGACTAGGAAGATACTTGAGCAGGCAAAACTTGCTTTTTATTAGGTTTTAGAAGTAGCTTTAGCCAACAAAAATTTAAAGTAAAAATTACAAACAGTTTTTTGTGAGTTCAAATCCTGCTTGGTCTCCATTCTAAGTTCCAGGACAAGGAGACATACATAGTGAGACCCACAGGCTGCACCCAATTTCACCTGAAGTCAGAGGATTAAATTAACCCATGAAGTTTCCCAAACTTACCATTCTTGTGAAAAATGCAGATTCCACACACCAACCTGAAGGACAGCATGTGTATTTACTGCTCCACAGGAGTGACTCCCCTGCTGACTGTGGTCCATTGAGAACAAGAAATACCACCATGGTCCAGTGGTAGAGAGAGGTCAAGTATTGCATCTGGGGACCCAGAAAGGAACAGCCAAATGGAAGCTGTGGATCCAGACTGAAAGACAGAGGTACGGACATGAGGATGTCACCGCTCTGCTACACTCTGTATCTGTCACTGCATGAGACTCCCTGCTATATCAAGTGGTGCTGGGCTCGCACATGTCCTTAAAAGGATGGCACCTTCCCATCTGAAACTGATCCCTGACTACAGTTCTGTCCTCAGGAGTCAGGGCAGGACCTCTCATCATTCATCTCTTTTCTGTGTGGATTCCAGTGCCCTTATCTTGGACTCTGTGCCTTCCTGATTTCTGTTGAATGGTCTCACAGTTGACCTCTGAGGACAGCCATGCAGGGAGAGGGCAAGGGGTAGATAGCCTCACTGAGAGATCCCAATTCCCTGGTCTCCTCTCCCACCCACTTCTTCCTCACAGATAAACTTGAGGGAAGATTTCCTGTAGGTATGTTCTGGAAAGATGCCCATCTCTTCTCAGATACATTTGTTTCCAGAAACTGGGAAGATGCCTCAATTGTTATGAGGTCATGCCTTAAAACACATACATGTACCCACCTGCACACACGAACACACACACCAGAATTGTGTATGTTTAACCCATTTCCTCTCTCCCCACCTGTGTCAGACACAGACACACCAGAGATCTAGATGCATATGGAAAGGCATTTATTGATTAGAAAAAAATCTGTTCAGCTAAATTGAGTAGAGTCAGGGACAGGTTTCATGAGGACAGGAGCTGATACGCAGTGCAGACAGAGGAACTGGATCTTCACTACTGTGATCTTGGCAGGAGCAGATGAGCTCAGATACAAAGTGATGGCACTGGAGCTAAAATATGAAATCCAAGTGAACTGGAACCACTGGATAGGTGCGATTGTCCCGTGGAGTTCTGGGGTCACAGGCAACTCTGTAGAACTTTGATGAATTTATAGTTTGGTATGGGCATTGAGGATAAACGGCTGCCCGATTTGTGAGGTTGCAGATAGTTACTTTTACCTGATATGTACTGTCATGACAATTTGTTCTTGTCCTGTTACTATTACAGGTGGTGTTTCTATTGCCACACACACCAACAACACTAGCAAAACTTGTATGAAGAAAGGTATTTATGTCCTTACATCTTCCTGTATAATTGTTAACACGCTGCATAGCAGCATTACATTGGGGGTAGGCGCTATTATAGATGTGCTGGATGGCAAACCTCTGGGAAGGGGTTGGTCGCTGGCATGAGGCAAGCATCAGGACAAGTCCCAGCGGCAGAAGGAGACAAAGTCTGGACTCCAGCAGCTTCAGACCCATGTTTCCTGGGAGAACAGAAGAGAAGTGACTATTCCCACCTTGGCTCACTTTGCCCTCTCTCTTCCTGAAGGCCCTCTGCTGTCACTAGGTCCACAGTGCCACTTCTCCTGGCCACTGCCCCATCACTGCCCCTCCTGTCCCAGACCCAGACAGTCAGTGTCTTACCCAGTGTGCGTTGTGGCTCCTGTGGAACTGAGTGCAGGCTGTCCTGGAAATCACGGGTAATGGCTGAGCTCCACTTGGGCCCACAGATATAGAGCAGGCTCTGTGGGTGGAGCCTGTGCCTCAGAGTCTTCAACGTACAGAACCCACAGATTGATACACTGCCTGCTTACGCAACCGGCCTTCTGTTTCTTCCTTGACCAAGCCATGGTGCTGCTGGTAACATTGTAGGACATCAAATTCCAAGCCCTCTTGTGCAGGGCAGTTTGAAGTCTGAATCTGAACTCTACATAGAAATCTCTGGGGGCTGAGGATTTAGCTCAGTGGTAGAGCGCTTGCCTAGGAAGCGCAAGGCCCTGGGTTCGGTCCCCAGCTCCGAAAAAAAGAACCAAAAAAAAAAAAAAAAAAAAAAAAGAAATCTCTGTGTTGCCTATTGACTGGCTGAAGATTTCATGACTGTTTTCAATACTGGACAGACCAAGTTTTCTATTGCCTGGCTACAAATTAGAAATAAAGCCTTGGAAAACCAGAATCATAAAAGAGATTACCATTTCTGTCCTTTATTTTTAAAATTCTATGATGTTGGGTGTGCAGAGATGGCTCAGTGGTTAAGAGCACTTGCTGCTCTTCCAAAGGACCCAAGTTTCCTTTCAGCACCTATGCTTGGTGGCTTAAGACTGCCTGTAATTCCATTCCAGGATATCTGATGTCTTCTAATAGCATCTGTTGGCATGTTCATACACATGTACACAGACACACAGAGACACATGAGCACAAATAAGACTTACGGATGGGTGAGATGTCAGTGGTTAAGAGAACTTCCCTTCTTCTGGATTTCTTCCCTTCCAGAGGACCCCAGTTTGTCACCCAGAGTTCACAACTACAGGTAACTCCAGCTAAAGAGTTAGTACATGTATATGCATGGCACATTTACCTGCACATGCATGGCACATGTGAGTGTAGAAAGATTTGAGTGCAGACACATGTGAAAGTTTTACAAACAATAACAAAACCCTTTACTCAAGGCATACTGCACTGTATTCTTCTGATTGGCTCCTGTATAAGGTTCCTTTCTGCATTTCCAACTACACACATTTGCCTCCAGAGCTAGTACTAATGGTCTAGTCTTATGGACTTGCAGGAGAACACTGCTCTATGTAAGATGTCCAGGAACATATCAGCCAATAAAAAAGAAATACACTAAACCCAACAGAATATTTACTTCTGTTTTTCCTTGTGCTGGGATTTGAATCTGGGGCCTTGTGCACTCTCGAGAATTCCAACCAACTAACCGCACACTTCGGTTATGGGGTACAGCCAGAGTTATATCCCAGTAGTAAGGCCTTAGCTTTTTTTCCACACTTGATGACTATCATAAGGTATTGTCTCAAGAAATACTTCCTCAGTTGACCTCTAAACCACAGTGAGTATTTGTTGGTGTCCAAACTGATAGACAGATGTCTTTTTGTGCAGAGATGTCTTTTCTATTGGTGAGAGGTTGTGTACAAATCTTGGAATTTCTTGAACCTTTGGATCCTCTTACGAGGACTACTCTTGACTGCCAGATGCCCGGGGTCAGCATAGTATTTGACACAGCCCTGCCAAGTACTCAGGCTGTCTGTGGAAATGACAGTGCACAGCATTAATAAGATTGTCACAGTAACTGTTTCATAGGGACTGATCATTTGAGGGTGCTAAGAAGAGGGTATGTGTGTGTGTGAGTGTGTGAGTGTGTGTGTGTGTGTGTGTGTGTGTGCGCGCGCACTGTAGAGAACACTACAGAACATGTAGACATCAACTTATCCACTCATGGACTCATACAATCAACAGACTCATAACTGGAGGCCACAGGACAGAGAAGACCAGTGTTGAGAAGGAGCATTAGTCTATGCACCTCATTTCAGAGATGGAGGTGAAAGGCTGGAGGCCAGACTCAAATGCTGTCATGAGATACTGCCAGACAGAGAGACTGAGAAAAAGACTGTTCCTCTGAGGCTTTAGCTTTTTGAACATTTGCCATTGTCTCCTTCATGAATCCTTCTTAATTCTTGATGGGAGAGCTAAGACTGCTTGCTCCTCCTAATCAGCTTCCCCAATCAACAAGTTGCCAGAATGGTCTCAGGCTGTCCCATGGTGCAATAGCCAAGTTCTCTGCCTCTCCAAGAACAGACTGAGAATGTCACTTGTTATGGTGTGATCGGGGTTCCTTTCCACAGGTTGTAGGTCTCTCTAATAAAGGAATTTTTAAATATATTCAGAAGAAAGCTCATTGGGTTAGAACTTAGGAGAAAACCCAAGGAGAGGCAGGCAAGCTGGGCATCCCAGCAGGCACTAAGAGGGAAACAGAAAAGGCAAGAAAGACTTGCCTTCTAAGTGTGAGGCAGCAGTGTGTGTCAGCAAACAGCTGTGAAGAGCAGTGTCCAGACAGAGAAAGAGCTCAGGTGTGGGGCAGGGGGATGCTTAGGACTTTGGTCAGTATCCAAAGGGAAAGTTATGCATTTTAGTTAAAACTCGGGAAAGCAGGCGGCTTCCAAGTGGTTTGGTCGCTGCTTGGATTCTCATTGAGGGGATAATTCTTCTTGCCCTTGGCGTGACTTCAGGTGACTCAGTTTCCTGAAGGAACAGTCCCTGTTAGAACTTAGCAAACAGTGCAGGGTCAGAGACAGCAACTGAGCAGTCAGTCACCCTCCAGGTGATCTTTATTAGCAGAGCCTCAGAGCCGCAGGCAGCCAAGACTGGGCCTTGAAATGGGAGACTGTGAGAGGCAGCACACCATGGCCATAGGCAGCCAAGGCAGGTGGGCAGGGGCCAGGAGTTGGAGATTTTCCTTCAATTCCCGAGGACAAGGAGGCCATCTGATCTCTGGAGCAAATCCAAGGGTCAAGTCTCAGCCCAGAGATGGAGGAAGAGTTCAGATTTATTTCTTTCGGTGGTTGAGAGGAACCAGCTTTTCCTTAATGGGCCTGAAAAATCCCATTGGAGTTCATGGGAGGTGGGATCCAAAACTAATTATGACAGGGGAAGAAAAGGTCTTCAATGGCCTCAGAGCCTCACATGACTCGCTGCACAGCTAACAGTCATCGAGCTATGCAGAGTCTGTGATCTGAAGAGGGACTGAGTGGCCTTCTTCTTGCAGCTCCTTGTCATTCCCGGAGGAGGACTTGAGAGAGCGCCCTATGCAGCATGGAAGCCTTAGATGAGGGGGCTCCAGCTGGTCTGTCCCTGCTGAGCATGGGAGGCAGGCTTTGTTCTCCACAGATGTCAGCTGGGAGCTAGACCAGCACTCATCAGGCTTCTTCCTCTGAAGAAGGCAGGAGCTGGCAGGGGGCAGCAAGGTCACTCAGGGTCCACGGGGGAACAACAGTCTGTCCCTCCTTAGCTTACCAGCTCTAGTCTCCTGTACCGTTCATCTTCCATTTTCTTCTCCTGCCAGCTCTTCTCCTTGGAGTTGTGGTCCTTTGAGGTTTCTTGTTTCTTGTTCATTCAGGTCAGCCTGAATCCTCTGGCCTTTACCTCCCAGAGTGTTGGAATCATGGCAGGAGCCATGGAGCCCAAATGGACCTTGCCTTGGCCTACTAGAGCTCTCTTGCTGATTTGCAGTGGTACCAAGTGTTAAGGGGTGGTGAGATGGCTCAGCTAGCAAAGCCCTGAGAAAAGGGGTGGGGTAAGGGATGAGATCTCAGTGCAGTAAAGGGAGACCTTGCCTGAAGTATCATATCCCTGTAGGAACAGTCTTTAAATAATCTACTGTAACCATGAGTGTTCACTGGTGAAGATTATTTTAAAAGCTGTTCATATGATAATAAAAGAACCATACTACATGGGTTCTAGTTCATTATAAAATCACTCCCTCCTGAGCCTTGTAACTCCCTCCTCCCTCCAAAATACTGGTCGACAAGCTGATGTCCCAAGAACATCACAGTTAAAACGCCCTAAGCAACAAGGTGTCGTTATGGGTCAAGAAGCTGCTTATCAGAACCCAGATGGTGACAGCAGAATCCGTTTCTTCCCCACCCCTCTGTCTCTTCTGTCTTGGTCTATTTTCAGGCAGAAATCCCATGCACATTGGTAAGCTGGTGGTTTTGTGGCAATCTTTTCTAGAATCAGCTCTCTCACACCAATGAGACCAGAAGAGAGGTGGTGTTAGCAGTTAACTGAAACCAGGATAACCCCTGGAAGGGCTTCCAGGTGGGTCTGGTTTGTATTCTCATTTCATACCACAAGGTAGGGCCGGGAAGCAAGTGAGAATTTCCAGAAGCATACTTGGCAGTCAGCAGGTGGAAGGCAGCAAATCCTTGCTTCAGCCATTTCTCAGGGCCATTCTGCTTCAGGTAGCTGGTGCAGTCAGTCATGCTCAGCAAACAGGCAGTACCACAGCACAACTGAACCAAGAAAAGTACTAAATAAGTCATCAAATCAGTATCTAATAGTTGGTCTTTCTAGCGTATTCTACTGTATTGGCAGCAGGGTCAAAACCTACTGTCTCAAGCATGTGTGAAGTGGGAAAGGTCTCCATCTTTATCCCTCAACACTAAAGACAATGTTTCCCAAAGCCAAGGTCTCTCAGCATTTAACAGTGGATGACAGAAGCATGTGGTTCTTTCTGATTACATCACGTGTGGACCAGGAGTCCTGGTCATTAACTCTTCTGGGGTAGCCATCCAGATCTGCCCTTTCCAATTGCATATCTGTAGGAAGCCAGACTTTATTTAATTCAACAGAACAATGATAGAGAACAATAGAGATGAAAATCACATCTAGAATCAAGATGTCAGCCTCTGAAGAGATTTTGAGAATATAATCCAGCATCACTTTCTCTCATTGATCTTTTTCTTTGGAGAAGGATGGGTTTACTAGGCAGATGTGGTGACACGTGTCTTTAATTCAAGCATTAAGGATCAGGAGTTCAAAATCATCGTTGTCTACAGAAAGAATCTGAGTCAGTCTAAGCTACATGAGACCATGTTTCAACAAAACCCCAAGCTACACCCCTCTCTCTAATTTCCAAAACCAAATGAAAACAAAACAAAGAAATAGGATTACTTCTAGAAAGCATGGTACTTGTGTGAACATGTACTTTAGTAAGTGGTGGATGACTTGCTATACATAAAATTCTATGGTTTTGATTTTAAGATGAATATGAGCAGATATAGTAAATATGAACAAAAGTTTTATGTGATCCTTGTCAAGTTTTTTTAAGACAAGATTATCCCTGTAGCTTTAGCTGTCCCAAAACTCACCAGGATGGCTTCAGACTCAGAGATTCTCCTGTCCCTGCATCCAAATGCTGGGATTGAAAGCCTGCACCACCATTGTTCAATAGACAATGCTGGGTCTAGGGTGCAAAATGCCACCATGATTCAAATGTTCCTGTCATCCCACAAACCACTCAGACACGGATCTCAGTCAAACAGGGATGGTTTACTGAACAACACACCCCAAGCCTTATAGATCAGGGACTCAGGTCATACTTGGGAGCTGACTGTGACATTGATTCAAGATTCTGGTTTTTTTTAAACCTAAGATCTACAAATGTCTGTTTTCACCAATCAGGAATTAGGGAAGAAGGACCTCTTGAATAACATGTCTTTGTCATAAATTTATCCTGTTCCAATGGTTGGAGTATTCAAATGTGGCAGGGGACTTGCCTTGTCTAACATTCATGTCTTAACTTGCCAACCTGGATGTCAGTTACCGTATATACTTTCTGGCAGGCAGGATGTTAGTCACAGGGAGCTTTTGCAAACTTAAATTTTACTTCACCACTACTCAAAATGGAAGTCTTTTTTTATTCTTTTCTTTTTTCAGAGCTGGGGACCGAACTCAGGGCCTTGCGCTTGCTAGACAAGCGCTCTACCACTGAGCTAAATCCCCAACCCCTCAAAATGGAAGTCCTAATGTAAATAGTTTCAAGTGTCTCTCTTACATTGAGGTCCATCCCAGGGGCAGCTTATAAAGGCAAATACCATAAGGGCCTACACAGGTGCAGGAGGTGCTGCTGCGTGTTGGTTGGGGTCCAAGTGTCTTGTGAGTAACTACACAAAGCAATTCTATTGACTTTTATCATGATTTCCAAGGGCATGGGACATAACAGAAGATGTAATCATCGAGGGCATGAGAAAGTTTCCTAGCAACAGTAGAAACAACACATGAGAAAGTTTCCTCCTAATATTAGTAACAGCATAAAATGTCAGCCTAGCTTGGAAACAGTGACCTAGGCCTAAACATTTCACCTAGGCAGGGCTATTTTACCTAAGTCTTCACAATTTGCATCCTGCTACAAAGAACTATGGAGATAATGGGGTGGGTGGAGTGAGGTGGTGGGTCCACCAGCAAAGGCCCTTGCAATTCAAGTCTGGTGAACTGAGATTGATTCAGTGAACCTATGTGAGAGGGGGAAAAGCAAGTAGATTTCACAAAGGTGACCTCTGACTTCCACATCCCCCTATAACAACTAAACAGAAGTTTAAAAGAGGGACCAGTAGTTAAGTTTATCAGTAAATTGTTAATCTGTTCTGAGCTCCAGTGGGAGCATGTATGGCTCTGTACCCCATCAAGACCTCTGGATTCATGAATGAAAGACACACACACTGCCAGCTTATTTATGATATGCCTTACCAGCTCAATGTCTGAGCACTTCCAAACTCTCTGGGGCTAGCACACACTCCCCTCTGTATTCCTGAGTTAACACTTTCTAAATCCCCAACATGTCACCCTTTCTGTCGGAAATTGATTCTACAGATGGTCTTGATTAGACTTCCCCAAAATCACACAGGAATCTTTGTGTTCAAACGCTGAGGGTCCCTGTCCCCAATTGGTTTGAGAAGGGGGTGGAGGAGTGGCCTTTGAGACCAAGGCTTGAGGGTCCCTAGCCTGGCCTCATGTCTTGTTCATGGTCTGCTTTCTGAACATGAATATAATGTGACTGGCTATTTTCCTACTACGATGACTTCCATGCCTGCTGTCATAACTTTGACAGAATGCTGGGCTGTGTCCCAATGTCTCCCTGGAACTGAAAGCCAAAAGGAACCAATTTATTTTTCAGGTTGGTTTTGCCCTATTTGATCACAGCAGTTAGAAAGTAACCAAGGAAGTAGGTGTTTGCTTTCAAGCTGGAGTAGCAAATCACTGGAAATTGCCAGTGATACGGTCAATCCTCCAGGATTCAGGGAAAGCCTTTTTGGCTTGTTTAACCACAAGAAACCATTGTACAGTATATAGATGATATTTGTATACACTTTGGCACTAGGAAAATCTGAAACCAAAATATTTTAGCATTTTGAGCCTTCTAGCCTCCTGTTACCAAAACTACCAGAAAAGGCCCAGATAATTCTGCGAAAACTACCACATTTGGTATGGATTTCAGTTTCTACAGCTGTGTAATAATCTTATTGTATGTTTGAGTAAAATTGAATTAATTATATGAAAAATAAAGATGGACGTTTCTCATTTAGAGGTTGCTGAATTTTATTGAATCTGGGTGCTCAATTTTATTTTAATGGGTAAAACCTCTTTCTGGGGCTATCAAGAACTCAGACTTGGGTGACCATAGCTGGGATGGTAAATTGGAAAAATCCTGAACCAGATGAAGGAGGCAGAAAGACAAGACCTTGTCCTTAAGATATTAGTTCGAACAGTTGGGGACAGTATGTGACCTATAGTAGATTTTTTAAAAAAAAGAAATTAGATGTTGTAGCACCAGAACGACCCCTGTCCAAAAGCTCTGGCAGCCATGGCACTGCTAGTCCAAGAGGCCCCCAAGCTCTTTTGAAGGCAATGACTAGAAGCTCTCATTCCCCACCAAGCAAAGTCTCTAATAGAATTAAAGGGCTACATAGGATTAACTGGAAGTAAACACCAGAGGAGCTTCCTAGACAACTAGAGGTAACTACGAAAACACAGAGTACACCCAATCTGCTTCACTTATGCCCATGGTAGTGACCTCCTGTCTGGTACACTGTGTGCTGAGACTATAGCCTCCACATGTGCCAGCCAGGCTCACTTAGGATTAACCTGTGGATAATCGTGGGGAGGAAAGTTTTCTGAAAAGCAATTTTAAGCTCTAATATGGGGACTCATTCTAGGGAAAGAAAGAAAAGACTAACTTCTATATTACTTTTTAGTATGCCTTCATGATGTTCTATAAATCTGCTGATATCTTGTAAATTTGAAGAAGACTGACAGCCAACATTCACCCATAAAACATGAACAAGAGAGAGTCCAAGCCTATTGGAAGCTGACTTGTTGTTCAAGTGAGCTGAGTGGGTTTTGTGTAGCTTATAAGGTTACAAAAATAACAACATGAACATTCTTTAACATAAGCTTTTTGTGGAGCAGAAGGAAGAATTTGTCCTACAGAACATGTCCTGGATGTCTTAAAACAGTTTTCCACAGCAAAAGACAGAGAAGGCAGTTTCCAGATTCTACTTGGAAAGGCTGTTTAGCAACAGAAGAAGACGTCCCAGACTCAGGGGTCTACCTGAGAAGCTGTAAAGGAAGTAACATGTCCGTGTTAGTACATTGGCTGACTGGAGGAAGCAGAACTGCAGGCCAACTCGAGTTTAGGCAAATGAGTGGAGCAAAATAGAGGCTCCCAACTTGGTTAGAAGATCCCTTCCCAATATGGGGACAGGGCATGTTGGCATTACCAAAAGAGAATGGGTGAGAGGTACACCCCGAAAAATACAACTAAGCAGTGGGGTTTGGTGAAGAAGGTTAAGTTACCCCCTACCCTGACAAAGGACAGGGAAATGTGAGAGAGAGAGAGAGATAAGAGTCCCCAAAACTCCATTAAGACTGGGAAAGTGACTCCAGTGTCCAAGAAGGACAGGGGCTGCCCAAATACCATGATGTTTACCCAGGACTCTGCTGGTGATGGCAGTGGTCAGGTCCAGGGAACTCAGGCCCCTTCAGTCGTCCATACCCAAGACTAGAAGATCAGCTGGAGGGTTATCTGATTTGATATCCCCTTGTCCTGTGCAACACGAGGGCAATTGACAGCCCAATGTCCCTCTTGATGGCACCTAGGACATGGCCCCTTGGCTTGCACAAGTAACGGAAAGTCCCTATCTAATGACCTTGTCGACCACGCTTGTAGCAGGAGCCTGGTGGTCCCTTAGCCTCAGAAGGCCAGGAGTTCCCGGCAGTGGCTGGGTCCAGAAGGATAGCCTTTGCCAGCATATGGTAGTTTAGTGTGCGGTCCTTCTCAACACTTCTGTGGTACACTAAAATGCCAATGCCTGTTTTACAAGGAACCCGTTTTATAATGTCAGGTATAGCTGGCTGTTGCCAGGCAACTGTGGGGCAGAGAATACCTGACTGATCCCAGGTAGCTGTGAGGGTAGAGCTTAGACAGAATATCAGCAGTGTTAGTGCATGTGAGTAAACAAGAAGAGAGAGAAAAGAGTCACCAGGAAAGACGGCTTTGAGGGAGAGAGTAGTAGCAAGAACTCGGTCCCAGGACAGTGAGTGCCCTTCTCAACAGTGAACTGCTCTAGAGCATGGGGTGTCTGTGGTGCTGGCTAGAAGACAACAGAAGTCTTAGATGACAGTTTAACAAGGATAGCTAGACCTGTCACCTCCTTGTTTGGCTCTCAGTCACCGTGCTCCCAGGCAGAAAAGGCTGTGGATATTGTGACTGGAGCATGTGGCTGGAGAGGTTGAATGGCAGGGAGAAAGTGATCCCAGAATGCAGGGCAGGGGAATGCTGGGGCCCACAGGGTTGGTGCTGGTGTTTGGTTGGTTTTATTTAGGCTTTTATTTTTGGAGAGAGGAACTCAGGTATTCAGAACTAGCCTCAAATTCACAGTGTAGCCCAGGCTGGCCTCACACTCCTCATACTTTTGTCTCTACCTCAAGACACTGGGATTATGGGATGCTCTGTCTATGCAAGCACTAGGGACTGGACTCAGGATTCTCCACATGGTCGGCAAACACTGCCAACTGGACTACACCCTCAGCCCCTGCATGTCTGTTGTCACTCCGGACCATTATGCCTGCTCTTCTGTACTGCATGGATCCCAGTCTTACTAGGCTTGGAGATGAGCTCCTGATTGGAACCCACACTTCCAGTCGTGCCTCCCCCAAGTCACATTCTGTACAACACAGTGGAGATCTTAGGTTGTACCGGCCTCTGATGTTGTACAGTTGCTCTGAGCACTGCCAGGAAACCCTTCCTTTTTAACCTCCCTTATCAAAGGTCTGAACTTCATGGATTCCTGTCATTTACAACACTGATTCTCTCTGTGAAGGCTAGGAGACCTGTCTGCCCAAAACACACTTGGATTCCCATTTGTGTTAGGATTCTTTCTGGCCCCTGCACACTCTGCAGGAAGCTTGACTTCTGAATTTTCTCCTGTTTAAGTTCTGTTGGTAATTAGATAATTTAGTACACATTGAGAGATGTGTTCCCCATGTGTTAGTTTTGTTATGATTGATGGTAAATTTAACGGTGATCTCCCAGGAGAGTTAAAGTTAATTTAAGATGTATACCAGACTAGGAAGATTCTTGAACAGACAAAACTTGCTTTTTATTTGGTTTTAGAAGGACCTTTAGCCAACCAAAATTTAACATACAATTGCAAACAGTTTTTTGTGAGTTCAAATCCTGCCTGGTCTACATTCCAAGTTCCAGGACACCTAGAGGTACATAGTGAGACCCACAGGCTGCACCCAATTTCGCCTGAAGTCAGTGGATTATGTTAACCCATGAACTTTCTCAAACTTACCATTCCAAGGGAAGATGCAGATTCCACACACCAACCTGAAGGACAGCATCTGCATTTACTGCTCCACAGGAGTGACTCCCCTGCAGCCCTGACTGTGGTCCATTGAGAACCAGAAATACCACCATGGTCCAGTGGTGGAGAGAGGTCAAGTATTGCATCTGGGGACCCAGAGGGGAACAGCCAAATGGAAGCTGGAGATTCAGACTGAAAGTCAGAGGTACGGACATGAGGATGTCACCCCTCTGCTGCATTCTGCATATGTCACTGCATGAAGGCTCACTGCCTCATGTGGTGATGCTGGGCTCGCAAACGTCCTTAAAAGGATGGTACCTTCCCATCTGAAATGATCCCTGACTACAGTTCTGTCCTCAGGAGTCAGGGCAGAACCTCTCATCATTCATCTCTTTTCTGTGTGGATTCCAGTGCCCTTATCTTGGACTCTGTGCCTTCCTGGTTTCTGTTGAATAGTCTCACAGTTGACCTCTGAGGACAGCCATGCAGGGAGAGGGCAAGGGGTAGATAGCCTCACTGAGAGATCCCAATTCCCTGGTCTCCTCTCCCACCCACTTCTTCTAACAGACAAACTTGAGGGAAGATTTCCTGTAGGAATGTTCTGGAAAGATGCCCATCTCTCTTCTAAGATTCATTCATTTCCAGAAACTGGGAAGATGCCTCAACTGGTATGAGGTCATGCCTTAAAACATATACATGTACCCACGTGTGCACACAAACACACACACCAGAATTGTCTGTGTTTATCCCACTTCCTCTCTCCCCACCTGTGTCAGACACAGAGACACCAGAGAACTAGATGCATATGCAAAGGTGTTTATTGATTACAAAAATCTGTTAAGCTATATTAAAGGGAGTCAGGGTAAGGTTTCATGAGGACAGGAGCTGATACGCAGGGCAGACAGAGGAACTGGATCTTCACTACTGTGATCTTGGCAGAAGCAGATGAGCTCAGGTACAAAGTGCTGGCATCGGAGCTAAAATATCCTATCCAAGTGAACCGGAACCACTGGATACATGGGACTGTCCCGTGGAGTCCTCGGGTCACAGCCAACTGTGTAGAACTTCCTGGATCTTGTAGTTTGGTATCTACATTGGGTATAAATCCTTGCCGGAGTTGTGAGGTTACAGAAAGTTATAGATACCCGATATCGACTGTTATGACAATTTCTATATGTCCTGTTTCTACAGGGGATGTTTCTATTGCCACACACACCAACAACACTAGCAAAACTTGTATGAAGGAAAGTATTTTTGTCCTTACAATGTCTGGTGAATCTGTTTCTGTGTCGCATTGCATCATTACATCGTGGATAAGCCCTATTATAGATGTGCTGGATTTCAAACCACTGGGAAGGGGTTGGTGGCTGGCATGAGGCAAGCATCAGGACAAGTCCCAGCAGCAGAAGGAGACAAAGTCTGGACTCGAGCAGCTTCAGACCCATGTTTCCTGGGAGAACAGAAGAGAAGTGACTATTCCCACCTTGGCTCACTTTGCCCTCTCTCTTCCTGAAGGCCCTCTGCTGTCACTAGGTCCACAGTGCCACTTCTCCTGGCCACTGCCCCATCACTGCCCCTCATGTCCCAGACCCAGACAGTCAGTGTCTTACCCAGTGTGCGTTGCGGCTCCTGTGGAACTGAGTGCTGGCTGTCCTGGAAATCACGGGTAATGGCTGAGCTCCACTTGGGTCCACAGATATGGAGCAGTCCTGTGGGTGGAGCCTGTGCCTCAGAGTCTTCAACATGCAGAACCCACAGATTGGTACACTGCCTGCTTGTGCAACTGGCCTTCTGTTTCTTCCTTGGCCAAACCACGGCGCCCCTGGGTGCATTGTAGGGCATCAAAATCCAAGCCCTCTCGTGCAGGGCAGTTTGAAGTCTGAATCTGACCTCTACACAGAAATCTCTGTGTTGCCTGTTGAGTGACTGAAGACTTCGTGACTGTTTTCAGAAATGGACAAACCAAGTTTTCTATTGCCTAGCTACAACTTAGAAACAAAGCTTTGGAAAGCTAGAATCATACGAGAGATTTACATTTCTGTCCTTTATTTTTAAAATTCTATGATGTTGGATGTGCAGAGATGGCTCAGTGGTTAAGAGCACTTGCTGCTCTTCCAGAGGACCCAAGTTTCCTTTCAGCACCTATGCTTGGTGGCTTAAGACTGCCTGTAATTCCATTCCAGGACATCTGATGTCTTCTAGTAGCATCTGGTAGCATGTTGATACACATGTACACAGACACACAGAGACACATGAGCACAAATAAGTCTTATGGATGGGTGAGATGTCAGTGGTTAAGAGAACTTCCTTTCTTCCGGATTTCTGCCCTTCCAGAGAACCCTAGTTTGTCACCTAGAGGTCACAACTACAGATAACTCCAGCTCCAGGAGTTAGTACATGTATAAGCATGGCACATTTACCTGCACATGCATGGCACATGTGAGTGTAGAAACATTTGAATGCAGACACATGTGAAAGTTAAAAAATAAACCTTAAAAGTTGCATTTACAAACAATAACAAAAACCTTTACTCAAGGCATACTCCACTCTACTCTTCTGATCGGTTTCTGTATAAGGTTCCTTTCTGCATTTCCAACTACACACATTTGCCTCCAGAGCTAGGACTAATGGTCTAGGCTTATGGACCTGCAGGAGAACACTGCTCTACGTAAAATGTCCAAGAACATATCAGCCAATAAAAAAGAAATACACTAAACCCAACAGAATATTTATTTCTGTTTTTCCTTGTGCTGGGATTTGAATCTGGGGCCTTGTGCACTCTCCAGAATTCTAACCAAATAACTACACACTTCAGTTATGGGGTACAGCCAGAGTCACATCCTAGTAGTAAGGCGTTAGCTTTTTTTCCACACTTGATGACTATCATGAGGTATTGTCTCAAGAAATACTTCCTCGGTTGATCTCTAAACCACAGTGAGTATTTTTTGGTGTCCAAATTGATAGACAGATGTCTTTTTGTGCAGAGATATCTTTTCTATTGGTGAAAGGTTGTGTACAAATCTTGGAATTTCTTGAACCTTTGGATCCTCTTACAAGGACTACTCTTGACTGACAGATGCCCGGGATCAGCATAGTATTTGACACAGCCTTGCCAAGTGCTCGGGCTGTCTATATAAATGCCAGTGCACAACATTTATAAAATTGTCACAGCAAGCATTTTATAGGTACTGGGCACTTGAGGGTGGTAAGAAGTGTGTGTGTGGTGTGTGTGTGTGTGTGCGTGTGTGTGTGTGTGCACTGTAGAGAACTCTACAGAACTTGTAGAAATCAACTTATCCACTCGTGGACTCATGCAATCAACAGACTCATAACTGGAGGCCACAGGACAGAGAAGACCAGTGTTGAGAAGGAGCATTAGTCTATGCACCCTCATTTCAGAGATGGAGGTGAAAGTCTGGAGTTCAGACTCAAACACTGTCATGAGATACTGCCAGAGAGAGAGACTGAGAAAAAGACTGTTCCTCTCAGGCTTTAGCTTTTTGAACATTTGCCATTGTCTCCTTCATGAATCCTTCCTAATTCTTTGATGGGAGAGCTAAGACTGCTTGCTCCTCCTAATCAGCTTCCCCAATCAACAAGTTGCCAGAGTGGTCTCAGGCTGTCCCATGGTGCAATAGCCAAGTTCTCTGCATTTCCAACAACAGATTGAGAAAGTCACTTGTTATGGTGTGATCGGGGTTCCTTTCCACAGGTTGTAGGTCTCTCTAATAAAGGAATTTTTAAATATATTCAGAAGAAAGCTCATTTGGTTAGAATTTAGGAGAAAACCCAAGGAGAGGCAGGCAAGCTGGGCATCCCAGCAGGCACTAGGAGGGAAACAGAGAAGGCAAGAAAGACTTGCCTTCTAAGTGTGAGGCAGCAGTGTGTGTCAGCAAACAGCTGTGAAGAGCTGTGTCCAGACAGAGAGAGAAAGCTCAGGTGTGGGGCAGGGGGATGCTTAGGACTATGGTCAGTATCCAGAGGGAAAGTTATGCCTTTAATTACAAGTCAGGAAAGCAGGCAACTTCCAAGTGGTTTGGTCACTGCTTGGATTCTCATTGAGGGGATAATTCTTCTTGCCCTTGGCGTGACTTCAGGTGACTCAGCTTCCTGAAGGAACAGTCCCTGTTAGAACTTAGCAAACAGTGCAGGGTCAGAGACAGCAGCTGAGCAATCAGTCACCCTCCAGGAGATCTTTATTAGCAGAGCCACAGAGCCACAGGCAGCCATGATTGGGCCTTGAAATGGGAGACTGTGAGAGGCAGCACACCATGGCCATAGGCAGCCAAGGCAGGTGGGGTGGGCCAGGAGCTGGAGATTTTCCTTCAATTCCTGAGGACAAGGAGGCCATCTATCTCTGGAGCAGATCCAAGGGTCAAGTCTCAGCCTATAAATGGAGGAAGAGTTCAGATTTCTTTCTTTGGGTGGTTGAGGGGAACCAGCATTTCCTTCATGGGCCTGAAAAGCCCACTGGAGTTCATGGGAGGTGGGATCCGAAACTAATTATGACAGGGGAAGAAAAGGTCTTCCATGGCCTCCGAGTCTCACATGACTCTCTACACAGCTAACAGTCATCGAGCTCTGCAGAGTCTGAGACGCTGAAGAGGGACTGAGTGGCCTTCTTCTTGCAGCTCCTTGTCATTCCTGGAGGAGGACTTGAGAGAGCGCCCTATGCAGCATGGAAGCCTTCGATGAGGGGGCTGCAGCTGGTCTGTCCCTGCTGAGCATGGGAGGCAGGCTTTGTTCTCCACAGATGTCAGCTGGGAGCTAGAACAGTACTCTTCAGGCTTCTTCCTCTGAAGAAGGCAGGAGCTGGCAGGGGCATAGCATCTCTGAGCCTTCATTGGCACAGCTATGGGCATCACAGGAACCAAGGAAGGAGGTAATGGTTGTCAGAGTCACAGCTCTGATGTCTCTTCATGAAAGAACAACTTTTATTTACCCACTTCTGCTGACACACGATCTAGCTAGTTCCTAGACACTACTGCAAGCATATTTTGAGGGAACAATGTCTGTGTCCCCTTCTCTGAGTGTTTCCTGCTGCACTGTTTTATGTGCAGAAATTATTATGTGCACGTGTGTGTGAGAGAGACTGTCCAGGTGTCTGGAGACCAGAGGTCAACACTGAGCATCTTCTTCATTTCCTCTCCATGTAAGTTTTTGGAGTCATGGTCTCTCAGTGAACCTGGAGCTCATCAATTTGTGTCTTCTGGGAGGACAGAGAGCTCCAGGGATCAACTTGTCTCTGCCTCCCGATGCTGGGTTCCTGAATAAACTGTCTCCAATCCTCAGGGGACGAAGACTACTTTTGCTTTATTTTGTTTGTTTGTTTGTTTGTTTCCTGAGAGACAGGTCCCACTATTTAGCCATGGAATTTATTGTGTAGATTAGGCTAGCCTCAGACTCATACACAGCCACTTGACTCTGCCTCTTAAGTGCTGAGGGTAAAAGCTTGGCTCTCTGTCTGATGTCACAGAAGAAAGCAGCCATTTCAGATTCTGTTGGGTGTGGCATCCAGGAAATTGAGATCCAAACTGTCCAAACTTTTGACTTCTCAGAAGGCAGAAATAAAGATTTTTCTAGGTTGAAAACTGTAAGTCTTTATATTTGCAGTTAATTTAAAAACGTAAAAGGGGCAGAGTACGGTAGCCAGAACACAGATGTGGGCATCAGCTCTCTGCTCCCAATTTGTGACCCTATCTGTTGCTTTGTAGCTCATCTTCCCCCTTTACTGTGACTGTGAACTTCCAGGAAGAACAGTACAAAGCCAAGCACACAGACAAGTCAGCGAGTGGAGACGAGTTAGGCTTATCACAACATTGCTATGGATGACACGATTGAAGAAGCTGCCTGTCCCAGCAAGTTTAGGACCTGGTCATCAGCTCTTTCGGTTAAATGAAAAACATCGAGGTCACTCAGGGTACACAGGGGACAAACAGGCTGTCCCTCCTTAGCTTACCAGCTCTAGTCCCCTGTACCGTTCATCTTCCATTTTCTTCTCCTGCCAGCTCTTCTCCTTGGAGTTGTGGTCCTTTGAGGTTTCTTGTTTTCTCACTATGTCATTCAGGTCAGCCTGAATCTTCTGGCTTTTACCTTCCAGAGTGTTGGAATCATGGCGGGAGCCATGGAGCCCAAATGGACCTTGTGTTGGTCTACTAGAGCTCTCTTGCTCATTTGCAGTGGTACCAAGTGTTAAGGGGTGGTGAGATGACTCAGCTAGCAAAGCCCTGAGAAAAGGGGTGGGGTAAGGAATGAGATCTCAGTGGAGTAAGGGGACACCATGCCTGAAGTATCATATCCCTGTAGGAACAGTCTTTAAATAATCTACTGTAACCATGAGTGTTCACTGGTGAAGATTATTTTAAAAGCTGGTCACATGATAACAGAACCATGCTACATAGGTTCTAGTTCATTATAAAATCACTCCCTCCTGAGCCTTGAAACTCCCTCCTCCCTCCAAAATACTGGTGGTCATTCTGATGTCCCAAGAACATCACAGTTAAAACGCCCTAAGCAACAAGGTGTCGTTATGTGTCAACAAGCCCCTTATCAGAACCCAGATGGTGACAGCAGAATCCATTTCTTCCCCACCCCTCTGTCTCTTCTGTCTTGGTCTATTTTCAGGCAGAAATCCCATGCACATTGGTAAGCTGGTGGTTTTGTGTAAACAATTTTGGAATCAGCTCTCTCACACCAATGAGAACAGAAGAGAGGTGGTGTTAGCAGTGAACTGAAACCAGGATGACCCCTGGAAGGGCTTCCAGGTGGGTCTGGTTTGTATTCTCATTTCATACTCTAGGACCACAAGGTGGGGCCGGGAAGCAAGTGAGAGTTTCCAGAAGCATACTTGGCAGTCAGCAGGTGGAAGGCAGCAAATCCTTGCTTCAGCCATTTCTCAGGGCCATTCTGCTTCAGGTAACTTGTGCAGTCAGTCATGCTCAGCAAACAGGCAGTACCACAGCACAACGGAACCAAGTAAAGTACTAAATAAGTCATCAAATCAGTATCTAATAATTGGTCTTTTCTAGCATGATCTACTCCAGTGGAAAAAGGGTCAAACCCTACTGTCTCAAGCATGAATGAAGTGGGAAAGGTCTCCATCTTTATCCCTCAACACTAAAGACAATGTTTCTCAATGTCAAGGTCTCTCAGCATTTAACACTGGATCCCAGAAGCATGTAGTTCTTGCTGATTACATCACGTGTGGACCAGGAGTCCTGGTCATTAACTCTTCTGTGGTAGCCATCCAGAACTGCCCTTTCCAATTTCATATCTGTAGGAAGCCAGACTTTATTTAATTCAACAGAACCATGATGGAGAACAATACAGATGAAAATCACATCTGGAATCAAGATGTCAGCCTCTAAAGAGATTTTGAGAATATAATCCAGCATCACTTTCTCTCATTGATCTTTTTCTTTGGAGAAGGATGGATATACTAGGCAGATGTGGTGACACGTGCCTTTAATTCAAGCACTAAAGATCAGGAGTTCAAAATCATCTTTGTCTACAGAAAGAATCTGAGTCAGCCTCAGCTACATAAGACCATGTTTCAAAAAACCCCAAGCTACACCCATCTCTCTAATTGGCAAAACCAAATGAAAACAAAACAAAGAAATAGGATTACTTCTAGAAAGTATGGTACTTGTGTAAACATGTACTTTAATAAGTGGTGGATGACCTGATATACATAAAATTCTATTGTTTGGATTTTTAAGGTGAATATGAGCAGATATAGTAAATATAAACAAAAATGTTATGTGAGCCTTTGCAATTTTTTTTAAGACAAGGTTTCCCATGTAGCTTTAGCTGTCCTGAAACTCACCAGGCTGGCCTCAAACACAGAGTTTCTCCTGTCCCTCCCTTCAAATGCTGGGATTAAAAGCCTGCACCACCATAGTTCAATAGCTAGTTCTAGAGTGTAAGATGACACCTTGATTCAAATGTTTGTGTCATCCCCCATCCACTCAGACTCAGATCTCAATCAAACAGGGATGGTTTACTGAACACCATACCCCAAGGCTGATAGATCAGGGACTCGATTCAGACTTGGGAGCTGACTGTGACATTCAGTCAAGATTCTGTAGGGTTTTCTTAAACCTCAGATCTACAAATGTCTGTGCCTAGTTTTTCACCAATCAGGAATTAGGGTCAACGTTGAAAGTTGGTTCTAAGGCTTTGATTTAATCAGGAATCTGTGTGTCCAACGGCTGAAGGTCCTTGTCCACAATTGGTTTTGATCAAGCAATGAAGAGCCAACAGCCAATGACTCAGCAGAGAGAGATGCAGGGATTTCTAGGTTCTCTGGAGAGGGGACAGACAGGAGAGGGGACAAAAAGGAGAGGGGGATTTGCAGTATTTATGGCTGAGAAAGCATCTCTGGAGTGTTTCTTCAAGGCATAGAGCCATGCAGGCTGTAACTGGGGAGTACAGTAGGGCTGTCTTCACCTCTTTCTAGTCTCCACAGCGCTTCCACAAGTTGGCATCCACTAGTGGTGCATACAAGGTCCCACTTTCCCTTCACCATTATCCTCAAATCCTTGATAGCATTAGTCTTTGTCACTTCCTTTCTTCACGACATCCCTGCTGACTGGGAAAAGAAACAACATTCATGACAGCCTTAGCTATTAGGGAAATGTAATTAAAACAACCTTGAGGATCTCTGAGTTGGATCCCACCCTGTCTACAGAGTGAGTCCCAAGACAGCCAGGACTGCACAGAGACCCTGTCTCAAAAACAAAACAAAGCAAACAAACAAAATGGCCCCTCACACCCAACAGCTTGAGGGTCCATCTCACCCCCGTCACCGTGGTTAGCACCAAGAAAACACTGAGCACAATGCCGGCCAGGATCCAGGGAAGCCCAAGCCCTGTTTGCTGCTGACAGGAGTGTAAGCTGCTGAGGCCACATGGAAATCAGTGTGACATTTTTTGCACAATCTACCTTCTGAACCACTGATACCACTGTCAAGTATGTGCCCATTGGTCATAGAGGACTAGAGGGCGAATGTGGGACACATTTGCACATGGAGTTCCATTCAGATGGAAAGAAATCAACTTCTCAAGAAATGGTTGGAACTGGACAATATCTTAAGTGCAGTACTCAAGGCTCAGTGAGACAAGGGTCATGTGCTCTCTGAGATGTAGACCTTTGCTGCAAGCGTTAAGTGTGAGAACTTGTGTTTGTTATTATTCAAGTCTAGGCCTGTGCCAGGACAAAGCACACCGAGTCAACATGGTTCTTTGTGGAGAGGTTTATTGAGAGGAGAGGAAAGGAGGCTGGCCCTGGGCATATGGATGGATGGGGAAGGGGATGGGGAGAGAAGGGACAGGGACAGAGGGGAAGAGAGCAGAAAAGAGAAGAACAAAGAGAGAGCAGGAGAGAGAGGAGGGGGCAAGCAGCCCCTTTTACAGTGTCAGGCACAGCTGTCTGTTGCCAGGCAACTGTGGGGTGGAGCATTCCTGCCTGTTACCAGGTAGCTGAGTGGGTGGAGCTTAGACAGAATACCAATGTTCCTCCATTTCTGGTTTAATTACAAAAGCAAATTAGAGATGATGGTAGAGCAGGAATAGGGTCATCGTGATCTCTGACTACTTCCTGCTTGCTTTGGGGCAACGTGTCTCTAGAGAACCTAGAAAAATGGGTATGGAATGTTGTCCAGTCCTAGAGTTGGCTGGCTGGCTGTTGTCGAGGGTCTGTGGAACACTTCGAGGACAGGTCAGAAGGAACAGGTTCAACAGAAGCTTCTGTGTCTCTGACAGGAGACTGGAACCTCTGGAGGTTGCTTCTCTGGAGCTGTCCTGACTGTAGTAAGCACCTGGACTGGACAAGATGCTGGCACACACATATATATTGATTATAGGCAGAGAATAAGATTAATTGCATTTGAGAGAAAAGAAATTTTTTTCTTAGATGTACATTGGAAACCCAGAGAAATCCCACCCTTTAGAATAGGTATTAAGTGGGAACTTTTGGCAGATATACTTATCTGGGTGGAGTCTATTTGGTCCATGAGAGGTGGGTCTCAGTGGGTTTTCTGTAGCTTCTAAGTTTACAAAAGAAATAATAACATTAGTTAACAACAAGAACATTCTTTTTTTTAAATATTTATTTATTTATTATATATGAGTACACTGTAGCTGTCTTTAGACACACCAGAAGAGGGCATCAGGTCTCATTACAGATGGTTGTGAGCCACCATGTGGTTGCTGGGATTTGAACTCAGGACCTCGGGAAGAACAGTCAGTGCTCTTAACCACTGAGCAATCTCTCCAGCCCAACAAGAACATTCTTTAAGATGAGCTTTTTGTGGAACAGAAGGAAGAATTTGCCCCTCAGAACATGTCCTGGGTGTCTTAAAACGGTTTGCCACAACAAAAGACAGAGAAAGCAGTTTCCAGATCCTATTTGGAAAGGCTGTTTGGCAACAGAAGAAGACCTCCCAGACTCGGGGGTCTACTGGAGAAGCTGGTAGAGGACTTAACATGTCCGTGTCAGCCGATTGGCTGACTAGAGGAAGCAGAAGAGCTGCAGGCCAGCTTAAGTTGAGGCAAATGGGTGAAGCAATATAGAAGCTCACAACTTGTCTGGAAGATCCCTTCCCAATATGAGAACAAGACATGTTAGCCCTACCAAAAGGGAATGGGTAAGAGGTGCACCCCCAAAAAATGTAACTCAGCAATGGGGATTGGTGAGGATGGTTAGGTTACCTGCTACCCTAACAATGGGGGAAAAATTGGAAAGAAATACGGATCCCCAACACTCTGTTAGTACCAGATAAGTGGCTCCAGTGTCCACGAAGAAGGAGATGGGCTGTCCACATACCATGATGATTACCCAGGGCTATGCTGGTGATAGCAGTGGTCAGGTCCAGGGAACTCAGGCCCTTTCAGTCGTCCATAACCAAACCTAGAAGATCAGCTGGAGGGTTATCTGATTTGATGTCCCTGTCCTGCACAACACAAGGGCAATCAACAGCCCAATGTCCCTCTTGATGGCACCTAGGACACGGCCCCTTGGCTTGCAGAGGTTAGGGAAAGTCCGTATCTAATGACCTTGTTGACCATGCTTGTAGCAGGAGCCTGGTGGTCACTTAGCCTAAGAAGGCCAGGAGTTCCCGGCAGCGGCCGAGTCTGGTCAGATAGCCTTGGCCAGCATATGGTATTGTAGTCTGCGAGCCTTCTCATCACTTCTGTGGAACACTTAAAGGCCAATGCCTGTGGGGGCAAGCAGCCCATTTTATAGTTTATAGTGTCACGCACAGTTGACTGTTGCCAGGCAACTGTGGGGCAGAGCATACCTGGCTCTTCCTAGTTAGCTGTGAGGGTAGAGCTTAGACAGAATATCAGCAATGCTAGTGCATCTGAGTAAACAAGACACAGAAAAGAGTCACCAGGAAAGAAGGCTTTGAGGGAGAAAGTGCTAGAAAGAACTCTGTCCCAGGAGAGTGCTATTGTCAACAGTGAACTTCTCTAGAGCATGGGGTGTCTGTGGTGCTGGCTAGAAGAAAATAGAAGTCTTAGATGACAGTTTAACAGGGATACCTAGCCCTGTCACCCTGCTCCCAGGCAGAAAAGGCTGTGGATATTGTGGCTGGAGCATGTGGCTGGAGAGGGTGGAATTGGGAGGGAGAAAGTGATCCCAGAATGCAGGGCAAGGAAATGCTGTGGCCCCCAGGGTTGGTGGTGGTATTTGGCTGGTTTGGTTTTGCCTTTTGCAGTTGGAAACAGGGACTCAAGTATTTGGAGCTACCCTCAAATTCACACTTTAGCCCAGGCTGGCCTCACGTTCCCCATACTTTTGTCTCTACCTCAAGACACTGGGATTATGGGATGCTCTGTCTATGCAGCACTAGGGACTGGACTCAGGATGCTCCACATGGTCGGCAAACACTGCCAACTGGACTACACCCTCAGCCCCTCCATGCTTTTGTCACTCCAGACCATCATGCCTGCTCTACTGTACTGCATGGATCCAAGTCCTACTAGGCTTGGAGATGAACTCATGATTGGAACCCACACTTCCAGTTGTGCCTTCCCGAAGTCACATTCTGTACAACACAGTGGTGATGTTAGGTTGTATCAGCTTCTGATGTAGCACACTTCCTCTGAGCACTGCCAAGAATCCCTTCCTTTTTGACCTCCCTTATCAGGACCTGAACTTCATGGATTCCTGTCATTTACACCGCTGCTTCTCTCTGTGAAGGCTAGGAGACCTGTCTGCCCAAAACACACCTGGATTCCCCTTTGTGTTAGGATTCTTTCTGGTCCCTGCACACTCTGCAGGAAGCTTGACTTCTGAATTTTCTGCTGCTTACGTTCTGTTGGTAATTAGATAATTTAGTACACATTGAGAGATGTATTCCCCATGTGTTAGTTTTGTTATGATTAATGGTGAATCTAACTGTGACCTCCCAGGAGAGTTGAAGTAAATTTAAGATATATACCAGACTAGAAAGATTCTTGAACGGACAAAACTTGATTTTTATTAGGTTTTAGAAGAACCTTTAGCCAACCAAATTTAACATAAAATTGCAAACAGTTTTTTGTGAGTTCAAATCCTGCCTGGTTTACATTCTAAGTTCCAGGACACCTAGAGGTACATAGTGAGACCCACAGGCTGTACCCAATTTCGCCTGAAGTCAGTGGATTATGTTAACCAATGAAGTTTCCCAAACTTACCATTCTTGTGAAAAATGCAGATTCCACGCACCAACCTGAAGGACAGCATCTGCATTTACTGCTCCACAGGAATGACTCCCCTGCAGCCCTGACTGTGGTCCACTGAGAACAAGAAGTACCACAATGGTCCAGTGGTGGAGAGAGGCCAAGTATTGCATCTGGGGACCCAGAAAGGAACAGCCAAATGGAAGCTGGAGATTCAGACTGAAAGACAGAGGTACGGACATGAGGATGTCACTGCTCTGCTACACTCTGTATCTGTTACTGCATGGAGGCTCACTGGCACATCTGGTGATGCTGGGCTCGCACATGTCCTTAAAAGGATAGCACCTTCCTGTCTGAAATGATCCCTGACTAGAGTTCTGTCCTCAGGACTCAGGGCAGAACCTCTCATCATTCATCTCTTTTCTGTGTGGATTCCATGCCCCTTATCTTGGACTCTGTGCCTTCCTGGTTTCTGTTGAATTGTCTCACAGTTGACCTCTGAGGACAGCCATGCAGGGAGAGGGCAAGGGGTAGATAGCCTCACTGAGAGATCCCAAATCCCTGGTCTCCTCTCCCACCCACTTCTTCCCCACAGACAAACTTGAGGGAAGATTTCCTGTAGGAATGTTCTGGAAAGATGCCAGATTCATTTGTTTCCAGAATGCTGGTAGCATTCATTTGTTTCCGGAAACTGGGAAGATGCCTCAATTAGTATGAGGCCCTGCCTCTACACACACACACACACACACACACACACACACACACACACCACACACACACATTATGTGTGTGTGTGTCTCCGGCTTCCTTTCTCCCCACCCTTGACAGACACAGAGACACTAGAGATCTAGATGCATATGCAAAGGTGTTTATTGATTACAAAAATCTGTTAAGCTATACTAAAAGGAGTCAGGGACAGGTTTCATGAGGACAGGAGCTGATATGCAGTGCAGACAGAGGAACTGGATCTTCACTACTGTGATCTTGGCAGGAGCCGATGAGCTCAGGTACAAAGTGCTGGCACCGGAGCTAAAATATCCTATCCAAGTGAACCGGAACCACTGGATACATGGGACTGTCCCGTGGAGTCCTCGGGTCACAGCCAACTGTGTAGAACTTCCTGGATCTTGTAGTTTGGTATCTACATTGGGTATAAATCCTTGCCGGAGTTGTGAGGTTACAGAAAGTTATAGATACCCGATATCGACTGTTATGACAATTTCTATATGTCCTGTTTCCACAGGGGATGTTTCTATTGCCACACACACCAACAACACTAGCAAAACTTGTATGAAGAAAAGTATTTATGTCCTTACAATGTCCTGTGAATCTGTTTCTGTGTCGCATTGCATCATTACATCGGGGATAAGCCCTATTATAGATGTGCTGGATTTCAAACCACTGGGAAGGGGTTGGTGGCTGGCATGAGGCAAGCATCAAGACAAGTCCCAGCGACAGAAGGAGACAAAGTCTGGACTCCAGCAGCTTCAGACCCATGTTTCCTGTGAGAACAGAAGAGAAGTGACTACTCTCACCTTAGCTCACTTTGCCCTCTCTCTTCCTGAAGGCCCTCTGCTGTCATTAGGTCCATGGTGCCACGTCTCCTGGACACTGTCCCATCACTGCCCCTCCTGTCCCAGACCCAGACAGTCAGTGTCTTACCCAGTGTGCGTTGTGGCTCCTGTGGAACTGAGTGCTGGCTGTCCTGGAAATCAGAGGTAATGGCTGAGCTCCACTTGGGCCCACAGATATGGAGCAGCCCTGTGGGTGGAGCCTGTGCGTCAGAGTCTTCAACGTGCAGAACCCACAGATTGGTTCACTGCCTGCTTGTGCAACCGCCTTCTGTTTCTTCCTTGGCCAAGCCACAGGGCTCCTGGGTGCATTGTAGGGCATCAAATTCCAAGCCCTCTTGTGCAGGGCAGTTTGAAGTCTGAATCTGAACTCTACATAGAAATCTCTGTGTTGCCTGTTGACTGACTGCAGACTTCATGACTGCTTTCAGTAATGGACAGACCAAGTTTTCTATTGCCTGGCTACAACTTAGAAACAAAGCCTTGGGAAGCCAGCATCATAAGAGAGATCTACATTTCTTTCCTTTATTTTTAAAATTCTATGATGTTGGATGTGCAGAGATGGCTCAGTGGTTAAGAGCTCTTGCTGCTCTTCCAGAGGACCCAAGTTTCCTTTCAGCCCCTATGCTGGGTGGCTTAAAACTGCCTGTAATTCCATTCCAGGACATCTGATGTCCTCTAATAGCGTCTGTTGGCATGTTGATACACATGAACACAGACACACAGAGACACATGAGCACAAATAAGTCGTAGGGATGGGTGAGATGTCAGCGGTTAAGAGAACTTCCCTTCTTCTGGATTTCTTCCCTTCCAGAGGACCCCAGTTTGTCACCCAGAGGTCACAACTACAGATAACTCCAGCTCAGGAGTTAGTACATGTATATGCATGGCACTGTACCTGCACAAGCACGGCACATGTGAGTATAGAAACATTTGAATGCAGACATATGTGAAAGTTAAAAAATAACCTTTAAATATTGCACTTAAAAATAATACCGGCAGCTCTCTGCTCCCAAACCCTGTGGGAGAGAGACCTCACCGCCTGATCAGGTGGGCACTCCTGAGGCTGCAGATCGGAGGAGACCACCAACACTACCCACCCCTGCCCACATCCCTGGCCCAAGAGACAACTGTATAAGGCCTCTGGGTTCCCGTAGGGGAGGGCCCGGGAACGGCAGGACCCCTGCGCCTGAGACACCGCCGGAACCTGAAGGAAACAGACCGGATAAACAGTTCTCTGCACCCAAATCCCATGGGAGGGAGAGCTAAACCTTCAGAGAGGCGGACACGCCTGGGAAACCAGAAGAGTCTGCACTCTGCACATCCAGACGCCAGAGGAAAACACCAAACGGTGCACGGAGTCTCCCGGAAAGAGCGGCGCAGATCTTCCCGGCTGCTGCCACAGCAGAAAGGACTTAGGCAGTACCCCACGAGCAAACTTGAGCCTTGGAACCGCAGGTAGGACCAACTTTTCCCCTGCAAGAAACCTGCCTGGTGAACTCAGGACACATAGAGGCAAAATTCCTCTAGGACCGGGCACTTCCTGTGTTTACCGGAAGTCCCACACCCGCGGATCCTGGCCCGCAGCAGCTCTCTGCTCCCAAACCCCATGGGAGAGAGACCTCACCGCCTGATCAGGTGGGCACTCCTGAGGCTGCAGATCGGAGGAGACCACCAACACTGCCCACCCCTGCCCACATCCCTGGCCCAAGAGGAAACTGTATAAGGCCTCTGGGTTCCCGTAGGGGAGGGCCCGGGAGCGGCAGGACCCCTGCGCCTGAGACACCGCCGAAACCTGAAGGAAACAGACCGGATAAACAGTTCTCTGCACCCAAATCCCATGGGAGGGGGAGCTGAACCTTCAGAGAGGCGGACACGCCTGGGAAACAAAAAGAGACTGCACTCTGTGCACATCCAGACGCCAGAGGAAAACACCAAACGTCATCTGGAACCCTGGTGCACGGAGTCTCCCGGAAAGAGTGGCGCAGATCTTCCCGGTTGCTGCCACAGCGGAGAGGACTTAGGCAGTACCCCACGAGCAAACTTGAGCCTTGGAACCACAGGTAGGACCAACTTTTCCCCTGCAAGAAACCTGCCTCGTGAACTCAAGACACAGGCCCACAGGAACAGCTGAAGACCTCTAGAGAGGAAAAACTACACGCCCAAAAGCAGAACACTCTGTCCCCATAACTGGCTGAAAGAAAACAGGAAAACAGGTCTACAGCACTCCTGACACACAGGCTTATAGGACAGTCTAGCCACGGTCAGAAATAGCAGAACAAAGTAACACTAGAGATAATCTGATGGCGAGAGGCAAGCGCAGGAACCCAAGCAACAGAAACCAAGACTACATGGCATCATCGGAGCCCAATTCTCCCACCAAAGCAAACACGGAATATCCAAACACACCAGAAAAGCAAGATCTAGTTTCAAAATCATATTTGATCATGATGCTGGAGGACTTCAAGAAAGACATAAAGAACTCCCTTAGAGAACAAGTAGAAGCCTACAGAGAGGAATCGCAAAAATCCCTGAAAGAATTCCAGGAAAACACAATCAAACAGTTGAAGGAATTAAAAATGGAAATAGAAGCAATCAAGAAAGAACACATGGAAACAGCCCTGGACATAGAAAATCAAAAGAAAAGACAAGGAGCTGTAGATACAAGCTTCACCAACAGAATACAAGAGATGGAAGAGAGAATCTTGGGAGCAGAAGATTCCATAGAAATCATTGACTCAACTGTCAAAGATAATGTAAAGCAGAAAAGGCTACTGGTCCAAAACATACAGGAAATCCAGGACTCAATGAGAAGATCAAACCTAAGGATAATAGGTATAGAAGAGAGTGAAGACTCCCAGCTCAAAGGACCAGTAAATATCTTCAACAAAATCATAGAAGAAAACTTCCCTAACCTAAAAAAAGAGATACCCATAGGCATACAAGAAGCCTACAGAACTCCAAATAGATTGGACCAGAAAAGAAACACCTCCCGTCACATAATTGTCAAAACACCAAACGCACAAAATAAAGAAAGACTATTAAAAGCAGTAAGGGAAAAAGGTCAAGTAACATATAAAGGCAGACCTATCAGAATCACACCAGACTTTTCGCCAGAAACTATGAAGGCCAGAAGATCCTGTACAGATGTCATACAGACCCTAAGAGAACACAAATGCCAGCCCAGGTTACTGTATCCTGCAAAACTCTCAATTAACATAGATGGAGAAAGCAAAATATTCCATGACAAAACCAAATTTACACAATATCTTTCTACAAATCCAGCACTACAAAGGATAATAAAGGGTAAAGCCCAACATAAGGAGGCAAGCTATACCCTAGAAGAAGCAAGAAACTAATCATCTTGGCAACAAAACAAAGAGAAGAAAAGCACACAAACATAACCTCACATCCAAATATGAATATAACAGGAAGCAATAATCACTATTCCTTAATATCTCTCAACATCAATGGCCTCAACTCCCCAATAAAAAGACATAGATTAACAAACTGGATACGCAATGAGGACCCTGCATTCTGCTGCCTACAGGAAACACACCTCAGAGACAAAGACAGACACTACCTCAGAGTGAAAGGCTGGAAAACAACTTTCCAAGCAAATGGTCAGAAGAAGCAAGCTGGAGTAGCCATTCTAATATCAAATAAAATCAATTTTCAATTAAAAGTCATCAAAAAGATAAGGAAGGACACTTCATATTCATCAAAGGAAAAATCCACCAAGATGAACTCTCAATCCTCATCTTCGGTTGGTTTATATACAAGTGTGCAATTTCTAGGCTTGAAAGTAAAATGATGCTATCTGGTGCTGGATAGAGGAGCCTTATTTTTTATTATGGCAGCTTGCTATTTTTGTAACATGGTGATTTGGTTGAACACAATAAAGTACAGTAGTAACTGAAAAAAAAATACCAAACCCTTTACTCAAGGCATACTGCACTGTATTCTTCTGATCGGTTCCTGTATAAGGTTCCCTTCTGCATTTCCAACTACATACATTTGACTCCAGAGCTAGGACTAATGGTCTAGGCTTATGGACCTGCAGGAGAACACTGCTCTATGTAAGATGTCCAAGAACATATCAGCCAATAAAAAAATACACTAAACCCAACAGAATATTTACTTCTGTTGTTCCTTGTGCTGGGATTTGAATCTGGGGCCATGTGCAATCTCGAGAATTCCAACCAACTAACCGCACACTTCGGTTATGGGGTACAGCCAGAGTTACACCCTAGTAGTAAGGCCTTAGCTTTTCTTCCACACTTGATGACTATCATAAGGTATTGTCTCAAGAAATACTTCCTCAGTTGACCTCTAAACCACAGTGAGTATTTGTTGGTGTCCAAACTGATAGACAGATGTCTTGTTGGGCAGAGATGTCTTTTCTATTGGTGAGAGGTTATGTACAAATCTTGGAATTTCTTGAACCTTTGGATCCTCTTACAAGGACTACTCTTGACAGACAGATGCCCGGGGTCAGCATAGTATTTGACACAGCCCTGCCAAGTACTCAGGCTGTATGTGGAAATGACAGTGCACAGCATTAATAAGATTGTCACAGTAACTGTTTCATAGGGACTGATCATTTGAGGGTGCTAAGAAGAGTGTGTGTGTGTGTGTGTGTGTGTGTGTGTGTGTGTGTGCGCACTGTAGAGAACACTACAGAACATGTAGAAATCAACTTATCCACTCATGGACTCATGCAATCAACAGACTCATAACTGGAGGCCACAGGACAGAGAAGACCAGTGTTGAGAAGGAGCATTAGTCTATGCACCTCATTTGAGAGATGGAGGTGAAAGGCTGGAGGCCAGACTCAAACGCTGTCATGAGATAATGCCAGAGAGAGAGACAGAGAAAAAGACTGTTCCTCTGAGGCTTTAGCTTTTTGAACATTTGCCATTGTCTCCTTCATGAATCCTTCCTAATTCTTTGATGGGAGAGCTAAGACTGCTTGCTCCTCCTAATCAGCTTCCCCAATCAACAAGTTGCCAGAGTGGTCTCAGGCTGTCCCACGGTGCAATAGCCACGTTCTCTGCATCTCCAAGAACAGACTGAGAAAGTCACTTGTTACTGTGTGATCGGGGTTCATTTCCACAGGTTGTAGGTCTCTCTAATAAAGGAATTTTTAAATATATTCAGAAGAAAGCTCATTTGGTTAGAAATTAGGAGAAAACCCAAGGAGAGGCAGGCAAGCTGGGCATCCCAGCAGGCACTAAGAGGGAAACAGAGAAGGCAAGAAAGACTTGCCTTCTAAGTGTGAGGCAGCAGTGTGTGTCAGCAAACAGCTGTGAAGAGCTGTGTCCAGACAGAGAGAAAGCTCAGGTGTGGGGCAGGGGGATGCTTAGGACTTTGGTCAGTATCCAAAGGGAAAGTTATGCTTTTTAGTTAAAACTTGGGAAAGCAGGCGGCTTCCAAGTGGTTTGGTCACTGCTTGGATTCTCATTGAGGGGATAATTCTTCTTGCCCTTGGCGTGACTTCAGGTGACTCAGCTTCCTGAAGGAACAGTCCCTGTTAGAACTTAGCAAACAGTGCAGGGTCAGAGACAGCAACTGAGCAGTCAGTCACCCTCCAGGTGATCTTTATTAGCAGAGCCTCAGAGCCACAGGCAGCCATGATTGGGCCTTGAAATGGGAGACTGTGAGAGGCAGCACACCATGGCCATAGGCAGCCAAGGCGGGTGGGGTGGGCCAGGAGTTGGAGATTTTCCTTCAATTCCTCAGGACAAGGAGGCCATCTGATCTCTGGAGCAGATCCAAGGGTCAAATGTCAGCCCAGAGATGGAGGAAGAGTTCAGATTTCTTTCTTTGGGTCGTTGAGGGGAACCAGCTTTTCCTTAATGGGCCTGAAAAATCCCATTGGGGTTCATGGGAGGTGGGATCCGAAACTAATTATGACAGGGGAAGAAAAGGTCTTCAATAGCCTCAGAGCCTCACATGACTCTCTGCACAGCTAACAGTCATCGAGCTATGCAGACTCTGTGATCTGAAGAGGGACTGAGTGGCCTTCTTCTTGCAGCTCCTTGTCATTCCCGGAGGAGGACTTGAGAGAGCGCCCTATGCAGCATGGAAGCCTTAGATGAGGGGGCTCCACCTGGTCTGTCCCTGCTGAGCATGGGAGGCAGGCTTTGTTCTCCACAGATGTCAGCTGGGAGCTAGACCAGCACTCATCAGGCTTCTTCCTCTGAAGAAGGCTGGAGCTGGCAGCGGGCATCAAGGTTACTCAGGGTGCACGGGGGAACAACAGTCTGTCCCTCCTTAGCTTACCAGCTCTAGTCTCCTGTACCGTTCATCTTCCATTTTCTTCTCATGCCAGCTCTTCTCCTTGGAGTTGTGGTCCTTTGAGGTTTCTTGTTTTTTCACTATGTCATTCAGGTCAGCCTGAATCTTCTGGCCTTTACCTCCCAGAGTGTTGGGATCATGGCTGGAGCCATGGAGCCCAAATGGACCTTGCCTTGGTCTACTAGAGCTCTCTTGCTGATTTGCAGTGGTACCAAGTGTTAAGGGGTGGTGAGATGGCTCAGCTAGCAAAGCCCTGAGAAAAGGGGTGGGGTAAGGGATGAGATCTCAGTGGAGTAAAGGGAGACCTTGCCTGAAGTATCATATCCCTGTAGGAACAGTCTTTAAATAATCTACTGTAACCATGAGTGTTCACTGGTGAAGATTATTTTAAAAGCTGTTCATATGATAATAAAAGAACCATACTACATGGGTTCTAGTTCATTATAAAATCACTCCCTCCTGAGCCTTGTAACTCCCTCCTCCCTCCAAAATACTGGTCGACAAGCTGATGTCCCAAGAACATCACAGTTAAAACGCCCTAAGCAACCAGGTGTCGTTATGGGTCAACAAGCCGCTTATCAGAACCCAGATGGTGACAGCAGAATCCGTTTCTTCCCCACCCCTCTGTCTCTTCTGTCTTGGTCTATTTTCAGGCAGAAATCCCATGCACATTGGTAAGCTGGTGGTTTTGTGGCAATCTTTTCTAGAATCAGCTCTCTCACACCAATGAGACCAGAAGAGAGGTGGTGTTAGCAGTGAACTGAAACCAGGATAACCCCTGGAAGGGCTTCCAGGTGGGTCTGGTTTGTATTCTCATTTCATACCACAAGGTAGGGCCGGGAAGCAAGTGAGAATTTCCAGAAGCATACTTGGCAGTCAGCAGGTGGAAGGCAGCAAATCCTTGCTTCAGCCATTTCTCAGGGCCATTCTGCTTCAGGTAGCTAGTGCAGTCAGTCATGCTCCAGAAACAGGCAGTACCACAGCACAACTGAACCAAGTAAAGTACTAAATAAGTCATCAAGTCAGTATCTAATAGTTGGTCTTGTCTAGCGTATTCTACTCCAGTGGGAACAGGGTCAAACCCAACGGTCTCAAGCATGAATGAAGTGGGAAAGATCTCCATCTTTATCCCTCAACACTCAAGACAATGTTTCTCAATGTCAAGGTCTCCCAGCATTGAGTGATTGATCCCAGTAGCACGTGGCTCTTGCTGATTACATCACGTGTGGACCAGGAGTCCTGGTCATCAACTCTTCTGTGGTAGCCATCCAGATCTTCCCTTTCCAATTTCATATCTGTAGGAAGCCAAACTTTTTTTAATTCAACAGAACAATGATAGAGAACAATAGAGATGAAAATCACATCTAGAATCAAGATGTCAGCCTCTGAAGAGATTTTGAGAATATAATCCAGCATCACTTTCTCTCATTGATCTTTTTCTTTGGAGAAGGATGGGTTTACTAGGCAGATGTGGTGACACGTGTCTTTAATTCAAGCATTAAGGATCAGGAGTTCAAAATCATCGTTGTCTACAGAAAGAATCTGAGTCAGTCTAAGCTACATGAGACCATGTTTCAACAAAAACCCAAGCTACACCCATCTCTCTAATTTCCAAAACCAAATGAAAACAAAACAAAGAAATAGGATTACTTCTAGAAAGCATGGTACTTGTGTGAACATGTACTTTAGTAAGTGGTGGATGACTTGCTATACATAAAATTCTATGGTTTTGATTTTAAGATGAATATGAGCAGATATAGTAAATATGAACAAAAGTTTTATGTGAACCTTGTCAAGTTTTTTTAAGACAAGATTATCCCTGTAGCTTTAGCTGTCCCAAAACTCACCAGGATGGCTTCAGACTCAGAGATTCTCCTGTCCCTGCATCCAAATGCTGGGATTGAAAGCCTGCACCACCATTGTTCAATAGACAATGCTGGGTCTAGGGTGCAAAATGCCACCATGATTCAAATGTTCCTGTCATCCCACAAACCACTCAGACACGGATCTCAGTCAAACAGGGATGGTTTACTGAACAACACACCCCAAGCCTTATAGATCAGGGACTCAGGTCATACTTGGGAGCTGACTGTGACATTGATTCAAGATTCTGGTTTTTTTTAAACCTAAGATCTACAAATGTCTGTTTTCATCAATCAGGAATTAGGGAAGAAGGACCTCTTGAATAACATGTCTTTGTCATAAATTTATCCTGTTCCAATGGTTGGAGTATTCAACTGTGGCAGGGGACTTGCCTTGTCTAACATTCATGTCTTAACTTGCCAACCTGGATGTCAGTTACCGTATATACTTTCTGGCAGGCAGGATGTTAGTCACAGGGAGCTTTTGCAAACTTAAATTTTACTTCACCACTACTCAAAATGGAAGTCTTTTTTTATTCTTTTCTTTTTTCAGAGCTGGGGACCGAATCCAGGGCCTTGCGCATGCTAGGCAAGCGCTCTACCACAGAGCTAAATCCCCAACCCCTCAAAATGGAAGTCCTAATGTAAATAGTTTCAAGTGTCTCTCTTACATTGAGGTCCATCCCAGGGGCAGCTTATAAAGGCAAATACCATAAGGGCTTACACAGGTGCAGGAGGTGCTGCTGCGTGTTGGTTGGGGTCCAAGTGTCTTGTGAGTAACTACACAAAGCAATTCTATTGACTTTTATCATGATTTCCAAGGGCATGAGACATAACAGAAGATGTAATCATCGAGGGCATGAGAAAGTTTCCTAGAAACAGTAGAAACAACACATGAGAAAGTTCCCTCATAATATTAGTAACAGCATAAAATGTCAGCCTAGCTTGGAAACAGTGACCTAGGCCTTAACATTTCACCTAGGCAGGGCTATTTTACCTAAGTCTTCACAATTTGCATCCTGCTACAAAGAACTATGGAGATAATGGGGTGGGTGGAGTGAGGTGGTGGGTCCACCAGCAAAGGCCCTTGCAATTCAAGTCTGGTGAACTGAGATTGATTCAGTGAACCTATGTGAGAGGGGGAAAAGCAAGTAGATTTCACAAAGGTGACCGCTGATCTCCACATCCCCCTATAACAACTAAACAGAAGTTTAAAAGAGGGACCAGTGGTTAAGTTTATCAGTAAATTGTTAATCTGTTCTGAGCTCCAGTAGGAGCATGCATGGCTCTGTACCCCATCAAGACCTCTGGATTCATGAATGAAAGACACACACACTGCCAGCTTATTTATGATATGCCTTACCAGCTCAATGTCTGAGCACTTCCAAACTCTCTGGGGCTAGCACACACTCCCCTCTGTATTCCTGAGTTAACACTTTCTAAATCCCCAACATGTCACCCTTTCTGTTGGAAATTGATTCTACAGATGATCTTAATTAGACTTCCCCAAAATCACACAGGAATCTTTGTGTTCAAACGCTGAGGGTCCCTGTCCCCAATTGGTTTGAGAAGGGGGTGGAGGAGGTGGCCTTTGAGGCCAAGGCTTGAGGGTCCCTAGCCTGGCCTCATGTCTTGTTCATGGTCTGCTTTCTGAACATGAATATAATGTGACTGGCTATTTTCCTACTACGATGACTTCCATGCCTGCTGTCATAACTTTGACAGAATGCTGGGCTGTGTCCCAATGTCTCCCTGGAACTGAAAGCCAAAAGGAACCAATTTATTTTTCAGGTTGGTTTTGCCCTATTTGATCACAGCAGTTAGAAAGTAACCAAGGAAGTAGGTGTTTGCTTTCAAGCTGGAGTAGCAAATCACTGGAAATTGCCAGTGATACGGTCAATCCTCCAGGATTCAGGGAAAGCCTTTTTGGCTTCTTTAACCACAAGAAACCATTGTACAGTATATAGATGATATTTGTATACACTTTGGCACTAGGAAAATCTGAAACCAAAATATTTTAGCATTTTGAGCCTTCTAGCCTCCTGTTACCAAAACTACCAGAAAAGGCCCAGATAATTCTGCGAAAACTACCACATTTGGTATGGATTTCAGTTTCTACAGCTGTATAATAATCTTATTGTATGTTTGAGTAAAATTGAATTAATTATATGAAAAATAAAGATGGACGTTTCTCATTTAGAGGTTGCTGAATTTTATTGAATCTGGGTGCTCAATTTTATTTTAATGGGTAAAACCTCTTTCTGGGGCTATCAAGAACTCAGACTTGGGTGACCATAGCTGGGATGGTAAATTGGAAAAATCCTGAACCAGATGAAGGAGGCAGAAAGACAAGACCTTGTCCTTAAGATATTAGTTCGAACAGTTGGGGACAGTATGTGACCTATAGTAGATTTTTTAAAAAAAGAAATTAGATGTTGTAGCACCAGAACGACCCCTGTCCAAAAGCTCTGGCAGCCATGGCACTGCTAGTCCAAGAGGCCCCCAAGCTCTTTTGAAGGCAATGACTTGAAGCTCTCATTCCCCACCAAGCAAAGTCTCTAATAGAATTAAAGGGCTACATAGGATTAACTGGAAATAAACACCAGAGGAGCTTCCTAGACAACTAGAGGTGACTACGAAAACACAGAGTACACCCAATCTGCTTCACTTATGCCCATGGTAGTGACCTCCTGTCTGGTACACTGTGTGCTGAGACTATAGCCTCCACATGTGCCAGCCAGGCTCACTTAGGATTAACCTGTGGATAATCGTGGGGAGGAAAGTTTTCTGAAAAGCAATTTTAAGCTCTAATATGGGGACTCATTCTAGGGAAAGAAAGAAAAGACTAACTTCTATATTACTTTTTAAGGCCCTCTGCTGTTACTAGGTCCACAGTGCCACTTCTCCTGGACACTGCCCCATCACTGCCCCTCCTGTCCCAGACCCAGACAGTCAGTGTTTTACCCAGTGTGCGTTGTGGCCCCTGTGGAACTGAGTGCTGGTTGTCCTGGAAATCACGGGTAATGGGTGAGCTCCACTTGGGCCCACAGATATAGAGCAGGCTCTGTGGGTGGAGCCTGTGCCTCAGAGTCTTCAACGTACAGAACCCACAGATTGGTACACTGCCTGCTTATGCAACTGGCCTTCTGTTTCTTCCTTGGCCAAGCCATGGTGCTGCTGGTAGCATTGTAGGACATCAAATTCCAAGCCCTCTTGTGCAGGGCAGTTTGAATTCTGAATCTGAACTCTACATAGAAATCTCTGTGTTGCCTATTGACTGGCTGAAGATTTCATGACTGTTTTCAATAATGGACAGACCAAGTTTTCTATTGCCTGGCTACAAATTAGAAATAAAGCCTTGGAAAACCAGAATCATAAAAGAGATCTACATTTCTTTCCTTTATTTTTAAAATTCTATGATGTTGGGGTGTGCAGAGATGGCTCAGTGGTTAAGAGCACATGCTGCTCTTCCAAAGGACCCAAGTTTCCTTTCAGCACCTATGCTTGGTGGCTTAAAACTGCCTGTAATTCCATTCCAGGATATCTGATGTCTTCTAATAGCATCTGTTGGCATGTTCATACACATGTACACAGACACACAGAAACACATGAGCACAAATAAGTCTTACGGATGGGTGAGATGTCAGTGGTTAAGAGAACTTCCCTTCTTCCAGATTTCTTCCCTTCCAGAGGACCCCAGTTTGTCACCCAGAGGCCATAACTACAGATAACTCCAGCTCAAGAGTTAGTACATGTATATGCATGGCACATTTACCTGCACATGCATGGCACATGTGAGTGTAGAAAGATTTGAGTGCAGACACATGAGAAAGTTTTACAAACAATAACAAAACCCTTTACTCAAGGCATACTGCACTGTATTCTTCTGATTGGTTCCTGTATTAGGTTCCTTTCTGCATTTCCAACTACACACATTTGCCTCCAGAGCTAGGACTAATGGTCTAGTCTTATGGACCTGCAGGAGAACACTGCTCTATGTAAGATGTCCAAGAACATATCAGCCAATAAAAAAAATACACTAAACCCAACAGAATATTTATTTCTGTTTTTCCTTGTGCTGAGATTTGAATCTGGGGACTTGTGCACTCTCGAGAATTCCAACCTACTAACTACACACTTCCGTTATGGGGTACACCCAGAGTGATATCCTAGAAGTAAGGCCTTAGCTTTTCTTCCACACTTGATGACTATCATGAGGTATTGTCTCAAGAAATACTTCCTCAGTTGACCTATAAACCACAGTGAGTATTTGTTGGTGTCCAAACTGATAGACAGATGTCTTTTTGTGCAGAGATGTCTTTTCTATTGGTGAGAGGTTGTGTACAAAACTTGGAATTTCTTGAACCTTTGGATCCTCTTACGAGGACTACTCTTGACTGACAGATGCCCGGGGTCAGCATAGTATTTGACACAGCCCTGTCAAGTACTCAGGCTGTCTGTGGAAATGACAGTGCACAGCATTAATAAGATTGTCACGGTAACTGTTTCATAGGGACTGATCATTTGAGGGTGCTAAGAAGAGTGTGTGTGTGTGTGTGTGTGTGTGTGTGTGTGTGTGAGTGTGTGTGTGTGTGTGTGTGTGTGTGTGTGTGTGTGTGTGTGCACTGTAGAGAACACTACAGAACATGTAGAAATCAACATATCCACTCATGGACTCATGCAATACAGACTCACAACTGGAGGCCACAGGACAGAGAAGACCAGTGTAGAGAAGGAGCATTAGTCTATGCACCTCATTTGAGAGATGGAGGTGAAAGGCTGGAGGCCAGACTCAAACGCTGTCATGAGATACTGCCAGACAGAGAGACTGAGAAAAAGACTGTTCCTCTGAGGCTTTAGATTTTTAAACATTTGCAATTGTCTCCTTCATGAATCCTTCCTAATTCTTTGATGGGAGAGCTAAGACTGCTTGCTCCTCCTAATCAGCTTCCCCAATCAACAAGTTGCCAGAGTGGTCTCAGGCTGTCCCATGGTGCAATAGCCAAGTTCTCTGCATTTCCAACAACAGACTGAGAAAGTCACTTGTTATGGTGTAATCAGGGTTCCTTTCCACAGGTTGTAGGTCTCTCTAATAAAGGAGTTTTTAAATATATTCAGAAGAAAGCTCATTTGTTTAGAAATTAGGAGAAAAAGCAAGGAGAGGCAGGCAAGCTGGGCATCCCAGCAGCCACTAAGAGGGAAACAGAGGAGGCAAGAAAGACTTGCCTTCTAAGTGTGAAGCAACAGTGTGTGTCAGCAAACAGCTGTGAAGAGCAGTGTCCAGACAGAGAGAGAAAGCTCAGGTGTGGGGCAGGGGGATGCTTAGGACTTTGGTCAGTATCCAAAGCAAAAGTTATGCATTTTAGTTAAAACTCGGGAAAGCAGGCGGCTTCCAAGTGGTTTGCTCACTGCTTGGATTCTCATTGAGGGAATAATTATTCTTCCCCTTGGTGTGTCTTCAGGTGACTCAGCTTCCTGAAGGAACAGTCCCTGTTAGAACTTAGCAAACAGTGCAGGGTCAGAGACAGCAGCTGAGCAGTCAGTCACCCTCCAGGTGATCTTTATTAGCAGAGCCTCAGAGCCACAGGCAGCCATGATTGGGCCTTGAAATGGGAGACTGTGAGAGGCAGCACACCATGGCCATAGGTAGCCAAGGCAGGTGGAGGGGGGCCAGGAGCTGGAGATTTTCCTTCAATTCCTGAGGACAAGGAGGCCATCTGATCTCTGGAGCAGATCCAAGGGTCAATTCTCAGCCCAGAGATGGAGGAAGAGTTCAGATTCCTTTCTTTGGGTGGTTGAGAGGAACCAGCTTTTCCTTAATGGGCCTGAAAAGCCCACTGGAGTTCATGGGAGGTGGGATCCGAAACTAATTATGACAGGGGAAGAAAAGGTGTTCCATGCCCTCCGAGCCTCACATGACTCTCTACACAGCTAACAGTCATCGAGCTCTGCAGAGTCTGAGACTCTGAAGAGAGACTGAGTGGCCTTCTTCTTGCAGCTCCTTGTCATTCCTGGAGGAGGACTTGAGAGAGCGCCCTATGCAGCATGGAAGCCTTCGATGAGGGGGCTGCAGCTGGTCTGTCCCTGCTGAGCATGGGAGGCAGGCTGTGTTCTCCACAGATGTCAGCTGGGAGCTAGACCAGCACTCTTCAGGCTTCTTCCTCTGAAGAAGGCAGGAGCTGGCAGGGGGCATAGCATCTCTGAGTCTTCATTGGCACAGCTATGGGCATCACAGGAACCAAGGAAGAGGTAATAATTGTCACAGACACAGCTCTGATGTCTCTTCATGAAAGAACAACTTTTATTTACCCACTTCTGCTGACACACGATCTAGCTAGTTCCTAGACACTACTGCAAGCATATTTTGAGGGAACAATGTCTGTGTCCCCTTCTCTGAGTGTTTCCTGCTGCACTGTTTTATGTGCAGAAATTATTATGTGCACATGTGTGAGAGACTGTCCAGGTGTCTGGAGACCAGAGGTCAACACTGAGCATCTTCTTCATTTCCTCTCCATGTAAGTTTTTGGAGTCATGGTCTCTCAGTGAACCTGGAGCTCATCAATTTGTGTCTTCTGGGAGGACAGAGAGCTCCAGGGATCAACTTGTCTCTGCCTCCCAATGCTGGGTTCCTGAATAAACTGTCTCCAATCCTCAGGGGATGAAGACTGCTTTTGCTTTATTTTGTTTGTTTGTTTGTTTGTTTGTTTGTTTGTTTTCTGAGAGACAGGTCCCACTATTTAGCCAGGGAATTTATTGTGTAGATTAGGCTAGCCTCAGACTCATACACAGCCACTTGACTCTGCCTCTTAAGTGCTGAGGGTAAAAGCTTGGCTCTGTGTCTGATGTCACAGAAGAAAGCAGCCATTTCAGATTCTGTTGGGTGTGGCATCCAGAAAATTGAGGTCCAAACTGTCCAAACTTTTGACTTCTCAGAAGGCAGAAATAAAGATTTTTCTAGGTTGAAAACTGTAAGTCTTTATATTTGCAGTTAATTTAAAAACGTAAAAGGGGCAGAGTACGGCAGCCAGAACACAGATGTGGGCATCAGCTCTCTGCTCCCAATTTGTGACCCTATCTGTTGCTTTGTAGCTCATCTTCCCCCTTTACTGTGACTGTGAACTTCCAGGAAGAACAGTACAAAGCCAAGCACACAGACAAGTCAGCGAGTGGAGACGAGTTAGGCTTATCACAACATTGCGATGGACAGCACATTTGAAGAAGCAGCCTGTCCCAGCAAGTTTAGGACCTGGTCATCAGCTCTTTCGGTTAAATGAAAAACATCGAGGTCACTCAGGGTACACAGGGGACAAACAGGCTGTCCCTCCTTAGCATACCAGCTCTAGTCCCCTGTACCGTTCATCTTCCATTTTCTTCTCCTGCCAGCTCTTCTCCTTGGAGTTGTGGTCCTTTGAGGTTTCTTGTTTTCTCACTATGTCATTCAGGTCAGCCTGAATCTTCTGGCTTTTACCTTCCAGAGTGTTGGAATCATGGCGGGAGCCATGGAGCCCAAATGGACCTTGTGTTGGTCTACTAGAGCTCTCTTGCTCATTTGCAGTGGTACCAAGTGTTAAGGGGTGGTGAGATGACTCAGCTAGCAAAGCCCTGAGAAAAGGGGTGGGGTAAGGAATGAGATCTCAGTGGAGTAAGGGGACACCATGCCTGAAGTATCATATCCCTGTAGGAACAGTCTTTAAATAATCTACTGTAACCATGAGTGTTCACTGGTGAAGATTATTTTAAAAGCTGGTCACATGATAACAGAACCATGCTACATAGGTTCTAGTTCATTATAAAATCACTCCCTCCTGAGCCTTGAAACTCCCTCCTCCCTCCAAAATACTGGTGGTCATTCTGATGTCCCAAGAACATCACAGTTAAAACGCCCTAAGCAACAAGGTGTCGTTATGTGTCAACAAGCCCCTTATCAGAACCCAGATGGTGACAGCAGAATCCATTTCTTCCCCACCCCTCTGTCTCTTCTGCCTTGGTCTATTTTCAGGCAGAAATCCCATGCACATTGGTAAGCTGGTGGTTTTGTGTAAACAATTTTGGAATCAGCTCTCTCACACCAATGAGACCAGAAGAGAGGTGGTGTTAGCAGTGAACTGAAACCAGGATGACCCCTGGAAGGGCTTCCGGGTGGGTCTGGTTTGTATTCTCATTTCATACTCTAGGACCACAAGGCGGGGAAGGGAAGCAAGTGAGAATTTCCAGAAGCATACTTGGCAGTCAGCAGGTGGAAGGCAGCAAATCCTTGCTTCAGCCATTTCTCAGGGCCATTTTGCTTCAGGTAACTTGTGCAGTCAGTCATGCTCAGCAAACAGGCAGTACCACAGCACAACGGAACCAAGTAAAGTACTAAATAAGTCATCAAATCAGTATCTAATAATTGGTCTTTTCTAGCATGATCTACTCCAGTGGAAAAAGGGTCAAACCCTACTGTCTCAAGCATGAATGAAGTGGGAAAGGTCTCCATCTTTATCCCTCAACACTCAAGACAATGTTTCTCAATGTCAAGGTCTCTCAGCATTTAACACTGGATCCCAGAAGCATGTAGTTCTTGCTGATTACATCACGTGTGGACCAGGAGTCCTGGTCATTAACTCTTCTGTGGTAGCCATCCAGATCTTCCCTTTCCAATTTCATATCTGTAGGAAGCCAGACTTTATTTAATTCAACAGAACCATGAAGGAGAACAATACAGATGAAAATCACATCTGGAATCAAGATGTCAGCCTCTAAAGAGATTTTGAGAATATAATCCAGCATCACTTTCTCTCATTGATCTTTTTCTTTGGAGAAGGATGGATATACTAGGCAGATGTGGTGACACGTGCCTTTAATTCAAGCACTAAAGATCAGGAGTTCAAAATCATCTTTGTCTACAGAAAGAATCTGAGTCAGCCTCAGCTACATAAGACCATGTTTCAAAAAACCCCAAGCTACACCCATCTCTCTAATTGGCAAAACCAAATGAAAACAAAACAAAGAAATAGGATTACTTCTAGAAAGTATGGTACTTGTGTAAACATGTACTTTAATAAATGGTGGATGACCTGATATACATAAAATTCTATTGTTTGGATTTTTAAGGTGAATATGAGCAGATATAGTAAATATAAACAAAAATGTTATGTGAGCCTTTGCAATTTTTTTTAAGACAAGGTTTCCCATGTAGCTTTAGCTGTCCTGAAACTCACCAGGCTGGCCTCAAACACAGAGTTTCTCCTGTCGCTCCCTTCAAATGCTGGGATTAAAAGCCTGCACCACCATAGTTCAATAGCTAGTTCTAGAGTGTAAAATGACACCTTGATTCAAATGTTTGTGTCATCCCCCATCCACTCAGACTCAGATCTCAATCAAACAGGGATGGTTTACTGAACACCATACCCCAAGGCTGATAGATCAGGGACTCGGTTCAGACTTAAGAGCTGACTGTGACATTCAGTCAAGATTCTGTAGGGTTTTCTTAAACCTCAGATCTACAAATGTCTGTGCCTAGTTTTTCACCAATCAGGAATTAGGGTCAACGTTGAAAGTTGGTTCTAAGGCTTTGATTTAATCAGGAATCTGTGTGTCCAACGGCTGAAGGTCCTTGTCCACAATTGGTTTTGATCAAGCAATGAAGAGCCAACAGCCAATGACTCAGCAGAGAGAGATGCAGGGATTTCTAGGTTCTCTGGAGAGGGGACAGACAGGAGAGGGGACAGAAAGGAGAGGGGAATTTGCAGTATTTATGGCTGAGAAAGCATCTCTGGAGTGTTTCTTCAGGGCATAGAGCCATGCAGGCTGTAACTGGGGAGTACAGTAGGGCTGTCTTCACCTCTTTCTAGTCTCCACAGCGCTTCCACAAGTTCGCATCCACTAGTGGTGCATACAAGGTCCCACTTTCCCTTCACCATTATCCTCAAATCCTTGATAGCATTAGTCTTTGTCACTTCCTTTCTTCATGACATCCCTGCTGACTGGGAAAAGAAACAACATTCATGACAGCCTTAGCTATTAGGGAAATGTAATTAAAACAACCTTGAGGATCTCTGAGTTGGATCCCACCCTGTCTACAGAGTGAGTCCCAAGACAGCCAGGACTGCACAGAGACCCTGTCTCAAAAACAAAACAAAGCAAACAAACAAAATGGCCCCTCACACCCAACAGCTTGAGGGTCCATCTCACCCCCGTCATCGTGGTTAGCACCAAGAAAACACTGAGCACAATGCCGGCCAGGATCCAGGGAAGCCCAAGCCCTGTTTGCTGCTGACAGGAGTGTAAGCTGCTGAGGCCACATGGAAATCAGTGTGACATTTTTTGCACAATCTACCTTCTGAACCACTGATACCACTGTCAAGTATGTGCCCATTGGTCATAGAGGACTAGAGGGCGAATGTGGGACACATTTGCACATGGAGTTCCATTCAGATGGAAAGAAATCAACTTCTCAAGAAATGGTTGGAACTGGACAATATCTTAAGTGCAGTACTCAAGGCTCAGTGAGACAAGGGTCATGTGCTCTCTGAGATGTAGACCTTTGCTGCAAGCGTTAAGTGTGAGAACTTGTGTTTGTTATTATTCAAGTCTAGGCCTGTGCCAGGACAAAGCACACCGAGTCAACATGGTTCTTTGTGGAGAGGTTTATTGAGAGGAGAGGAAAGGAGGCTGGCCCTGGGCATATGGATGGATGGGGAAGGGGATGGGGAGAGAAGGGACAGGGACAGAGGGGAAGAGAGCAGAAAAGAGAAGAACAAAGCGAGAGCAGGAGAGAGAGGAGGGGGCAAGCAGCCCCTTTTACAGTGTCAGGCACAGCTGTCTGTTGCCAGGCAACTGGGGGGGGAGCATTCATGCCTGTTACCAGGTAGCTGTGTGGGTGGAGCTTAGACAGAATACCAATGTTCCTCCATTTCTGGTTTAATTACAAAAGCAAATTAGAGATGATGGTAGAGCAGGAATAGGGTCATCGTGATCTCTGACTACTTCCTGCTTGCTTTGGGGCAACGTGTCTCTAGAGAACCTAGAAAAATGGGTATGGAATGTTGTCCAGTCCTAGAGTTGGCTGGCTGGCTGTTGTCGAGGGTCTGTGGAACACTTCGAGGACAGGTCAGAAGGAACAGGTTCAACAGAAGCTTCTGTGTCTCTGACAGGAGACTGGAACCTCTGGAGGTTGCTTCTCTGGAGCTGTCCTGACTGTAGTAAGCACCTGGACTGGACAAGATGCTGGCACACACATATATATTGATTATAGGCAGAGAATAAGATTAATTGCATTTGAGAGAAAAGAAATTTTTTTCTTAGATGTACATTGGAAACCCAGAGAAATCCCACCCTTTAGAATAGGTATTAAGTGGGAACTTTTGGCAGATATACTTATCTGGGTGGAGTCTATTTGGTCCATGAGAGGTGGGTCTCAGTGGGTTTTCTGTAGCTTCTAAGTTTACAAAAGAAATAATAACATTAGTTAACAACAAGAACATTCTTTTTTTTAATATTTATTTATTTATTATATATGAGTACACTGTAGCTGTCTTTAGACACACCAGAAGAGGGCATCAGGTCTCATTACAGATGGTTGTGAGCCACCATGTGGTTGCTGGGATTTGAACTCAGGACCTCGGGAAGAACAGTCAGTGCTCTTAACCACTGAGCAATCTCTCCAGCCCAACAAGAACATTCTTTAAGATGAGCTTTTTGTGGAACAGAAAGAAGAATTTGCCCCTCAGAACATGTCCTGGGTGTCTTAAAACGGTTTGCCACAACAAAAGACAGAGAAAGCAGTTTCCAGATCCTATTTGGAAAGGCTGTTTGGCAACAGAAGAAGACCTCCCAGACTCGGGGGTCTACCGGAGAAGCTGGTAGAGGACTTAACATGTCCGTGTCAGCCGATTGGCTGACTAGAGGAAGCAGAAGAGCTGCAGGCCAGCTTAAGTTGAGGCAAATGGGTGAAGCAATATAGAAGCTCACAACTTGTCTGGAAGATCCCTTCCCAATATGAGAACAAGACATGTTAGCCCTACCAAAAGGGAATGGGTAAGAGGTGCACCCCCAAAAAATGTAACTCAGCAATGGGGATTGGTGAGGATGGTTAGGTTACCTGCTACCCTAACAATGGGGGAAAAATTGGAAAGAAATACGGATCCCCAACACTCTGTTAGTACCAGATAAGTGGCTCCAGTGTCCACGAAGAAGGAGATGGGCTGTCCACATACCATGATGATTACCCAGGGCTATGCTGGTGATAGCAGTGGTCAGGTCCAGGGAACTCAGGCCCTTTCAGTCGTCCATAACCAAACCTAGAAGATCAGCTGGAGGGTTATCTGATTTGATGTCCCTGTCCTGCACAACACAAGGGCAATCAACAGCCCAATGTCCCTCTTGATGGCACCTAGGACACGGCCCCTTGGCTTGCAGAGGTTAGGGAAAGTCCTTATCTAATGACCTTGTTGACCATGCTTGTAGCAGGAGCCTGGTGGTCACTTAGCCTAAGAAGGCCAGGAGTTCCCGGCAGCGGCTGAGTCTGGTCAGATAGCCTTGGCCAGCATATGGTATTGTAGTCTGCGAGCCTTCTCATCACTTCTGTGGAACACTTAAAGGCCAATGCCTGTGGGGGCAAGCAGCCCATTTTATAGTTTATAGTGTCACGCACAGTTGACTGTTGCCAGGCAACTGTGGGGCAGAGCATACCTGGCTCTTCCTAGTTAGCTGTGAGGGTAGAGCTTAGACAGAATATCAGCAATGCTAGTGCATCTGAGTAAACAAGACACAGAAAAGAGTCACCAGGAAAGAAGGCTTTGAGGGAGAAAGTGCTAGAAAGAACTCTGTCCCAGGAGAGTGCTATTGTCAACAGTGAACTTCTCTAGAGCATGGGGTGTCTGTGGTGCTGGCTAGAAGAAAATAGAAGTCTTAGATGACAGTTTAACAGGGATACCTAGCCCTGTCACCCTGCTCCCAGGCAGAAAAGGCTGTGGATATTGTGGCTGGAGCATGTGGCTGGAGAGGGTGGAATTGGGAGGGAGAAAGTGATCCCAGAATGCAGGGCAAGGAAATGCTATGGCCCCCAGGGTTGGTGGTGGTATTTGGCTGGTTTGGTTTTGCCTTTTGCAGTTGGAAACAGGGACTCAAGTATTTGGAGCTACCCTCAAATTCACACTTTAGCCCAGGCTGGCCTCACGTTCCCCATACTTTTGTCTCTACCTCAAGACACTGGGATTATGGGATGCTCTGTCTATGCAGCACTAGGGACTGGACTCAGGATGCTCCACATGGTCGGCAAACACTGCCAACTGGACTACACCCTCAGCCCCTCCATGCTTTTGTCACTCCAGACCATCATGCCTGCTCTACTGTACTGCATGGATCCAAGTCCTACTAGGCTTGGAGATGAACTCATGATTGGAACCCACACTTCCAGTTGTGCCTTCCCGAAGTCACATTCTGTACAACACAGTGGTGATGTTAGGTTGTATCAGCCTCTGATGTAGCACACTTCCTCTGAGCACTGCCAAGAATCCCTTCCTTTTTGACCTCCCTTATCAGGACCTGAACTTCATGGATTCCTGTCATTTACACCGCTGCTTCTCTCTGTGAAGGCTAGGAGACCTGTCTGCCCAAAACACACCTGGATTCCCCTTTGTGTTAGGATTCTTTCTGGTCCCTGCACACTCTGCAGGAAGCTTGACTTCTGAATTTTCTGCTGCTTACGTTCTGTTGGTAATTAGATAATTTAGTACACATTGAGAGATGTATTCCCCATGTGTTAGTTTTGTTATGATTAATGGTGAATCTAACTGTGACCTCCCAGGAGAGTTGAAGTAAATTTAAGATATATACCAGACTAGAAAGATTCTTGAACGGACAAAACTTGATTTTTATTAGGTTTTAGAAGAACCTTTAGCCAACCAAATTTAACATAAAATTGCAAACAGTTTTTTGTGAGTTCAAATCCTGCCTGGTTTACATTCTAAGTTCCAGGACACCTAGAGGTACATAGTGAGACCCACAGGCTGTACCCAATTTCGCCTGAAGTCAGTGGATTATGTTAACCAATGAAGTTTCCCAAACTTACCATTCTTGTGAAAAATGCAGATTCCACGCACCAACCTGAAGGACAGCATCTGCATTTACTGCTCCACAGGAATGACTCCCCTGCAGCCCTGACTGTGGTCCACTGAGAACAAGAAGTACCACCATGGTCCAGTGGTGGAGAGAGGCCAAGTATTGCATCTGGGGACCCAGAAAGGAACAGCCAAATGGAAGCTGGAGATTCAGACTGAAAGACAGAGGTACGGACATGAGGATGTCACTGCTCTGCTACACTCTGTATCTGTTACTGCATGAAGGCTCACTGGCACATCTGGTGATGCTGGGCTCGCACATGTCCTTAAAAGGATAGCACCTTCCCGTCTGAAATGATCCCTGACTAGAGTTCTGTCCTCAGGACTCAGGGCAGAACCTCTCATCATTCATCTCTTTTCTGTGTGGATTCCATGCCCCTTATCTTGGACTCTGTGCCTTCCTGGTTTCTGTTGAATTGTCTCACAGTTGACCTCTGAGGACAGCCATGCAGGGAGAGGGCAAGGGGTAGATAGCCTCACTGAGAGATCCCAAATCCCTGGTCTCCTCTCCCACCCACTTCTTCCCCACAGACAAACTTGAGGGAAGATTTCCTGTAGGAATGTTCTGGAAAGATGCCAGATTCATTTGTTTCCAGAATGCTGGTAGCATTCATTTGTTTCCGGAAACTGGGAAGATGCCTCAATTAGTATGAGGCCCTGCCTCTACACACACACACACACACACACACACACACACCACACACACACACATTATGTGTGTGTGTGTCTCCGGCTTCCTTTCTCCCCACCCTTGACAGACACAGAGACACTAGAGATCTAGATGCATATGCAAAGGTGTTTATTGATTACAAAAATCTGTTAAGCTATACTAAAAGGAGTCAGGGACAGGTTTCATGAGGACAGGAGCTGATATGCAGTGCAGACAGAGGAACTGGATCTTCACTACTGTGATCTTGGCAGGAGCCGATGAGCTCAGGTACAAAGTGCTGGCACCGGAGCTAAAATATCCTATCCAAGTGAACCGGAACCACTGGATACATGGGACTGTCCCGTGGAGTCCTCGGGTCACAGCCAACTGTGTAGAACTTCCTGGATCTTGTAGTTTGGTATCTACATTGGGTATAAATCCTTGCCGGAGTTGTGAGGTTACAGAAAGTTATAGATACCCGATATCGACTGTTATGACAATTTCTATATGTCCTGTTTCCACAGGGGATGTTTCTATTGCCACACACACCAACAACACTAGCAAAACTTGTATGAAGGAAAGTATTTATGTCCTTACAATGTCCTGTGAATCTGTTTCTGTGTCGCATTGCATCATTACATCGGGGATAAGCCCTATTATAGATGTGCTGGATTTCAAACCACTGGGAAGGGGTTGGTGGCTGGCATGAGGCAAGCATCAAGACAAGTCCCAGCGACAGAAGGAGACAAAGTCTGGACTCCAGCAGCTTCAGACCCATGTTTCCTGTGAGAACAGAAGAGAAGTGACTACTCTCACCTTAGCTCACTTTGCCCTCTCTCTTCCTGAAGGCCCTCTGCTGTCATTAGGTCCATGGTGCCACGTCTCCTGGACACTGTCCCATCACTGCCCCTCCTGTCCCAGACCCAGACAGTCAGTGTCTTACCCAGTGTGCGTTGTGGCTCCTGTGGAACTGAGTGCTGGCTGTCCTGGAAATCAGAGGTAATGGCTGAGCTCCACTTGGGCCCACAGATATGGAGCAGCCCTGTGGGTGGAGCCTGTGCGTCAGAGTCTTCAACGTGCAGAACCCACAGATTGGTTCACTGCCTGCTTGTGCAACCGCCTTCTGTTTCTTCCTTGGCCAAGCCACAGGGCTCCTGGGTGCATTGTAGGGCATCAAATTCCAAGCCATCTTGTGCAGGGCAGTTTGAAGTCTGAATCTGAACTCTACATAGAAATCTCTGTGTTGCCTGTTGACTGACTGCAGACTTCATGACTGCTTTCAGTAATGGACAGACCAAGTTTTCTATTGCCTGGCTACAACTTAGAAACAAAGCCTTGGGAAGCCAGCATCATAAGAGAGATCTACATTTCTTTCCTTTATTTTTAAAATTCTATGATGTTGGATGTGCAGAGATGGCTCAGTGGTTAAGAGCTCTTGCTGCTCTTCCAGAGGACCCAAGTTTCCTTTCAGCACCAATGCTTGGTGGCTTAAGACTGCCTGTAATTTCATTCCAGGACATCTGATGTCCTCTAATAGCGTCTGTTGGCATGTTGATACACATGAACACAGACACACAGAGACACATGAGCACAAATAAGTCGTAGGGATGGGTGAGATGTCAGCGGTTAAGAGAACTTCCCTTCTTCTGGATTTCTTCCCTTCCAGAGGACCCCAGTTTGTCACCCAGAGGTCACAACTACAGATAACTCCAGCTCAGGAGTTAGTACATGTATATGCATGGCACTGTACCTGCACAAGCACGGCACATGTGAGTATAGAAACATTTGAATGCAGACATATGTGAAAGTTAAAAAATAACCTTTAAATATTGCACTTAAAAATAATACCGGCAGCTCTCTGCTCCCAAACCCTGTGGGAGAGAGACCTCACCGCCTGATCAGGTGGGCACTCCTGAGGCTGCAGATCGGAGGAGACCACCAACACTACCCACCCCTGCCCACATCCCTGGCCCAAGAGACAACTGTATAAGGCCTCTGGGTTCCCGTAGGGGAGGGCCCGGGAACGGCAGGACCCCTGCGCCTGAGACACCGCCGGAACCTGAAGGAAACAGACCGGATAAACAGTTCTCTGCACCCAAATCCCATGGGAGGGAGAGCTAAACCTTCAGAGAGGCGGACACGCCTGGGAAACCAGAAGAGTCTGCACTCTGCACATCCAGACGCCAGAGGAAAACACCAAACGGTGCACGGAGTCTCCCGGAAAGAGCGGCGCAGATCTTCCCGGCTGCTGCCACAGCAGAAAGGACTTAGGCAGTACCCCACGAGCAAACTTGAGCCTTGGAACCGCAGGTAGGACCAACTTTTCCCCTGCAAGAAACCTGCCTGGTGAACTCAGGACACACAGAGGCAAAATTCCTCTAGGACCGGGCACTTCCTGTGTTTACCGGAAGTCCCACACCCGCGGATCCTGGCCCGCAGCAGCTCTCTGCTCCCAAACCCCGTGGGAGAGAGACCTCACCGCCTGATCAGGTGGGCACTCCTGAGGCTGCAGAGCGGAGGAGACCACCAACACTGCCCACCCCTGCCCACATCCCTGGCCCAAGAGGAAACTGTATAAGGCCTCTGGGTTCCCGTAGGGGAGGGCCCGGGAGCGGCAGGACCCCTGCGCCTGAGACACCGCCGAAACCTGAAGGAAACAGACCGGATAAACAGTTCTCTGCACCCAAATCCCGTGGGAGGGGGAGCTGAACCTTCAGAGAGGCGGACACGCCTGGGAAACAAAAAGAGACTGCACTCTGTGCACATCCAGACGCCAGAGGAAAACACCAAACGTCATCTGGAACCCTGGTGCACGGAGTCTCCCGGAAAGAGTGGCGCAGATCTTCCCGGTTGCTGCCACAGCGGAGAGGACTTAGGCAGTACCCCACGAGCAAACTTGAGCCTTGGAACCACAGGTAGGACCAACTTTTCCCCTGCAAGAAACCTGCCTCGTGAACTCAAGACACAGGCCCACAGGAACAGCTGAAGACCTCTAGAGAGGAAAAACTACACGCCCAAAAGCAGAACACTCTGTCCCCATAACTGGCTGAAAGAAAACAGGAAAACAGGTCTACAGCACTCCTGACACACAGGCTTATAGGACAGTCTAGCCACGGTCAGAAATAGCAGAACAAAGTAACACTAGAGATAATCTGATGGCGAGAGGCAAGCGCAGGAACCCAAGCAACAGAAACCAAGACTACATGGCATCATCGGAGCCCAATTCTCCCACCAAAGCAAACACGGAATATCCAAACACACCAGAAAAGCAAGATCTAGTTTCAAAATCATATTTGATCATGATGCTGGAGGACTTCAAGAAAGACATAAAGAACTCCCTTAGAGAACAAGTAGAAGCCTACAGAGAGGAATCGCAAAAATCCCTGAAAGAATTCCAGGAAAACACAATCAAACAGTTGAAGGAATTAAAAATGGAAATAGAAGCAATCAAGAAAGAACACATGGAAACAGCCCTGGACATAGAAAATCAAAAGAAAAGACAAGGAGCTGTAGATACAAGCTTCACCAACAGAATACAAGAGATGGAAGAGAGAATCTTGGGAGCAGAAGATTCCATAGAAATCATTGACTCAACTGTCAAAGATAATGTAAAGCAGAAAAGGCTACTGGTCCAAAACATACAGGAAATCCAGGACTCAATGAGAAGATCAAACCTAAGGATAATAGGTATAGAAGAGAGTGAAGACTCCCAGCTCAAAGGACCAGTAAATATCTTCAACAAAATCATAGAAGAAAACTTCCCTAACCTAAAAAAAGAGATACCCATAGGCATACAAGAAGCCTACAGAACTCCAAATAGATTGGACCAGAAAAGAAACACCTCCCGTCACATAATTGTCAAAACACCAAACGCACAAAATAAAGAAAGACTATTAAAAGCAGTAAGGGAAAAAGGTCAAGTAACATATAAAGGCAGACCTATCAGAATCACACCAGACTTTTCGCCAGAAACTATGAAGGCCAGAAGATCCTGTACAGATGTCATACAGACCCTAAGAGAACACAAATGCCAGCCCAGGTTACTGTATCCTGCAAAACTCTCAATTAACATAGATGGAGAAAGCAAAATATTCCATGACAAAACCAAATTTACACAATATCTTTCTACAAATCCAGCACTACAAAGGATAATAAAGGGTAAAGCCCAACATAAGGAGGCAAGCTATACCCTAGAAGAAGCAAGAAACTAATCATCTTGGCAACAAAACAAAGAGAAGAAAAGCACACAAACATAACCTCACATCCAAATATGAATATAACAGGAAGCAATAATCACTATTCCTTAATATCTCTCAACATCAATGGCCTCAACTCCCCAATAAAAAGACATAGATTAACAAACTGGATACGCAATGAGGACCCTGCATTCTGCTGCCTACAGGAAACACACCTCAGAGACAAAGACAGACACTACCTCAGAGTGAAAGGCTGGAAAACAACTTTCCAAGCAAATGGTCAGAAGAAGCAAGCTGGAGTAGCCATTCTAATATCAAATAAAATCAATTTTCAATTAAAAGTCATCAAAAAGATAAGGAAGGACACTTCATATTCATCAAAGGTAAAATCCACCAAGATGAACTCTCAATCCTCATCTTCGGTTGGTTTATATACAAGTGTGCAATTTCTAGGCTTGAAAGTAAAATGATGCTATCTGGTGCTGGATAGAGGAGCCTTATTTTTTATTATGGCAGCTTGCTATTTTTGTAACATGGTGATTTGGTTGAACACAATAAAGTACAGTAGTAACTGAAAAAAAAATACCAAACCCTTTACTCAAGGCATACTGCACTGTATTCTTCTGATCGGTTCCTGTATAAGGTTCCCTTCTGCATTTCCAACTACATACATTTGACTCCAGAGCTAGGACTAATGGTCTAGGCTTATGGACCTGCAGGAGAACACTGCTCTATGTAAGATGTCCAAGAACATATCAGCCAATAAAAAAATACACTAAACCCAACAGAATATTTACTTCTGTTGTTCCTTGTGCTGGGATTTGAATCTGGGGCCATGTGCAATCTCGAGAATTCCAACCAACTAACCGCACACTTCGGTTATGGGGTACAGCCAGAGTTACACCCTAGTAGTAAGGCCTTAGCTTTTCTTCCACACTTGATGACTATCATAAGGTATTGTCTCAAGAAATACTTCCTCAGTTGACCTCTAAACCACAGTGAGTATTTGTTGGTGTCCAAACTGATAGACAGATGTCTTGTTGGGCAGAGATGTCTTTTCTATTGGTGAGAGGTTATGTACAAATCTTGGAATTTCTTGAACCTTTGGATCCTCTTACAAGGACTACTCTTGACAGACAGATGCCCGGGGTCAGCATAGTATTTGACACAGCCCTGCCAAGTACTCAGGCTGTATGTGGAAATGACAGTGCACAGCATTAATAAGATTGTCACAGTAACTGTTTCATAGGGACTGATCATTTGAGGGTGCTAAGAAGAGTGTGTGTGTGTGTGTGTGTGTGTGTGTGTGTGTGTGTGCGCACTGTAGAGAACACTACAGAACATGTAGAAATCAACTTATCCACTCATGGACTCATGCAATCAACAGACTCATAACTGGAGGCCACAGGACAGAGAAGACCAGTGTTGAGAAGGAGCATTAGTCTATGCACCTCATTTGAGAGATGGAGGTGAAAGGCTGGAGGCCAGACTCAAACGCTGTCATGAGATAATGCCAGAGAGAGAGACAGAGAAAAAGACTGTTCCTCTGAGGCTTTAGCTTTTTGAACATTTGCCATTGTCTCCTTCATGAATCCTTCCTAATTCTTTGATGGGAGAGCTAAGACTGCTTGCTCCTCCTAATCAGCTTCCCCAATCAACAAGTTGCCAGAGTGGTCTCAGGCTGTCCCACGGTGCAATAGCCACGTTCTCTGCATCTCCAAGAACAGACTGAGAAAGTCACTTGTTACTGTGTGATCGGGGTTCATTTCCACAGGTTGTAGGTCTCTCTAATAAAGGAATTTTTAAATATATTCAGAAGAAAGCTCATTTGGTTAGAAATTAGGAGAAAACCCAAGGAGAGGCAGGCAAGCTGGGCATCCCAGCAGGCACTAAGAGGGAAACAGAGAAGGCAAGAAAGACTTGCCTTCTAAGTGTGAGGCAGCAGTGTGTGTCAGCAAACAGCTGTGAAGAGCTGTGTCCAGACAGAGAGAAAGCTCAGGTGTGGGGCAGGGGGATGCTTAGGACTTTGGTCAGTATCCAAAGGGAAAGTTATGCTTTTTAGTTAAAACTTGGGAAAGCAGGCGGCTTCCAAGTGGTTTGGTCACTGCTTGGATTCTCATTGAGGGGATAATTCTTCTTGCCCTTGGCGTGACTTCAGGTGACTCAGCTTCCTGAAGGAACAGTCCCTGTTAGAACTTAGCAAACAGGGCAGGGTCAGAGACAGCAACTGAGCAGTCAGTCACCCTCCAGGTGATCTTTATTAGCAGAGCCTCAGAGCCACAGGCAGCCATGATTGGGCCTTAAAATGGGAGACTGTGAGAGGCAGCACACCATGGCCATAGGCAGCCAAGGCGGGTGGGCAGGGGGCCAGGAGTTGGAGATTTTCCTTCAATTCCCGAGGACAAGGAGGCCATCTGATCTCTGGAGCAAATCCAAGGGTCAAGTCTCAGCCCAGAGATGGAGGAAGAGTTCAGATTCCTTTCTTTGGGTGGTTGAGAGGAACCAGCTTTTCCTTAATGGGCCTGAAAAATCCCATTGGGGTTCATGGGAGGTGGGATCCGAAACTAATTATGACAGGGGAAGAAAAGGTCTTCAATGGCCTCAGAGCCTCACATGACTCTCTGCACAGCTAACAGTCATCGAGCTATGCAGACTCTGTGATCTGAAGAGGGACTGAGTGGCCTTCTTCTTGCAGCTCCTTGTCATTCCCGGAGGAGGACTTGAGAGAGCGCCCTATGCAGCATGGAAGCCTTAGATGAGGGGGCTCCACCTGGTCTGTCCCTGCTGAGCATGGGAGGCAGGCTTTGTTCTCCACAGATGTCAGCTGGGAGCTAGACCAGCACTCATCAGGCTTCTTCCTCTGAAGAAGGCTGGAGCTGGCAGGGTCATCAAGGTCACTCAGGGTGCACGGGGGAACAACAGTCTGTCCCTCCTTAGCTTACCAGCTCTAGTCTCCTGTACCGTTCATCTTCCATTTTCTTCTCCTGCCAGCTCTTCTCCTTGGAGTTGTGGTCCTTTGAGGTTTCTTGTTTTTTCACTCTGTCATTCAGGTTAGCCTGAATCTTCTGGCCTTTACCTCCCAGAGTGTTGGGATCATGGCTGGAGCCATGGAGCCCAAATGGACCTTGCCTTGGTCTACTAGAGCTCTCTTGCTGATTTGCAGTGGTACCAAGTGTTAAGTGGTGGTGAGATGGCTCAGCTAGCAAAGCCCTGAGAAAAGGGGTGGGGTAAGGGATGAGATCTCAGTGGAGTAAAGGGAGACCTTGCCTGAAGTATCATATCCCTGGAGGAACAGCCTTTAAATAATCTACTGTAACCATGAGTGTTCACGGGTGAAGATTATTTTAAAAGCTGTTCATATGATAATAACAGAACCATACTACATGGGTTCTACTTCATTATAAAATCACTCTCTCCTGTGCCTTGTAACTCCCTCCTCGCTCCAAAATACTGGTCGACAAGCTGATGTCCCAAGAACACAACAGTTAAAACGCCCTAAGCAACCAGGTGTCGTTATGGGTCAACAAGCCGCTTATCAGAACCCAGATGGTGATAGCAGAATCCGTTTCTTCCCCACCCCTCTGTCTCTTCTGTCTTGGTCTATTTTCAGGCAGAAATTTCATGCACATTGGTAAGCTGGTGGTTTTGTGGCAATCTTTTCTGGAATCAGCTCTCTCACACCAATGAGACCAGAAGAGAGGTGGTGTTAGCAGTGAACTGAAACCAGGATGACCCCTGGAAGGGCTTCCGGGTGGGTCTGGTTTGTATTCTCATTTCATACTCCAGGACCACAAGGTGGGGCAGGGAAGCAAGTGAGAGTTTCCAGAAGCATACTTGGCAGTCAGCAGGTTGAAGGCAGCAAATCCCTGCTTCAGCCATTTCTCAGGGCCATTCTGCTTCAGGTAGCTGGTGCAGTCAGTCATGCTCAGCCAAGAGGCAGTACCACAGCACAACGGAACCAAGTAAAGTACTAAATAAGTCATCAAATCAGCATCTAATAGTTGGTCTTTTCTAGCGTATTCTACTCCAGTGGGAACAGGGTCAAACCCAACGGTCTCAAGCATGCGTGAAGTGGGAAAGGTCTCCACCTTTATCCCTCAACACTCAAGACAATGTTTCTCAATGTCAATGTCTCCCAGCATTGAGTGATTGATCCCAGAAGCACGTGGCTCTTGCTGATTACATCACGTGTGGACCAGAAGTCCTGGTCATCAACTCTTCTGTGGTAGCCATCCAGATCTTCCCTTTCCAATTTCGTATCTGTAGGAAGCCAGACTTTTTTTAATTCAACAGAACAATGATAGAGAACAATAGAGATGAAAATCACATCTGGAATCAAGATGCCAGCCTCTAAAGAGATTTTGAGAATATAATCCAGCATCACTTTCTCTCATTGATCTTTTTCTTTGGAGAAGGATGGGTTTACTAGGCAGATGTGGTGACACATGTCTTTAATTCAAGCATTAAGGATCAGGAGTTCAAAATCATCATTGTCTACAGAAAGAATCTGAGTCAGTCTAAGCTACATGAGACCATGTTTCAACAAAAACCCAAGCTACACCCATCTCTCTAATTTCCAAAACCAAATGAAAACAAAACAAAGAAATAGGATTACTTCTAGAAAGCATGGTACTTGTGTGAACATGTACTTTAGTAAGTGGTGGATGACTTGCTATACATAAAATTCTATGGTTTTGATTTTAAGATGAATATGAGCAGATATAGTAAATATGAACAAAAGTTTTATGTGAACCTTGTCAAGTTTTTTTAAGACAAGATTATCCCTGTAGCTTTAGCTGTCCCAAAACTCACCAGGATGGCTTCAGACTCAGAGATTCTCCTGTCCCTGCATCCAAATGCTGGGATTGAAAGCCTGCACCACCATTGTTCAATAGACAATGCTGGGTCTAGGGTGCAAAATGCCACCATGATTCAAATGTTCCTGTCATCCCACAAACCACTCAGACACGGATCTCAGTCAAACAGGGATGGTTTACTGAACAACACACCCCAAGCCTTATAGATCAGGGACTCAGGTCATACTTGGGAGCTGACTGTGACATTGATTCAAGATTCTGGTTTTTTTTAAACCTAAGATCTACAAATGTCTGTTTTCATCAATCAGGAATTAGGGAAGAAGGACCTCTTGAATAACATGTCTTTGTCATAAATTTATCCTGTTCCAATGGTTGAAGTATTCAACTGCGGCAGGGGACTTGCCTTGTCTAACATTCATGTCTTAACTTGCCAACCTGGATGTCAGTTACCGTATATACTTTCTGGCAGGCAGGATGTTAGTCACAGGGAGCTTTTGCAAACTTAAATTTTACTTCACCACTACTCAAAATGGAAGTCTTTTTTTATTCTTTTCTTTTTTCAGAGCTGGGGACCGAACCCAGGGCCTTGCGCTTGCTAGGCAAGCGCTCTACCACTGAGCTAAATCCCCAACCCCTCAAAATGGAAGTCTTAATGTAAATAGTTTCAAGTGTCTCTCTTACATTGAGGTCCATCCCAGGGGCAGCTTATAAAGGCAAATACCATAAGGGCTTACACAGGTGCAGGAGGTGCTGCTGCGTGTTGGTTGGGGTCCAAGTGTCTTGTGAGTAACTACACAAAGCAATTCTATTGACTTTTATCATGATTTCCAAGGGCATGGGACATAACAGAAGATGTAATCATCGAGGGCATGAGAAAGTTTCCTAGAAACAGTAGAAACAACACATGAGAAAGTTCCCTCATAATATTAGTAACAGCATAAAATGTCAGCCTAGCTTGGAAACAGTGACCTAGGCCTTAACATTTCACCTAGGCAGGGCTATTTTACCTAAGTCTTCACAATTTGCATCCTGCTACAAAGAACTATGGAGATAATGGGGTGGGTGGAGTGAGGTGGTGGGTCCACCAGCAAAGGCCCTTGCAATTCAAGTCTGGTGAACTGAGATTGATTCAGTGAACCTATGTGAGAGGGGGAAAAGCAAGTAGATTTCACAAAGGTGACCTCTGACTTCCACATCCCCCTATAACAACTAAACAGATGTTTAAAAGAGGGACCAGTGGTTAAGTTTATCAGTAAATTGTTAATCTGTTCTGAGCTCCAGTAGGAGCATGCATGGCTCTGTACCCCATCAAGACCTCTGGATTCATGAATGAAAGACACACACACTGCCAGCTTATTTATGATATGCCTTACCAGCTCAATGTCTGAGCACTTCCAAACTCTCTGGGGCTAGCACACACTCCCCTCTGTATTCCTGAGTTAACACTTTCTAAATCCCCAACATGTCACCCTTTCTGTTGGAAATTGATTCTACAGATGGTCTTAATTAGACTTCCCCAAAATCACACAGGAATCTTTGTGTTCAAACGCTGAGGGTCCCTGTCCCCAATTGGTTTGAGAAGGGGGTGGAGGAGGTGGCCTTTGAGGCCAAGGCTTGAGGGTCCCTAGCCTGGCCTCATGTCTTGTTCATGGTCTGCTTTCTGAACATGAATATAATGTGACTGGCTATTTTCCTACTACGATGACTTCCATGCCTGCTGTCATAACTTTGACAGAATGCTGGGCTGTGTCCCAATGTCTCCCTGGAACTGAAAGCCAAAAGGAACCAATTTATTTTTCAGGTTGGTTTTGCCCTATTTGATCACAGCAGTTAGAAAGTAACCAAGGAAGTAGGTGTTTGCTTTCAAGCTGGAGTAGCAAATCACTGGAAATTGCCAGTGATACGGTCAATCCTCCAGGATTCAGGGAAAGCCTTTTTGGCTTCTTTAACCACAAGAAACCATTGTACAGTATATAGATGATATTTGTATACACTTTGGCACTAGGAAAATCTGAAACCAAAATATTTTAGCATTTTGAGCCTTCTAGCCTCCTGTTACCAAAACTACCAGAAAAGGCCCAGATAATTCTGCGAAAACTACCACATTTGGTATGGATTTCAGTTTCTACAGCTGTATAATAATCTTATTGTATGTTTGAGTAAACTTGAATTAATTATATGAAAAATAAAGATGGACGTTTCTCATTTAGAGGTTGCTGAATTTTGTTGAATCTGGGTGCTCAATTTTACATTAATGGGTAAAACCTCTTTCTGGGGCTATCAAGAACTCAGACTTGGGTGACCATAGCTGGGATGGTAAATTGGAAAAATCCTGAACCAGATGAAGGACGCAGAAAGACAAGACCTTGTCCTTAAGATATTAGTTCGAACAGTTGGGGACAGTATGTGACCTATAGTAGATTTTAAAAAAAAGAAATTAGATGTTGTAGCACCAGAACGACCCCTGTCCAAAAGCTCTGGCAGCCATGGCACTGCTAGTTCAAGAGGCCCCCAAGCTCTTTTGAAGGCAATGACTAGAAGCTCTCATTCCCCACCAAGCAAAGTCTCTAATAAAATTAAAGGGCTACATAGGATTAACTGGAAATAAACACCAGAGGAGCTTCCTAGACAACTAGAGGTGACTATGAAAACACAGAGTACACCCAATCTGCTTCACTTATGCCCATGGTAGTGACCTCCTGTCTGGTACACTGTGTGCTGAGACTATAGCCTCCACATGTGCCAGCCAGGCTCACTTAGGATTAACCTGTGGATAATCGTGGGGAGGACAGTTTTCTGAAAGGCAATTTTAAGCTCTAATATGGGGACTCATTCTAGGGAAAGAAAGAAAAGACTAACTTCTATATTACTTTTTAGTATGCCTTCATGATGTTCTATAAATCTGCTGATATCTTTGTAAATTTGAAGAAGACTGACAGCCAACATTCACCCATAAAACATGAACAAGAGAGAGTCCAAGCCTATTGGAAGCTGACTTGTTGTTCAAGTGAACTGAGTGGGTTTTGTGTAGCTTATAAGGTTACAAAAATAACAACATGAACATTTTTAAGATAAGCTTTTTGTGGAGCAGAAGGAAGAATTTGTCCTACAGAACATGTCCTGGATGTCTTAAAACAGTTTGCCACAGCAAAAGACAGAGAAAGCAGTTTCCAGATTCTACTTGGAAAGGCTGTTTAGCAACAGAAGAAGACGTCCCACACTCAGGGGTCTACCTGAGAAGCTGTAAAGGAAGTAACATGTCCGTGTTAGTACATTGGCTGACTGGAGGAAGCAGAACTGCAGGCCAACTCGAGTTTAGGCAAATGAGTGGAGCAAAATAGAGGCTCCCAACTTGGTTAGAAGATCCCTTCCCAATATGGGGACAGGGCATGTTGGCATTACCAAAAGAGAATGGGTGAGAGGTACACCCCGAAAAATACAACTAAGCAGTGGGGTTTGGTGAAGAAGGTTAAGTTACCCCCTACCCTGACAAAGGACAGGGAAATGAGAGAGAGAGAGAGAGAGAGAGAGAGAGAGAGAGAGAGAGATAAGGGTCCCCAAAACTCCATTAAGACTGGGTAAGTGACTCCAGTGTCCAAGAAGAAGGACAGGGGCTGCCCAAATACCATGATGTTTACCCATGACTCTGCTGGTGATAGCAGTGGAGTGGTCAGGTCCAGGGAACTCAGGCCCCTTCAGTCGTCCATACCCAAGCCTAGAAGATCAGCTGGAGGGTTATCTGATATGAAGTCCCTGTCCTGCACGACACAAGGGCAATCAACAGCCCGATGTCCCTCTTGATGGCACTTAGGACATGGCCCCTTGGCTTGCAGAGGTTAGGGAAAGTCCTTATCTAATGACCTTGTCGACCATGCTTGTAGCAGGAGCCTGGTGGTCACTTAGCCTAAGAAGGCCAAGAGTTCCCGGCAGCGGCCGAGTCTGGTCAGATAGCCTTGACCGGCATATGGTATTTTAGTCTGTGAGCCTTCCCATCCCTTCTGTGGAACACTTAAAGGCCAATGCCTGTGGGGGCAAGCAGCCCCTTTTATAGTGTCAGGCACAGTTGGCTGTTGCCAGGCAACTGTGGGGTGGAGCATACCTGGCTGTTCCCAGGTAGCTGTGAGGGTAGAGCTTAGAAGAATATCAGCAATGCTAGTGCATCTGAGTAGACAAGACACAGAAAAGAGTCACCAGGAAAGAAGGCTTTGAGGGAGAAAGTGCTAGAAAGAACTCTGTCCCAGGAGAGTTCTGTTGTCAACAGTGAACTTCTTTAGAGCATGGGATGTCTGTGGTGCTGGCTAGAAGACAACAGAAGTCTTAGACAACAGTTTACAGGGATAGCTAGCCCTGTCACCCTGCTCCCAGGCAGAAAAGGCTGTGGGTATTTTGGCTGGAGCATGTGGCTGGAGAGGGTGGAATTGGGAGGGAGAAAGTGATCCCAGAATGCAGGGCAGGGAAATGCTATGGCCCCCAGGGTTGGTGGTGGTGTTTGGCTAGTTTGGTTTTGCCTTTTGCAGTTGGAAACAGGGACTCGGTTATTTGAAGCTAGCCTCAAATTCACAGTGTAGCCCAGGCTGGCCTCACGTTCCCCATACTTTTGTCTCTACCTCAAGACACTGGGATTATGGGATGCTCTGTCTATGCAGCACTAGGGACTGGACTCAGGATTCTCCACATGGTTGGCAAACACTGCCAACTGGACTACACACTCAGCCCCTCCATGCTTTTGTCACTCCAGACCATCATGCCTGCTCTACTGTACTGCATGGATCCAAGTCTTACTAGGCTTGGAGATGAGCTCCTGATTAGAACCCACACTTCCAGTCGTGCCTGCCCGAAGTCACATTCTGTACCACACAGTGGTGATGTTAGGTTGTATCAGCCTCTGATGTAGCACACTTCCTCTGAGCACTGCCAGGAAACACTTCCTTTTTAACCTCCCTTATCAAGGGTCTGAACTTCATGGATTCCTGTCATTTACACCGCTGCTTCTCTCTGTGAAGGCTAGGAGACCTGTCTGCCCAAAACACACCAGGATTCCCGTTTGTGTTAGGACTATTTCTGGCTACTGCACACTCTGCAGGAAGCTTGACTTCTGAATTTTCTGCTGTTTAAGTTCTGTTGGTAATTAGATAATTTAGTACACATTGAGAGATGTGTTCCCCGTGTGTTAGTTTTGTTATGATTGATGGTAAATTTAACTGTGATCTCCCAGGAGAGTTAAAGTAAATTTAAGATATATAACAGACTAGGAAGATACTTGAGCAGACAAAACTTGCTTTTTATTAGGTTTTAGAAGTAGCTTTAGCCAACAAAAATTTAAAGTAAAAATTACAAACAGTTTTTTGTGAGTTCAAATCCTGCGTGGTCTACATTCTAAGTTCCAGGACACCTAGAGGTACATAGTGAGACCCACAGGCTGCACCCAATTTCACCTGAAGTCAGAGGATTAAATTAACCCATGAAGTTTCCCAAACTTACCATTCTTGTGAAAAATGCAGATTCCACACACCAACCTGAAGGACAGCATCTGCATTTACTGCTCCACAGGAGTGACTCCCCTGCAGCCCTGACTGTGGTCCACTGAGAGCAAGAAATACCACCATGGTCCAGTAGTGGAGAGAGGCCAAGTATTGTATCTGGGGACCCAGAAAGGAAAAGCCAAATGGAAGCTGGAGATTCAGACTGAAAGACAGAGGTACGGACATGAGAATGTCACCCCTCTGCTACACCCTGCATCTGTCACTGCATGAAGGCTCACTGGCACATCTGGTGATGCTGGGCTCGCACGTGTCCTTAAAAGGATGGCACCTTCCCGTCTGAAATGATCCCTGACTACAGTTCTGTCCTCAGGAGTCAGGGCAGAACCTCTCATCATTCATCTCTTTTCTGTGTGGATTCCAGTGCCCTTATCTTGGACTCTGTGCCTTCCTGGTTTCTGTTGAATGGTCTCACAGTTGACCTCTGAGGACAGCCATGCAGGGAGAGGGCAAGGGGTAGATAGCCTCACTGAGAGATCCCAATTCCCTGGTCTCCTCTCCCACCCACCTCTTCCCCACAAATAAACTTGAGCGAAGATTTCCTGTAGAAATGTTCTGGAAAGATGCCCATCTCTTCTAAGATTCAGTTGCTTCCAGAAACTGGGAAGATGCCTCAATTGTTATGAGGTCATGCCTTAAAACACATACATGTACCCACCTGCGCACACAAACACACACACCAGAACTGTGTGTGTTTATCCCCCTTCCTCTCTCCCCACCTGTGTCAGACACAGACACACCAGGGATCTAGATGCACATGGAAAGGTGTTTATTGATTACAAAAATCTGTTAAGCTATATTAAAGGGAGTCAGGGACAGGTTTCATGAGGACAGGAGCTGATATGCAGTGCAGACAGAAGAACTGGATCTTCACTACTGTGATCTTGGCAGGAGCAGATGAGCTCAGGTACAAAGTGCTGGCACTGGAGCTAAAATATCCTATCCAAGTGAACCGGAACCACTGGATACATGGGACTGTCCCGTGGAGTTCTGGGGTCACAGGCAACTGTGTAGAACTTCGATGAATTGATAGTTTGGTATGGGCATTGGGGATAAATGGCTGCCGGATTTGTGAGGTTGCAGATAGTTATTTTTACCTGATATGAACTGTTATGACAATTTGTTCTTCCGTTTCTACAGGTGGTCTTTCTATTGCCACACACACCAACAACATCAGCAAAACTTGTATGAAGGAAAGTATTTTTGTCTGTACAATTTCTTGTATAATTGTTAACACGCAGCATGGCAGCATTACATTGGGGGTAGGCGCTATTATAGATATGCTGAATTTCAAACCACTGGGAAGGGGTTGGTGGCTGGCATGAGGCAATCATTACAAGTCCCAGCAGCAGGAGACAAAGTCTGGACTTGAGCAGCTTCAGACCCATGTTTCCTGTGAGAACAGAAGAGAAGTGACTATTCCCACCTTGGCTCACTTTGCCCTCTCTCTTCCTGAAGGCCCTCTGCTGTCACTAGGTCCACAGTGCCACTTCTCCTGGACACTGCCCCATCACCGCCCCTCATATCCCAGACCAGACAGTCAGTGTCTTACCCAGTGTGCGTTGTGGCTCCTGTGGAACTCAGTGCTGGCTGTCCTGGAAATCACGGGTAATGGGTAAGCTCCACTTGGGCCCACAGATATGGAGCAGCCCCGTGGGTGGAGCCTGTGCCTCAGAGTCTTTAACGTGCAGAACCCACAGATTGGTACACTGCCTGCTTGTGCAACTGGCCTTCTGTTTCTTCCTTGGCCAAGCCATGGTGCTGCTGGTAGCATTGTAGGGCATCAAATTCCAAGCCCTCTTGTGCAGGGCAGTTTGAAGTCTGAATCTGAACTCTACATAGAAATCTCTGTGTTGCCTGTTGACTAACTGCAGACTTCATGACTGTTTTCAGTAATGGACAGACCAAGTTTTCTATTGCCTGGCTACAACTTAGAAACAAAGCCTTGGGAAGCCAGAATCATAAGAGAGATTACCATTTCTGTCCTTTGTTTTTAAAATTCTATGATGTTGGGGTGCGCAGAAATGGCTCAGTGGTTAAGAGCTCTTGCTGCTCTTCCAGAGGACTCAAGTTTCCTTTAAGCACCTATGCTTGGTGGCTTAAGACTGCCTGTAATTCCATTCCAGGACATCTGATGTCCTCTAATAGCACCTTTGCGGCTCCTTTCCTCTGACACTTGAGCAGAGAAGATGTCACAAAACTGAGTGTACCATAGTGAGGGAGGGAGGACCTATCACTAACTTAACAAACAAGCCTCACACCTTTAGCACTTGGGGAGGCCCATACCCTGCTGGCCCTGGTACAGGGACAGGAACAAGGTCACACTGTCCCTTTCCTGGTGGCCATGCAGAACACAGCACCCAAACAAATATTTTCCTTTATAAGAGTTGACTTGGTCATGGTGTCTCTTCACTACAGTAAAACCCTGAGACAGAGACTGTCCCATGACTATGGACATTGATGGATTGGGTCTTTGTTTTCATTTTGGCAGGAGGTGCTGTCTCCATGCTGAGTTTCAAAGCCTGAATGGCACTCCCATCATGGAGTCAGTTGTGCTCAGATCTGGAGGTCAGCTCAGGTCTGGGCCCTGTTACACTATCAGTAAACAACCTTTGAGGTGACTTTATGAGGAGCATGATGAAGCCTAGGAGAGAACATTCCTAGAAACACAAGGTGATGCATCCTTTTAGCCCTAGTGGCACAGCTGTGGGCATCACAGGAACAGAGGAAGGAGGTAATGGTTGTCAGAGACACAGCTCTGATGTCTCTTCATGAAAGAACAACTTTTATTTACCCACTGCTACTGACACACGATCTAGCTAGTTCCTAGACACTACTGCAAGCAGATCTTGAGGAAACCCTGTCTTTGTCCCTTTATCTGAGTGTTTCCTTCTGCACTTCCCTGCCTTTGTGGCCTTGTTGAGACCTAGAAGACAACCTCCAGACTTAGATCTTGTCCCTGCAGTATTCCCTCAGTCAGGGTCCACACCTAGGACAGCGTTGGAGAAAGGAACTGCAGATCACCTGAACCCAAACAATTTGGCCCCCGGAAGAATTGAATGGAAAGTTCAGTGTGCTTAGATACATGGAATTGCTTTTCACACGGACCTACAGTTTCAACGTAGTTTCAATGTAGTTCCAATTAAAATCCCAACCAAAAGATCTGACTTCCAGGCTGAGACCAGAGAATCACACCATTCATTTTATCCGTAACAACTACACGGGATGTGATAGGGACCCTTCAATGATTACCCCAAGAACATTTTTAGTGGTGCCTATCAAGGCTCCAGGAATGAAGACACGCTATACCAGGCCATAGGCAACACGGTGGTTGCAGTCATGCTTAGCAAGTATTGAGTGACGGGTGAGGTAGAGTTCCACAGTGTACACCCGAAGGTACATGCACGAGTCACACTACAGAATCCTGAGTGTGCAAAGGAGCTGCAGGGCTCTTTAAAGACACAACCAACCCAGAGCTCTGTCTGCATGGGAGTTCTCCCTGAAGTCCCTGTGTGGCTGCAGAAACCTGATGGAAAGGTTCAAGATCTGCTTTTGCTCAATCGCCTTCCAAAGAGATACACGGGAGGCTCCCTAACATGTAGGAAAAGACCTTAGAGCCCTAGTACCAAAAATATTTTGAGCTTTTCTAAATAAATCTAAATGAACTTGCAGCGGGCTACAAATCAGCTTTCCAATGCTTGATAAACACCTGAGAGAAATAGATGGTTTGAAAGAAACAGAGATTCATTTGAGTCCACTGTCAGAGATATCGTCCAGTCAGTTGGCCTCCTGTCTTGGGGTCTGTGGTAGAGAAAAGCCCACACTGGGAGGCCTGTGCTAAAGCAAACTGCTCAAGGTCATGGCAGAAGGAAGGAGGACAGGAAAGGGCACCGAGTCCCAAAATGTCCTTCAAGGGCACGCCCACAGCATCCTAGCACCTCCCTGCTGAGTCCTGCTTCCTAGAGCTGAGCATCCACTAACAGCAGCACAGGCTGCTTACAACCTGGCTCACCAGCTGGGTGTGAAGTGCGAGTCCAGGATGGAGAACTTCGAGCCTGAGGCACAAGGAGGGAAAATTCACATCCAACCTGGGTTTGTAAGCAAGTTCAAACCAAACCCAGGTTACAGAGTGACATCTTGTCTCAACACTTCTTACGTCCCCAAATGATCTTTCCCTATAAAACTGTTACCGTGACAATTTTATAGATGCTGTGCACTGGCATTTATATAGACAGCCCAAGCACTTGGCAGGGCTGTGTCAAATACTATGCTGACCCTGGGCGTCTGTCAGTCAATAGGTCAAGAGTTTCCTTGTAAGAGGATACAGGGTTCAAGAAATTCCAAGTTTTGTACACAACCTCTCACCAATAGAAAAGACATCTCTGCACAACAAGACATCTGTCTATCAGTTTGGACATCAACAAATACTCACTGTGGTTTAGAGGTCAACTGAGGAAGCATTTCTTGAGACAATACCTTATGATACTCATGAAGTGTGGAAAAACCTTAGTACTTACTACTAGGATGTAACTCTGTCCTTCATAACCGAAGTGTGCAGTTGGTTGGAATGCAAGGGAGGTTTTGATAACAAAAACTTAGAGAGGCATTTAAGCAACTGAAGCCAAACTCTTACCTATGTGGCACTGGAGATGGAGCTCATTTCTCGAGAGTGCACAAGGCCACAGTTTCAAATCCCAGTCCAAAGAAAAACAGAAATAAAAATTTTGTTGGGTGTAGTGTATTGTTTTATATTGGCTGATACGTTCTTGGACATCTTACATAAAGTGATGTTCTCCTTCAGGTCCATAAGACTAGACCATTAGTACTAGCTCTGGAGGCAAATGTGTGTAGTTGGAAATGTAGAAAGGAACCTTATACAGGAACCGATCAGAATAATACAGTGCAGTATGCCTTGAGTAAAGGTTTTGGTATTATTTGTAAATACAATTTTTAAAGTTTATTTTTTTAACTTTCACATGTGTCTGCACTCACATGTGCCGTGCATATACAGGTACATGTCCCAGGCATGTACAGGTACTAACAAAAACCAAACAGGAGTCTGATTTCCCTGGCACTGCAGTTATCTGTAGTTGTGACCTCTGGGGGACAAACTGGAGTCCTCTGGAAGGAAAGAAATCCAGAAGAAGGGACGTTCTCTTAACCACTGACATCTCACCCATCCGTAAGACTTATTTGTGCTCATGTGTCTCTGTGTGTCTGTGTTCATGTGTATGAACATGCCAACAGACGCTATTAGAGGACATCAGATATCCTGGAATGGAATTACAGGCAGTCTTAAGCCACCCAGCATAGGGGCTGAAAGGAAACTTGGGTCCTCTGGAGGAGCAGCAAGTGCTGTTAACCACCGAGCCATCTCTGCACACCCCAACGTCATAGAATTTTAAAAATAAAGGACAGAAATGGTAATCTCTCTTATGATTCTGGCTTCCCAAGGCTTTGTTTCTGAGTTGTAGCCAGGCAATAGAAAACTTGGTCCATTACTGAAAACAGTCATGAAGTCTGCAGTCAGTCAACAGGCAACACAGAGATTTCTATGTAGAGTTCAGATTCAGACTTCAAACTGCCCTGCACAAGAGGGCTTGGAATTTGATGCCCTACAATGCTACCAGCAGCACCATGGCTTGGCCAAGGAAGAAACAGAAGGCCAGTTGCACAAGCAGGCAGTGCACCAATCTGTGGGTTCTGCACGTTGAAGACTCTGACGCACAGGCTCCACCCACGGGGCTGCTCCATATCTGTGGGCCCAAGTGGAGCTCACCCATTACCCGTGATTTCCAGGACAGCCAGCACTGAGTTCCACAGGAGCCACAACGCACACTGGGTAAGACACTGACTGTCTGGTCTGGGATATGAGGGGCGGTGATGGGGCAGTGTCCAGGAGAAGTGGCACTGTGGACCCACAGTGACAGCAGAGGGCCTTCAGGAAGAGAGGGGGCAAAGTGAGCCAAGGTGAGAGTAGTCTCTTCTCTTCTGTTCTCACAGGAAACATGGGTCTGAAGCTGCTCAAGTCCAGACTTAGTCTCCTTCTGCTGCTGGGACTTGTCCTAACACTTGTCTCATGCCAGCGACCAACCCCTTCCCAGTGGTTTGCCATCCAGCACATCTATAATAGCGCCTACCCCCAATGTAATGCTGCCATGCTGCGTGTCAACAGTTATACAGGAAGATGTAAGGGCATAAATACTTTCCTTCATGCAAGTTTTGCTAATGTTGTTGGTGTGTGTGGCAATCCACATACAACCTGTAAAGACGGAATCAGTACGAATTGTCATAACAGTTCATCTCAGGTATCTATAACTTTCTGTAACCTCACAACTCCGGCAAGGATTTATACCCAATGCAGATACCAAACTACAGGATCGTTGAAGTTCTACACAGTTGCCTGTAACCCCAGAACTCCACGGGACAGTCCCATGTATCCAGTGGTTCCGGTTCACTTGGATAGGATATTTTAGCTCCGGTGCCAGCACTTTGTACCTGAGCTCATCTGCTCCTGCCAAGATCACAGTAGTGAAGATCCAGTTCCTCTGTCTGCACTGCGTATCAGCTCCTGTCCTCATGAAACCTGTCCCTGACTCCTTTTAGTATAGCTTAACAGATTTTTGTAATCAATAAACACCTTTGCATATGCATCTAGATCTCTAGTGTCTCTGTGTCTGTCAAGGGTGGGGAGAAAGGTGTGTGTGTGTGTGTGTGTGTGTGTGTGTGTGTGTGTGTGTGTGTGTGTGTGTGTGTGTAGAGGCAGGGCCTCATACTAATTGAGGCATCTTCCCAGTTTCTGGAAACAAATGAATGCTACCAGCATTCTGGAAACAAATGAATCTGGCATCTTTCCAGAACATTCCTACAGGAAATCTTCCCTCAAGTTTGCCTGTGGGGAAGAAGTGGGTGGGAGATGAGACCAGGGAATTGGGATCTCTCAGTGAGGCTATCTACCCCTTGCCCTCTCCCTGCATGGCTGTCCTCAGAGGTCAACTGTGAGACCATTCAACAGAAACCAGGAAGGCACAGAGACCAAGATAAGGGCACTGGAATCCACACAGAAAAGAGATGAATGATGAGAGGTTCTGCCCTGACTCCTGAGGACAGAACTGTAGTCAGGGATCATTTCAGATGGGAAGGTGCCATCCTTTTAAGGACATGTGCGAGCCCATCATCAGCAGATGTGGCAGTGAGCATTAGACCCAACTCCCAACATCAACGTTTGCAGGAAAATGGAAAAAAATTGAAAATCATCCTGTTAACTGAAATAAGCCAGACTCAGAAAGCCAAATGCCACGTTTTCTCTCCTATGCAGAACTTTTATTTTTAATTTATAATTTTTATCTGGTGTATGTGGGTGTTTTTCTTATATGAATGTCTGTGTGCCATATATGTGCCTGATGCCAGCAGAGGGCAGAAGATGGAGTTGAATCCCTGGAACTGGAGGTACAGATGATTGTTAGCTACAGGGGAACTAGGAATGAACCCAGGTCCTCTGGAAGAACATGCAGTGTTCTTAACTGCTGAGCTCTCTCTCCACCTCAATCGATTTTTTTTTTTTGAAAAATAGGATGTGTGTGTGTGTGTGCTTGTGCCTGTGTGAGTGGTGTGCATATGCATGTGAGTGTGTGTGTGTGTGTGTGTGTATGTGTGTGTGTTTGTGTATTTATATGTAAGCAGACATGAAATTAGGTGAGAAGTGAAGAAGTCTTAAGGAAGGTGTAAATAGGATAGCAGAATACATGGAGTAGGGAGGCAGAAGGGGACTGTCTGAAACCAGAGACCCAGCCACACAGGGTGAGGATGTGTATGAAAGGGCAGAGAGGCACAGGATTGAATGAGAACAAATTAGGGTTACACAAAGGAATGACATTTCCATGACAAACACCACTATTTTCTATCTAACCCTTACATGGACAAACACCAGGAACTGGATCTGTACACTCTACTCTCTGGAGTGCCCTATCCATCTCAGAGGACAGTGGCTTAGCAGCCCGATGCTCTGTCTTCCTCTTGCCTTTAGCTAGGAGATTGCCCAGGAAATGGAGACAGAGGCCTTCCATTCCTTCGTGTTTATCCAGGTGGCCGTTCTTGTCTCTGAGACAGGCGTTGGCACTTTTCTCCTTCTGGTGTCTTCTCTCTGTGCAGCTAGGGTGGCCTATGCTCTCCATGACCATCTCCCTAACACGCATGATCTGAATCTGCACGGTAGCTGATGGGGATTCAGGGGTTTGGGGGGTTTTTGATGATTGTTCAGGTTTTTTGTTTGCTGTTCTGTTTTAATGATTTACACTTATTGTGTTGGTGGTTGCACATAGACCACAGCACGTATGTGGAGGTCATGTATGTGAGGTCAAAGGACAACTTGCAGAAGTTGGTCCCCTCCTTCTGCCTTAAGGACTCTGCAGCTCACTCTAGGGTCATCACCAGTGCTTTTAATTGCTGAGCCAACTCACTGGTCCATTAAGAGAAGTTTGAGAGCTTTCCTTGGATCACACAGATCAGGGTATATTCCTCATGTCCTTGGGTAGAGTGTCTACCTTGAGATCCCTGGTTTTAACTTGAAAATATAACCCCAGCTGTTAATATCAAGCAATGTGACAGTCATTGAGGTTCTCAGGATCACCTGGTAAGTTCCCTTCCACCAGAAGATACAACTGGTCTGTGGATCATACCGGGAGAATCCAGTTCCTTCTAGACTGGGTGTGTACAACTTTGTTCCCATCCTCCTATAGGGCTTGTTAGACTTGCCCCCAAGTTCATAGTGTATTATACTGAATCAACTGATTGGCCTCAGAGTCTAACCCAGAACCAATGTGAGGAACAGGCTTCCATGCCACAAACAAGGGCTATCCTTGGTGTCAGTTTTGTGGACTAACACTCCTGAGGGCAACGAGAACACTTTCATCCATTTATCAGAGGTTTCCTGACAAAGTTTTGCTAGAATTTACTTACGATCTTGTTTAATTCATTCAATAACACCTGAGGTTTGGGGCTTCCAATCAGAGTTCAGGTAATACTTGAACCCTAGACTTGTGGGTATATATTGAGTCACCTGTGGTGTAAAGGAAACTCCATTCATGAGTCTATAATGACCAGGAGAGGCCAAACCTTGGGATAGTGTGCTGTATAGAGGGACATGTGACTGAGTCCTCCGTAGTCTTCTTGACCTTAGTGGCAAAAGTTTCTATCCAGCCAGTGAGGTGTGTACAAACACTTACACATATTTGAAGCTGCCTCAAGGAGACAAAGGAGTACATTCCTCCTGCCAGTCCTCCTTGGAATAGGAGCCCCTCCTCTGGGTTGGTCCAAAGAGTATAGAGGATGAGGGAGCAGAGTAGTGAATGCTGTAGACCTGATATTCTTGATTTACTGTGGGTAAGTCTCTACCCAAGAACAGTCAAGTTCCTCTTGCCCTGAATGGAATGAGTCATATAGTCCCTGACTTCTCTTCAGCACAGGACCTAGATGGGGAAGTATCTTATTTCCCACATTGATCCATGGCCAGTTTCTGTGGCCCCTTTTCATGGCAGACTGCAAGAATGATGTATATATTGTTCTATATCGTCTGTCTCTGGATGGATCAGTGCTCTCATGGGGATCCATCCTTAATGCTTCTTCTTTGCCATTATCTGTGCTGTCCTATTTTCATGGGCAACATTAGACAAGCACACCCTTCTGGTGGCCCTTCCAGTAGATGACTGACACTTGAACAACAACTCAGCTTCCAATAGGCTTGGACTCTCTTGTTTATGTTTTATGGGTGAGATGTTGGCTGTTAACCTTCTTCAAATTTGCCAAGATAGCAGCAGATTTATACGACATCATGAAGGCATACTAAAAAGCAATTTCCAGTGATTTGCTACTTCAGCTTGAAAGCAAACACCTACTTCCTTGGTTACTTCCTAACTGCTGTGATCATATAGGGCAAAACCAACCTGAAAAATAAGTGGGTTCCTTTGGGCTTTCGGTTCCAGGGAGACATTGGGACACAGTCCAGCATTCTGTCAAAGTTATGACAGCAGGCATGGAAGTCATCGTAGTAGGAAAATAGCCGGTCACATTATATTCATGTTCCCAGACAATGAACAAGGCATCAGGCCAGGCTAGGGAACCTCAAGACTTGGCCTCAAAGGCCACCTCCTCCACACCCTTCTCAAACCAGTTGGGCTCAGGGACCCTCAGTATTTGAACACGCAGTTTCCTCTGTGATTTTGGGGGAGCCTAATTAAGACCAAGCTCTAGAATAAATTTCCAACAGAAAGGGTGACATGTTGGGGATTTAGGAAGTGTTAACCCAGGAATACCAGAGGGAGTGTGTGCTAGCCCCAGGGAGGTTTGGAAGTGCCCAGACATTGAGCTAGTAAGGCATATCATAAATAAGCTGGCAGTGTGTGTGTCTTTCATTCACGAATCCAGAGGTCTTGATGGGGTACAGAGCCATGCACGCTCCCACTGGAGCTCAGAACAGATTAACAATTTACTGATAAACTTAACCACTGGTCCCTCTTTTAAACTTCTGTTTAGTTGTTACAGGGTGTGTGGAAGTCAGAGGTCACTTTAGTGGAATCTACTTGGTTTTCCCCCTTTCACATAGGTTCTTGGAATCAATCTCAGGTCACCAGACTTGAATTGCAAGGGCCTTTGCTGGTGGACCCACCACCTCACTCCACCCACCCCCTTATCTCCATAGTCCTTAGTAGTAGGATGCAGATTGTGAAGACTTAGGTAAAATAGCCCTGCCTAGGTGAAATGTTAAGGCCTAGGTCACTGTTTCCAAGCTAGGCTGACATTTTATGCTGTTACTAATATTATGAGGAAACTTTCTCATGTGTTGTTTCTGCTGATGCTAGGAAACTTTCTCATGCTCTCATTGATTACATATTCTGTTATGTCCCATGCCCTTGGAAATCATGATAAAAGTCAACAGAATTGCTTTGTGTAGTTACCCACAATAATCTTGGACCCCAACCAACCACGCAGCAGCACCTCCTGCACCTGTGTAGGCCCTTATGGTATTTGCCTTTATAAGCTGCCCCTGGGATGGACCTCAATGTAAGAGAGACACTTGAAACTATTTAGATTAAGACTTCCATTTTGAGTAGTGGTCAAGTAAAATTTAAGTTTGCAAAAGCTCCCTGTGACTAACATCCTGCCTGCCAGAAAGTATATACGGTAACTGACATCCAGGTTGGCAAGTTAAGACATAAATGTTAGACAAGGCAAGTCCCCTGCCACAGTTGAATACTCCAACCATTGGAACAGGATAAACCCCTTTCCCTAATTCCTGATTGGTGAAAAACTTGACATAGACATCTGTAGATCTCAGGTTTTGAAAACCCTACAGAATTCTGACTCAGTGTCACAGTCAGCTCCCAGGTCTGACCGGAGTCCCTGATCTATCAGCCTTGGGGTGTGCTGTTTGGTAAACCATCCCTGTTTGACTGACATCCGTGTCTGAGTGGTTTGTGGGATGCCTCCCAGACCCCAACACAAACGTTTGAATCATGGTGGCATTTTACACTCCAGAACTAGCAGTGACTATTGAGCAATGGCAGTGCAGGCTTTCAATCCCGGCATTTGGAGGCAGGGACAGGAGAATCTCTGAGTTTGAGGCCAGCCTGGTGAGTTTCAGGAGAGCTAAAGCTACAGGGGGAATTTTTGTCTCAAAAAAAAAATTGACAAGGCTCACAAGAAACTTTTGTTCACATTTAGTCTATCTGTTCATATTCATCTTAAAAATTAAAACTATAATATTTTATGTATAGCAAGTCATCCACCACTCACTATAGTATGTGTTTATGTAAGTACCATACTTTCAAAAAGTAATCCTGTTTTGTTTTGATTTCATTTGTTTGGGGACTTGGAGAGATGGGTGAAGCTTGGGGGTTTTTTGAAACAGGGTTTCATGTAGCTAAGGCTGACTCAGATTCTCTCTGCAGACAAAGATGACTTTGAACTCCTGATCCTCCTGCATCTACCTCTCAAGTGTTTGAATTAAAGACATGTGTCACCAGATCTGCCTAGTAAACACGTTGTTTTCAAAGCAAAAAGATAAGAGAAATCAATGCTGGATTATATTTTTAAACTGTCTTTAGAGGCTGACATCTTGATTCCAGATGTGATTTTCATCTGTATTGTTCTACATCATGGTTCTGTTGAATTATATGAAGTCTGGCTTCATACAGATATGCAGTTGGAAAGGGAAGATCCTGACAGCTACCACAGGAAGAGTTGATGACCAGGGTACCTGGTCCACACGTGATGTAATCAGCAAGAACTACATGCTTCTGGGATCCAGTGTTAAATGCTGGGAGACCTTGACATTGAGAAACATTGTCTTGAGTGTTGAGGGATAAAGATGGAGACCTTTCCCACTTCATTCATGCTTGAGACCGTTGGGTTTGACCCTGTTCCCACTGGAGTAGATCATGCTAGAAAAGACCAATTATTAGATACTGATTTGATGACTTATTTAGCACTTTACTTGGTTCAGTTATACTGTGGTACTGCCTGTTTGCGGAGCATGACTGACTGCACCAGCTACCTGAAGCAGAATGGCCCTGAGAAATGGCTGAAGCAAGGATTTGCTGCCTTCAACCTGCTGACTGCCAAGTATGCTTCTGGAAACTCTCACTTGCTTCCCTGCCCCGCCTTGTGGTCCTGGAGTATGAAATGAGAATACAAACCAGACCCACCCGGAAGCCCTTCCAGGGGTCATCCTGGTTTCAGTTCACTGCTGACACCACCTCTCTTCTGGTCTCATTGGTGTGAGAGAGCTGATTCCAGAAAACATTGCCACAAAACCACCACCTTACCAATGTGCATGGGATTTCTGCCTGAAAATAGACCAAGACAGAAGAGACAGAGGGGTGGGGAAGAAACGGATTCTGCTGTCACCATCTGGGTTCTGATAAGCAGCTTGTTGACCCATAACGACACCTTGTTGCTTAGGGCGTTTTAACTGTGGTGTTCTTGGGACATCAGGATGACCACCAGTATTTTGGAGGGAGGAGGGAGTTTCAAGGCTCAGGAGGGAGTGATTTTATAATGAACTAGAACCTATGTAGTATGGTTCTGTTATCATGTGACCAGCTTTTAAAATAATCTTCACCAGTGAACACTCATGGTTACAGCAAATTATTTAAAGACTGTTCCTACAGGGATATGATACTTCAGGCATGGTGTCCCCTTACTCCACTGAGATCTCATTCCTTACCCCACCTCTTTTCTCAGGGCTTTGCTAGCTAAGTCATCTCACCACCCTTTAACACTTGGTACCACTGCAAATGAGCAAGAGAGCTCTAGTAGACCAACACAAGGTCCATTTGGGCTCCATGGCTCCCACCATGATTCCAACACTCTGGGAGGTAAAGGCCAGAAGATTCAGGCTGACCTGAATGTCATAGTGAGAAAACAAGAAACCTCAAAGGACCACAACTCCAAGGAGAAGAGCTGGCAGGAGAAGAAAATGGAAGATGAACGGTACAGGGGACTAGAGCTGGTATGCTAAAGAGGGGCAGCCTGTTTGTCCCCCATGTACCCCGAGTGACCTCGATGTTTTTCATTTAACCCAAAGAGCTGGTGACCAGGTCCTAAACTTGCTGGGACAGGCAGCTTCTTCAATCGTGTGTCTATAGCAATGTTGTGATAAGCCTAACTCGTCTCCACTCGCTGACTTGTCTGTGTGCTTGGCTTTGTACTGTTCTTCCTAGATGTGGCATGAGCTACAAAGCAACAGATAAAGTCACAAAGTGGAGCGGAGGGCTGATGCCCCCATCTGTGTTCTGGCTGTCGTACTCTGCACCTTTTAAGTTTTTAAATTAACTGCAAATGTAAAGACTTTCAGTTTTCAATCTAGAAAAATCTTTATTTCTGCCTTCCGAGAAGTCAAAAGTTTGGACAGTGTGGATCTCAATTTCCTGGATGCCACACCCAACAGAATCTGAAGTGGCTGCTTACAGAAGGTACAAGCTTTTACCTCCAGTACTTAAGAGGCAGAGTCAAGCAGCTCTGCATGAGTCTGAGGCTAGCCTGATCTATGCAAGCAAATTCCAGGCCAACCAGGGCTAAACGAGACCTCTCTCTCAGAAAACAAACAAACAATCAAACCAAATAAGGCAAAAGCAATCCTCAGCCCCTGAGGACGGAAGACAGTGTATTCAGTAACCCAGCACCAGGAGGCAGAGACAAGTTGATCCCTGGAGCTCTCTGGCCACCCAGCAGACACAAATTGATGAGCTCCAAGTTCACTGAGAGACCATGACTCCAAAAACTTACAGGGAGAGCAAGTGAGGAAGATGCTCAGTGTGGACCTCTGGTCTCCACACACCTGGACAGTCTCACACACACACACGTACACATAATAATTTCTGCACAGAAAACAGTATTCACAACACTCTGTCCTCACCCTCATCACCCTGGGGATCACTGCACAATGGAGCAGGAGACGTAACTCAAATGCCACCTCCGAATCACATCAAATGGCTCCATTTGCCATATAGAGTCTTGTGTTTTAAAATGAAAATGATTTTTTTTAAATTTCGCTTTAGAGCTGTGAAGGCATTTAATTAATACAACTCCAACATACAATGTGCAATGAATCATTCATTCATCCAGTAAATATTTTTAAGCTTTAGTGTGTTAAAACAGTATGGACACCAATACCACACACACACACACACACACACCCGCACTCACACAAAGACACACAGAAATTCTGCTCTCATGGAACTGACAGTCTGGCAGGGCACACATACATTCAAAGGACAGTCACAAATGACAATCACAAATTAAGTTTTCCAATACATGCAGGAAGAGGATATGAGAGGAAGGAAAATGGTTCGAGTGCGTCATCCCTGGACCCATGAGGTCACTGAAGACTTTCCTGGAAGAGTAATGGACAGACCATTTTTACCCTCATCCTGAGAGCGGTTATCTTCTGACAGAATTTCTCCGGCTTCTTCATGTGAGATCAAGAAGCAGAGTTCAAGGCGGAGGCTGTCAGAGCAGATGAAGCAGTAGCAACTGAGGAGGTGGCCGCAGAGGCGGAGGCGGAGGCGGAGGCGGAGGCGGAGGCGGAGGCGGAGGCGGAGGCGGAGGCGGAGGCTGCAGAAGGTGTGTTCTGAAGAGAACAATTGCCTCTGCTGACAGGTTAGAAGGCAGACAGAAGAAAAAGATGAAAGAGGGAGAAATGAAGAATAATGTTGAACGTGTTACCCTGGGAGTGGAAAAGATGTCTCATTGCAGGTGGGATATGCCGGTGTAGCTCAGTTTCAGGGAAGAACTGGGAAAGGACGTAGTCATTCCTACTTGGGATTGTTTGAGGCGTGTACGGGCAGCCAAGTGAAGATTCCTAGTAGACAGTTGGATATGGCAGTGCCACGGCTGGTACTGGTTCAAAGAGAGTGAGCTGGCTGAAGGCAAATCAGGGAGAAGTTGGAGAGTTGGTGGCACCTACAGCCTGGCGCTGGATAAGTGCCATACACAGAACAGGACCAGAGCTGCCGTCCTCTGGAGTCCCTCAAAAAAGCATGAAACTGAAGAGGGTGTTCTTATGGGTAAGACTGAGAATAAAAGCCTTGTAGGTTAGGGAAGGAGGCAAGAAGTAGGGGTGTCCCAGAGACCCACATGCAGCCGCTAAATGATTGTCCCCAGGACTCATCCTAACAGCTTTACACTCTACTTTGTCCCAAGTAGCCATATCCCAGGGCTGTGTCATCAAGTAGGAAGGCTGCTGAACATGGAAGGACAACCCCACCTGGATGAGATCTCATTGCTGACGCAAGCAGCACAACCCCCTACACACACACACTATTGAGAGTTACAAAATTCTTAGTCTAGTAAAGAAGACTCTAGTTGAGAATGTTCTTCCACTGGGAAGAACATCCACATCTGTGTTTTCTGTGTTACAGGAGAAAATAAGGTTATCTCTTTGCCAAGCCCCGCTAACACAGGACTACGTAGCGCGCTCCTGCCCTCTGCTGGTCACGAGGAGCTCTTACAGACCTCGTTCCTCTGGGCTTGCTCATGGGAACCAACCTTAGCTTCCTGCAGGCGCCCAGCTTCAGCCCTTTCCTCCTCAGAATCTGGACTGGAGCTACTCTTTTGTTCTGAGAACTTGCTCAAATCTTTCAACACGCTGAGCTAACTCCTTTTGTTTCATCTTCTTCTGTCTCTGGGATATCCTTGCCCGAGACTTTGGAAATAGGAGGTGCAGATGGAGTGGCTTTGTCTTTTTTTTTTTTTTTTTTTTTTTTTGGAGCTGGGGACTGAACCCAGGGCCTTGCGCTTCCTAGGCAAGCGCTCTACCACTGAGCTAAATCCCCAATCCTGCAATGTGTTTTTATAAAAGAATGAAGAGCTAAAGATAACCGAGAAAATGAAGCCCAGGGCCAAAGATTTCCTTTGTCTGTTGTCCTCTCTCCTCTCTCAGGGTTGCTCTTACTCACCTCTGCTCAAAAGAGAGGTGAACCCAGGCAAGTTCTGCTCTCTTGTCACTGCAGAAATGCCCCTGTCTGCCCTTCACCCATTCCACCTACTGAAGCGAAGAATCAAAGACTCCGGTCTCTTTGCTCTGGTCACTTAGGGAAAGTGGGATGCTAGAGGAGCGCTCTTTCCCATTCAGATTTAACCAGGGAGTCTGGACCTAGAAGACAATTGGCAAGCAGCCAGCTACTGGCACATTTCGAGAACACAGAGGCTGGACTCACCACACCCATAGTCAGGTCAATCTTCTGAAACCAGGGACTGGAGCAACAGGACTTTTAATTGCTGGCCAGAAGAATGGAACCCGATGCAAATCTCTAGAGGGAGGACGTCTTTAACTGCCTAAAGGTCATTCAGGGATAACTATCTAAACCGGCTTCAGAGCCCTAAACCTTATAAGAATACTGAACTGGGACTTTCTGATTCACAAAGCAATTACAAGATTGCATCTTATAGACACAATTCAAACAGTCTGCCAAAAATATAAAAAAAAATCCCTCAGGAAAAAGCTGCGTATTCTTGATGACTTAGAAAACCATGTAAAGCCGGCCTGTTATGCCTTCTGGCATAGTCTCTCCAGCCGCTGTCCTCTCTCCTCTCTCTGGAGAGCCCTTTGTCCTTTCTGAAGAACGCACTTCATCCTTTCCGAAGCTCAGCCCGCCTTACACAGCGTGCTCTGCGTCTCACTTCAACTGTTCGGAAAGAGATCTCAGGGAGCTGCGAGACAATTGCAGTCCACTGGTGACACTGTGACTAACCCACCTCAAGTCAGCACAAGCAGGTCTTTGTCAAAAGGAAGGAGATGAAACACTGTCATGGCCTTAGCGTTGTATCTCCCACTCTGTAAAAGGGTTTGTAATATCGTTGAAAGGGAAACAATTTTCTGCAACTTACATTGTAGTTGTTGGGTGCTTATTGGTCTCCTTTTAACATTTTTATTTACTCATTGACAATTGCAATCACGGCATAATGTCTGATCATATTAATCCTCCATTCCCCCCCTCCATCACCTCCCCTCCTTCTCTCTCCCCCCTCTAATTCCCCTTTTTCTTCCCAAGTCCCCTTCTACTCCCGTGTTGTTTTTTTAATGACTCATTAAGTTTAACGAAATCTGCTTGCATGATCAGGGGTGACTTACCAGTGGGTACACCAATGAAGAACAATGGCTCCCACTCCCACAGCAGCCATTAACTGCCAATAGCACCTTAGCCAGAGGTGGGGCCACCTGAGTCATTCTCCTTTTCATGCTGGAAGATGATGGCTCAATGTTATGTAGGTAACCACAGTACCCTGAGCCCACACATACAACAGCCACGTCCAACAGACTGCATTTCATGCCACTCCCCATCGTACTCTGGCTTATCCTCCTCCAGCCCCGCCCCTTGCCCAGTGCTCCCTGAGTCTTGAGGGGGTAGCTATAGCTGTCTCGTTTGGGCTGAGCACCTTATACTGACTTGCTGTCAGCATTTTGTCCAGTTGTGAATCTCTCTACCGCCTGCTGCCCACTGTAGAGAGAAACCTTTCTGACAAAGGTTGAAAGGAGCGCTCATCTGTGGACATGAGCACAGATACTTAGGAGACAGTCTGACAGCATGTCCGTTTAGTAAAACACCGTTCTGTACTCCCTCCCCTGCAAGCCTACGACCTCCCCAGATACAGGCGTTTGATCATGTCTACGGAGCAGGCACGAATTCCTTCCTGTGGGGCAGCGACAGATCCAACCAAAAAAGCAGTATCTGCCTCAGTATAACGAACATGCTGCTACTGGACCGTGGAGACGTCTTGCCTGACAGGTTGGTGTTGTGGCCCCTACAGTTCATACCTAAGCCCATCAGTGACTCATCCTTCTCTGAGTGGCCTGCCTTTCACCCTCCGGCACTGTGAAAGCTAGCCGGCAGGGAAGAAGCTTCCAGCTCAGTCCTATTCTGAGTTTTCTATGCCTTGTCCACCAAATGGCTCTAGAACTAATCTCAGTCTCCTTCGTTCATTGGAATTAAACTGTGTGTGTTGCTGTAAGACTTCCTCATGCGGTTTTCCAAGCCCAGGATGGCCTTTCGAGTCGCAGCCACTGAGTCAGGGAAAGCTGTGTGCAGGGTGTTACGAGTGGATGGTGTCCCCTCGTCGGCAGCTCAAGTGCAGGCATACAAGGATACCCACACCTTAGGAAATGCCAGGCGGCATTGAGAAACCCTGTGTGTGACCAATGTCCTCGACAGTTCTCTTTATCTCAGTGCAGGAGACCTTTCCCAGAACTCTTATCTGACAACATCCAAATTACAGACAGTGACAGAACGCCATTCGTCAACAGTGCACTTGCCCCGGGGATACTCATATGGTGTGAAGGGGATAAAGTAACAAAGCGAGCAGCATCTGACTCTAAAAGCAAATCACCCTATGGTAGGCTCATGTAGGCTCCTCAACATGTTTCATTACGTTCCTGTTTCAAATAGAGGGGTCTTTAGCAAACACATTCTCTGTCAACAAGATCATTTGGATTTAATATAACCAGGCAGTTAACCATAGAGAGGGACCTCAACAATAAACAAACAGAAAAGTCCTCTTGGAGTTATTCCCTGAGCTTTTTGAACACAGTTTTAATAATGGTATAGTATAGGGTCAGGCAAGCGGTCTAGGTCATTTCTCAGGACATTGCCGGTGGCCAGCACAAGGGTGAGTGGCACTACAGAGCGCAATTGGCTAAGAAGTGGCTTTAAAAGACAAAACTGCTACTGAAAAAAAATCACATTGGGATAACGGTGCCCTAATGTGGTCACATTTTTAACTGTTTTAAGGCAAATCAAGGCAAATCAAGAATTCATATTTTCAAACTGAATAATGTCTTGGAAAGACTTATCCAGAAATTGTTTTGAAAAAGTTTCTTGAAAATAGCACTGTGGCCACAATATATAATTTCTCCCTGATATTATAAACATTTTCATAGACAGGCTTGATGATTTACTTCTGAACTGGGAAGTGAAGGCAGGAGGATTGCCATGAGTTCAGTGCCAGCAAAGGTTACAAACTGAGATTCTTTCTCAAAAGAATAAGTGAAATAAACACTGGTATATTTCTTTCCATCTATTTAGCTCATAAGTAACCCAAGATGGCTGCACCTCGTCCCTCTCTATACCCCTGTGTTGTATAAGAGGCTTCCCACATCACTTGGTCACTGAAGGAATCAAGTCATTCCGCAGAATAAGGTACCAAAGCTGGGTCTGTATTCAGGCCTATCTCAGTCAATATTTATGTCTATATCAATACAAATAGGAAGACATTTTCAGGTCACAAGGACAGAGAAAGAGGAGACAGAAAGATGGCTCAGTGGTTGAGATCATTGTTCTCTTACAGAGGACCCAGGTTTGGTACTCAGTACCCACATGGTGACTCATAACCATCTGCAACTCCAGTTCCAGGGGATTCCGTACATCCTGCTGACCTCCATGGGTACCGGCTGCACACATGGTGTACAAAACAGTCTGCAGACAAAACAGTCATACACAAAATAAAATAAAATAAGTAAGAAAAACTGTTTTCATAGTCTAGAGAACGAGGGCCAGCAAGATGGAGAAGCTGACTGCCAAGTTTGACAGTATGAGTTCAATCCCTGGAACTCACTTGGTGGAGGGAAAGAACCGACTCTCACGGTTTATCACAGGCATACCCTCTCCTTCTCCCCGCCTCACTCACACACGCACGTATGTGCGCGCGTGCACGCATACACACACACACACACACACACGCGCGCGCTCAGTTTATGTTAAAGAAGAGAGAGAAAGTAAAAATTTACATAGATTAGTTTTGTAGGAAGATGACACGGCCCCTCCCTCAAGGGTCTAATTTCAGTGTCTTATCTGGAATATGGAGCAGGGATTTCACAGGCTTTTAATTTCAGAACTCTGGAGAGCATGGGGATGGGAGATGCTGGTGTGGTGGAGAAGGTGGAGGTGGAGAAGGTGGAGGTAGAGGTGGAGGAGGTGGAGGTGGAGGTGGAGAAGGTGGAGGCAGAGGCAGAGGTGGAGGTGGAGGTGGAAGTGGAGGAGGTGGAGGTGGAGAAGGTGGAGGAGGTGGAGGTGGAGAAGGTGGAGGAGGTGGAGGTGGAGAAGGTGGAGGCGGAGGTGGAGGTGGAGGTGGAGGAGGTGGAGGTGGAGGTGGTCATGGAAATAGTGGTGCGGGTGATGGTGACAGAGATTGTAATGACAGTGGAGATGATGATGGTAGAGGTGATAGTGGTGGAGGCTTAGAGGTGATGGACTGAGGTGATGGAGGGGGTGGGAGGGAGGGTGAAGGTGGTTGTAGGGGTGATGTTGGTGGAAGTAAAGGTGATAAAAGTGGTAGTCAGGATGGCGGGAGGTTACGGTGGTGCAGCGTTGGGGGTGGGGTGGCTGTGATGTGCTGGGGCAAGGTCTCACTCAACCCAAGCCTGGTTCTCTCTTCTTTTCACATTTCTTCCTTTTCTAGACAGTGTTCTCAAATGACAGTACTGACCACTTTAGGTGATTAATAAATATTGATAGATCCTTCCAGCCATTTCTCTATTGTCTGTTTCTATGCAGGACTGCGTATCGGGTCATCAGGTTTGACACTTAGGCATCTTGCGGGCTTGCTAACAATAACTATCTTCAGACATCTTTCCACTGCCAAGACTGTTTTGGTCTCCAGGTCAGAATCTGTTCTCCAGGAGAGCTGTGGGAGACTCCCAGTGCTTGTCCACTACTCAGTTCTTCCTCAAGGACATGGATAGAACATCATCCATGATGAGTGCCCACGACTGCTCCGAAGATCAGGGGTCAATTCATGCCATCTTAAGATGTCTCCCAGTCACACACTGGAGGGACAAAAGTGTGCGGTCTCTCGGGAATCTCTGGGGCAGGGAAGTTTTACTCTCTGTTCTCGATCCTCTCTAGACCAATAGAAAGCTCAGGACAAAGTCTGATCCCCTCTTGCAAAAACATTGTAAACTCCAGTGTAATGGTATCAGAAACTCGGGACTTTGGGAAGTAAATTAGTCATGAAAGCAGAGCCTGCTAGCCCTTTCTACCAAGTGCAGGTAAAGCAAGTAGCTAGCTGTCTGCCGTGTCCGAGGGGCCCTCATCAAACCTAATCATGCTGGCATCAATTTCAGAATTTGGCAGTGTGTAACTATTACACATTACACGGTGAGGTTAGCATGAGTTTCTCTCTCTCTCTCTCTCTCTCTCTCTCTCTCTCTCTCTCTCTCTCTTTCTCTGTGTGTGTGTGTGTGTATAAGTATGTGTGTGTATGTATGTATGTATGTATGTATGTATGTATGTATGTGTGTGTATGTATGTATGTATGTATGTATGTATGTATGTGTATGCTGCTAGGACCTGAACCCAGAGTCTTGTCATCCTAGGCAAGCTCCCTCCAACAGAGCTATATCCAGCCCTCTTTTTTCTCCTTAACAATTTACAAATTGATCTATTCGTGACATAACCCATAGAAACCTTGCCATACAATGAAGGTTTTCTTAAGTCAAAATTTCGTATCTTCCTGCTTAAAAGGAGGCACATTGTGGCTTCTGTCCATATAACCAGACAGTGATTTGTCACTATTTTTAAACACGGGAGGAATGTGGCTTTTTTTATTTTTTTAAACACTTTTTTTCTGCCTGTCTATGTGTAGGACCTCCATGTGCACATATCACAGCACATTTGTGGAGGGCAGAAGACAATTTGTGAGAACTGGTTCTCTCCTTCCACCAAATGCCTTTATCTCTGGACGGTCACAAAGTCTAACGGCCCACTCATGAGTGGGAGCACCATTAAGTGACACGAAAGTTATTCGGATCCTAACACAGTGAAGTCTTGGCAGCTGACCTGGTAAGGCTGACAGTCTGAATTAAGGAACTGGAGGGCAAGGGGTACAGACAGTGTGACACCCTGGAGGGGGGTGACTCATGACCCAGTGGAACTGGGGAAGACTGGGTAACACATGCATGACTTCAGCACATGGCCCAAAGCAGTGTGGAGTTTAAAGCTGACCAATTATTTATTCATCTATTTGATATTTTCAGAACGTGTTTCCTATGCATAACTGAAACCACAAAAAGATGTAACTGTGGATAAGAGATAAGAAGGAGGTACTGTCCTCTGAAAATAGTAACATCCAGATTTCCTTATGGCCAATAACACAAGCCCATATGGGTGTCGCCAACCTCCAGCTTCCACCACTCACACATGGGAAGGCACCGTGCTGGCATGTACACACACACACACACACACACACACACACACACACCACTGGTCCTACCAAAGACCATACTTAAGCATGTTTATAGACACGTGTGAAGGGCAGCAAACATACACCATGCATATACTTAAACTTGTTTATAGACACATGTGAAGGGCAGCAAACATACTGCCTTTAGAAAACACTGGATCCTAAAAACCAAAGGCCGGAGGATGTGGTCTGTGAACAAAGTTGCTTTCTTCTGTCAGACACTTGCAACATGTCAATTCTGCCACAGCAACATATGTCGGACTTCCTCTCCACGAGCAAACAATCCATCAGATCCATCAGATCCACTAGGAGCAGCCACTGACCGACCTCACTATCATCCTCCCAAAGACAGCATCAAATCCCACAGTGTGAGAGCTCAGTCCCCAAAATTACCTCAACTGACTTTCTGGCATGGTTGTGATTCCCAGTCACTTTGGCTATGCTTCTGTCAAATAACTGGAAGTGACAGAAAGCCTTCCTCGAGCAATGAATTTACTAAGTGGCTCACAGAACTCAGGGAAGCACATCCACTGGTTTGTTATAAAGAATACTGCAAAGATGGGGAGGTGCTTGGGGTGAGGCAGTCCTGCTGGCTTTCTCACAGAGATGTCATTCCATGGCCGTGACTGAAGCTCATGTAACAATGTATATGATTAGGCAAAAAGGTCATGATCTGATGATAAAAGCCTGAGGGGAGAAATCCACAGGGACCTGTCTGTCCACATTCCCAGCTACTCTCTACATCCCTTCCTCCTATCAGTGCAGCAGCGGCCATATCTCTCCTGAAGTAAATGGTCCTAACATAGCATATTATACAAGGTCATTCAGAAAATGGGTTATCTACCTACCTATTTATTTGATACAAGGTTTCTCTGTGTAGTCCTGGCTGTCCTGGAACTTACTCTGTAGACCAAGCTAGCCTCAAACTCAAGAAATCCAACTGCCACTGTCTCCTGAGACCTGGGACCAAAGGTGTGCACCCCCATACTGGGCCAGAAATGTTCTTTATGGCCATCTCTAAGATAGAAAATTCAAGGAATTTGAGATCTGATGCCCCATTTTAGGAAAGAGAAATTGTAGTGTGTATGAACTGCCTTGGAAAGAAAATTTTAAGCCACGGATAACAAAAAAATGCACGTGTGTCTAGGTGTCTGTGTGTCTGGATGTCTGTGTGTTTGTGTCTGGGTGTGAAAAACATTCGTTTCATTGTACACAATTAATTTACAGTATACGTGTAGTATTAAAAACATATAAAATGTCATGTATCTTTTTACTGTTTATACTTCCTTACTATATGCATGCACTATGTATGTATAAAATGGAAATAAAATCCCAACTGTTTTATACTCTCCCTCAAGCCTGTGAAGAGGGTCTGTGGTAACAGTAATCCCAAACCTGAAAAGCTTGTGAAATGAAATGTGATATTATCACGGTGAGCAGCACAGATCTGACCTTGCCCTCACCCCCACCCCGAGTCATACCTCAGAGCCTCGGCTCTTCCACACAGCACGGTTCTCTGCACCACTCCCTTCCTCTTCTCCTCTCCTCTCCTTTCTTAGGTCCGCTCCACTGAGGTGGCTGACGATCACGAAACAAAGGAGGAGTCTTTCAGATCTGCCTGTCTTCTGGAGAACAGGATAAATTTCCTGGAGCGGTAGGCAGATTGAGCCTGAGGCCTAGGGATTGCGGAAGGACAGACAGCCCTGTACTTGACCCCGCAGTATCGATGATGAGCACAAGTTTCTCATGGGTTATTCCCACTCAGAGAGCAAGGAAACAGATTACAGCAAATGCTGGTGAGCGTGTACCAGAGGGATCCTCTGTGTACTGTGGGTAGGAGTGCAAGCTCCTGCAGATGCTATGCGAGTCAATACTGAGGGCTCTCAGACAGCTGTCAAGGAGATCCCATGACACAGGCACTGAAAATGTGCCAACTTCTCCAGGACAACATCCACACCTACGGTGACAGGGCTAGAACCCTGCCAAGAAAACCATGCATTGGTTACCCCGAGTTCTTTAGAGTAACCATTGTTCGTGGAAGGATTCGAAGATCTGGTAGGTGTGGTGTGCATGTCCTTTTCTCTCTTGTACTTGAAGGTGTTCGGGTGGGCTTGCAGACCCTGGAGACCCTTCTCCTACTCCTGATCGCAGCACTGGTTGAAACTGTCCCAGATCCTGCATGCCAGTAGGCATGACAGTTAGTCAATTAAGAACCTCCCACAAAAGAGTTGCTCCCCAATCCCCCCACTCTCCCAATGCCTACAACCCACCATCACTAATGACCAATGCAACAAGTTTCTACTGTCACCATCATTATATTGTCCCTAAGTCATGTTCCCCCACCTCCAACCCCCACCCTGATCCCTGCCCATAAATGACCTGGTCTGCCGCTGTCTCCATCACTGCTCAGCGGTGGCCATTTTGTGCCTGCCCCCAATAAACCTCTTGCTTGAAGTCTGCTGTGGACTGTGATTTTTGTGGTATCCAAGATACTCTCTCACTGCAAAACCCTCTCAGTGACCATGTCTGCACAAGGTTAGGGCTGAAGAAACACATGATCCAGCAGCAGAAGAAAGAGGAAGGTTGCTGTGCAAACCGTATTTTCTGTGAAAGTTGTGAAGTAAGGATTAGTCCCTGTCTCAGAGACACAGTGTCTCCTGCCAGTGGGATGCCTCAGTAGGTAAAGGGGCTTGCTATCTAGACTAATGATCTGAGTTTGGTCTCCAGGATATACATAGGGGAAGAAAAGAATCAACTCCCATGTGTGTTCTGACATCCACACATGTGCTTGTGTATAGAGCGCTCTCTCTCTCTCTCTCTCTCTCTCTCTCTCTCTCTCTCACACACACACACACACACACACACACACACACACAGATACACAATGAATGGATGTTTAAAAGATGTTTTAGGGGTTTGGGGATTTGGTTCAGTGGTAGAGCGCTTGCCTAGCAAGCGCAAGGCCCTGGGTTTGGTCCTCAGCTCCAAAAAAGATGTTTTAAAGGAAAGAAAAATACCTTATACAAAATGGCTCTGCTAGAACTCCTCCCTCCCCAACCCCTTTCCAACTCTCTCTTCTCCATCTCAGAAAATGGCTTAGTCCCCACTCCTCCTTCGCTTCTTCTGTGCACCCTCTTTGCTTCCGTGCCTCTATTCCACAGCATGGAATAGTTTTGTAAAAAGCAGTTCACACGTTTCTTTATGATTTATTTACTTTTACTTTATGTCAATGTTCTTCCTGCTTGTGTGCATGAAAGTGTCAGATCCGAGGGAACTGAGGCGTTACAGACGGTTGTGAGCTTTCACGTGGATGCTGGGAATTGAAGTCCGGTCTTCTGGAGAAGCAGCCCAGTGTTCATAACTGAGCTATGTCTGCAATCCTGGCCCAGAATATTCTTAGACACATTTCTTTAAAAAAAAAAGACAGAAAGAAAGAAAGAAAGAAAGAAAGAAAGAAAGAAAGAAAGAAAGAAAGAAAGAAAGAAAGAGTGTGTGTGCATGTAACTGTAGGTGCTCACAGAGGCCAGAAGAGGGCATGGGATCCCTTGGAGTCACAGTTAGGGTTATTTCAAGTTGCCCATTGTGGGCTCTGGGAACTGAATTGCAGTCCTGTAAAAGAGCAAGTACTCTTAACTCTCTTAACGGCTGAGCCATCTCTGCGGCCTCTCCTAATCATGGTTCTTGCTTCCAGATCTGTTCAGAAAACTAGAGTGGATGGGGCTGCCCCCTAAGAAAAGGGCCACATCCTTGTAAAGAGAAGACAAGAGACTCCCCCATCCCAAAGGATACTTGATGCCCACCTGAATCACTCAACAAATACCAAATGTGCATTTGCAATTTGCTTGGGGGATTAGAAAGTTTTTTCTTTTAGGGTGGGGTTTGAATCGGGTTCTGTGGGGGAGATAATGGTGTTTCCCAGGCAGGGAATTCAGAATGCCAACAAGTCCAGGATGGAACACAGAAATGGCTGCAGCCCTCCTAGACTTGTAGAGGACCGTTAGGCCCAGGGATGTTGCCGTGCTAAGAAGTCTTTCTGAAGAAGAGTAGCCTTGCTGTGCATTGTGTAAGCCTGAATGTGCTTGCCTGATTATTGGGGCTCCTTGCTGAAATGGGAATGCTTAGCTCTGTTATGGAAGGACCTGTTACGATAAAACGAGCCTCGTGTTGAACTTTGTACCTCTGTGCTCGCTTGCCTTGAATGTCCTGGTTTCCTGAGTCAAGCATCAATCAGGGTAGATGATTTGGCTGGCCACTTATACTTTTAAATCGGATCTCCCCCACATCCTTGTAAATTAAGGGAAGTATTTCCCAATCCCATCATATAAGGAGGTAACAGAGCCTCGGGATGTTTCAATGGCTTACCCATGGGCAGACAATGGTGAGCCTCTCAGATCTCCCACGAAATAAAGTGTGCTGGCATGTGCATTCAAAACGTACTTCATTCTGCTCAGCCTACTGTGACACAGCCTGCAATCCCAGCTACTCTAGAGCCCAAGGCAAGGGGAGCACAGGTTCAAGGCCTGCCTTTCACAAACTTAGCAAGATTCTGTCTCAAAATCAAAAAAGATAAAAAAATAAAAATTGCAGAGTTGGGGTTGGGGATTTAGCTCAGTGGTAGAGCGCTTGCCTAGCAAGCGCAAGGCCCTGGGTTCGGTCCCCAGCTCCGAAAAAAAAGAACTAAAAAAAAAAAAAAAAAAATTGCAGAGTTGTGACTCTGTGGTAGAGTACTTCTCAAGCAAAGGACAGGGAGGGAGAAAAAACGGAAGTCGAGGAGAGGGAAAGGAGAAAAAACAAGAGACAAAGGGAAAGAGAAAAGGAATGAGGAGGGAGAGAGAGATGGCCTAACTCTATTTTCTAACTGCTCTCTCAGCCCCTTATCCAGCCCTGCCTCCTTCCTGCCCACTGTTCTCCTCAGGACCACAGCTCCATGGGACCCCACAGATGCCTCCAGTGAGAATTCCTCACACTCAGTATTAATGTCCTGCCCCCTTCTTTACCCTCTCAAGGCTGAGGATCGCACACGTGAAGAGCCAGGGATTCTGTATGTGGAGAGGCATTACGCCTGCGTCCTCCTGAGATGTATGTAATAGTTCCCAGCAGTGACGAGATGAGGAGCAGCCCAGGGTGAGGCTGCCTACTGATTTGTTATCTTTCAGGGAGATGAAACTGAATCCAGTGGTTGTGTGAGTTCTCCCGTGGTGTGTGGGAGATAGCAGTGCTGAAACCTAGCAATCCAGGGGTGAGTCAGACACACATGCCTGTCACGTGAGGGAAATAAGTAACCCTGGCACTGAGGTTCTCTATAGAACTGTCTCTGCTCCCTAATCCTGGCTTTCCTCATGGGTCATAGGGGAAAATGCCTCATTTACTGTTTGTTTTCTGTTGCTAATAACGCAATACCACAGACTAGGTAGATTTAATTTAACTCACAGTTTGGGGGGCTCCAAAGCTGAGGGACCATATCTGGTGGTAGCCATCTTGCTAGCAGACTCCTGAGGCAGAGGAAGGTGGATCTCTAAATTCAAGGGCAGACTGTTTTACAGAGTGAGTTCAAGGACAACCAGGGCTACACAGAGAAACCCTGTCTCAAAATAAAATAAAATAAAATAAAGCAAGCCATCAGGATTCAATCATGACATCATCTAATCCTTATCACTTTGCAGGTCTTTGTGCACCAGCGCCAATCACTCTCCCTGGCCAGTCTGTTAGCGCTATTTAGCTCTTTGAGATGGCCTACTCATCCCTGCCTGGCCTCCTTTTTCTAGGATTCAGAGTTTCTTTTATAATTAAGAAAGGTCCCAACCTGATCCGACAAAAGGTCAAAAGGGGTTATTATTTTCCCCATCTCAAAAATTAATGCAAAAACTCATGTGATCTGTAAGTATCCATGCTGGTCCGTAAGTATCGCAGCTATGCACTTCTTTTCTAGAAGAAATGAGGATGGTTCATGGAAAAAGGCTGTCTCGGTCCTTAAAGCAGATGTCTTCCTCGTCTTCCGGCCTCTTGCCACATGGCAGAGTGGTGGCAGTGCTATTGTGAGCTCTCCCACCTCCAAGATCCCTGTTTGATGTCCATGTGGCTCTTCTCTCTAAGCAAGCACTATTTTATTTTATTATTTTATTGTATATTTCATTTTATTTTGAGACAGGGTTTCTCTGTGTAGCCCTGGCTGTCCTGGGACTTACTCTGTAGACCAGGCTGGCCTTGAACTCAGAAGTCTGCCTGCCTCTGCCTCCAGAGTGCTGGTTTTAACAGCGTACACCACCACCATCTGACCAGCAAGCACTTTTTTTAAACATACTCCTCTTCACCTGGAAGCCTTGTGACAATAGGACAACTGTAACGTTCTTCAGTTTTTCAATTTTCAGAGGACATTTAAATATAAAAACAAACTCTATGTCCTCCTTTGGTGTGGCAGAACTGCCCTTCCTTCTCCAAAACTTTTTAAAAACCCTTTATAAAAATAATTCTGTTGGATTTGTAATTCTCAAATTATCAGTCATGTCCACAGTCCTTCTGAAAGCCACTCCTGCCCCATCAGGGGCCTTGTCAGATAGAAAGGCCGTGGACGAACTTCTGTCTCAGGCTTTGGGCTCCAGACGCCTGCCAGTCTTTCTTATTGGAGCAGCCATCTCTGTTTCAGGGTCTCAGAGAGAGCAGAGGTCCTTTGTGGTACCAAGGGGCAATGGAATGCAACTCCTATCTGCCAGTCTACCACAGGGAAGGATGTAGACCGGACAGAATTGGAACCAGTGGATCAAAGGAGCATGGGCACCCCTTTGGCTCTGGTTATAACCCAAACAGCTCCATGAGAAGCTCACCCCTGCTCACAGTGCAGGGCAATGTTCCTGCACCCTCGTGTTTAGCTGCATTGCCTCACCAGTCAGGCTGAGCAGTTTCCCATACTCTTTTCTGTATGCTTGGTCTTAACAACACAGTAATTATTTCCCAACAACTTTCGAGGGCTAAAACCAAATTTCCTTTTCTTTTTTTTTTTTAAGATTTGTTTTATTTTAATTATATGAGAGGAGGCAATGTGCCCATATGAGTTCAGATGCCCGGAGAGGTGAGAGACATTGGACCCCTGGGCACGGAGTTACAAGCGGTGGTAAGCTGTCTTATGTGAGTGCTCAGAACTGAATACCAGTCTTTTGCTTTAAGCAAAACATCTCCCGTTCAAACCTGTAGCTACAGGAAGAGCTTCCCCCCAACCTTGGTAGAGCCCTGTCAGAGTTCTGCAGAACAGCACTGTCTTAGCCCAGCTTTCCGCTGCTGTGATGAAAGCCATAACCAATGAAACTTGGGGAGGAGATGGTTTATTTTACCTCGAAGATGGCAGCCCATCCCAGAGGGAAGTCAAGGCAGGAACCCGAATGTGGGAAGTGAAACAGAAGCCATAGACTACTTAAGCATAGAGTGCTTAAGGGTGACACCAACCACAGTGGTGTCATAAACCATTAGTTAAGAAATACTCGGGGTTGGGGATTTAGCTCAGTGGTAGAGCGCTTGCCTAGGAAGCGCAAGGCCCTGGGTTCGGTCCCCAGCTCTGGAAAAAAAAAAAAAAAGAACCAAAAAAAAAGAAATACTCCCCCAGCCTTGGCACTCTATTATAGGGACATTTTTTTTCAGCCAAGGTTCCCTCTTCTAAAATGATCCTAGCTTGGGTCAAGCTCTGTCAAGTCAAAAACAAAATAAACAAACAAAAAACCAAAAAACCAAAAAACAAAAAAAAAAAAAAACACCCTAGCATAAGCAGTAAGCACATAATCTATATAGCACCTAGGTAGCCAAGCTCTCCCCAGCAGGCTCCATTTTCTTGATATGAAATCTTAGTCATTAAATTGCCTTTAGGGCTAGAGAGAGAGACACGGCTCAGTCCTTCAAGGCTAGGTTGACAACCAAACTTAAAGTGCCAGTAATTCCAGCACTTGGAGGAACTCGGGAGGCGGAAGCTTTCAGATCTCTGTGAGTTACTTGATATCGCCTACTAGGTCATTAGCAGGAAAAAGGAAGGCACATGTCTATTATCAGTTTGACAGGGAAAAGAGGAATGTCCTTCACAGACACCAGCAAGTCTCTGACCTCATCCCATTCCCCAGTGCTCAGTCTCACTTGGCCCCCAAACTGCTGCTCTTTCTTGTCTGGTTTTTTTTTTTTAATGATATGGATGAAGAATATCAACTTAAATATATAGTCATGTCTCTTCGAATCCCAAGAGTACATATAAAAATAGCAACATAGGTTCATTGAAGGTTTACTTTGACCCAGACATCATCATATTGGATCATTACGACAATACTTTAAAGGCATCCACTGTCACTGCTCTAGAATCTCACTACCAAATGCCAGACCCCAGAAGGTTCTCCATATCCTATGTTCTGACACCTGCCTACGACTACAACGACAAAACCAACCCAATCCATCTTCTATCAGGGTAGACCTGTAAGTGGCAGTGATATCTTACTGTTTCAGCACAAGCCAGTAATTTTTTTTTTCTTTGTTTTTGAAGCTGGGGACCGAACCCAGGGCCTTGCACTTGCTACGGAAGTGCTCTACCACTGAGCTAAATCCCCAACCCCACAAGCCAGTAATTTAACATGAAACAAAAAGTAAAGTATAAAAACTGCAAAACATAGGCTGGGCATTGGTGGCATAGGCCTTTAAACTCAGCACTTGGGTGGCAGAGGTTGGTGGGTCTCTGTAGTTCTAGGCCGGCCTGGTGTAGGCTGGGGTGCGGCAGGGGAAAGGATAGGGATGAGGGGGTAGGGGGCGGGGGGGGGGGGTGAGGGGGACTTGCAAAAGACTGCAGTAGGTAGCACATTTTCCACAGCTGTCATGCACACTCCAGCTAGTCTCCAGAGACTCGTTTGATAAAATCAAACCTCTACTACCCACATGCAAACCAGTCATCTAAGTATCCAGCTCATACAGTTGCCCATATGTGGTCCTGTAATTATTCCATTTGGACTGAAGACTGTAGATTACTCTTTGTCCTGTCAGCAGACTTCTGCCCCCAGGAGGCTAAGTACGAAACCACAGCTAGGTAAACCACTGCTGCCAGGACCCGAGGATTTACAAAAAGGCATTTTTTTTTAATGCCATCAGTTAACCCTTCGGAACATTTAGCATTAAATTCTCCATTTGTATTTCAAGGACCAACACTACCCAATTTGGTGCATTGTTTAAAGGTTTAACTCGGATTTTCAATTCCCTAGCTGTCACCTAATATGTTCATGAACTTGGGTAAATTAACCACGGGAAAAATTAATAAAGTCGGCAACAGAGGTTTGTGGAGACAGGATTGTGGGAATTCGGTGTACTATGCGGAAGCTCTTAACGGAAAACCTGGAGCAATTTCGCAGACGACAGCTAACAAGTGTAAAAAAAAAGTTTTATATTTATTAAACTGCAAGCTATAATAATTACTAGCTCTCATTACCGTTGGTCTGACTTTTGTTATTGGTATTGTCCGGTTTCATAAAGGGAAACTAGCCAAGGCTCAGAATTCTACAGCACCAAGCGAAAACAAAGAAAGTCAACAACACTTTGCTTTTCACCTGCCTACCCTACGCTCAGCTTCACTCTTGCCCCCGCCCTACGTCGGCCACTGCTCCGCTGGTCCCCACCCCCGCCCAGCCCAGACCCCCCCAACCCAGCCCAGCCCCCCCGCCCAGCCCAGCTTAGCCCACACACCCCTGGCCCAGCCCTACCCCCGCTCTCCCAACCCTCACACCCTGCCACCACCACCACCCCCCAGCCCTCTACCCCATCTCCACCCCCAGTGAGACTGCTCCCTCCCCAACCCCTCACAAAACACGCTCCAGCCCTAGTCCGGTTGGCCCGGCTCCAAGATACGCGCAGCACTGAGGTCACGCCCCTTCTGGAGACTAAGCCCCTCCCACATACAGCTTCCGTCGCAGAGAGGTACATAGAGGTTGCTTATTGGCTGCTAGCAAAAACTCTCCTCTTTTCATTAGTAGATACCGTCCGGGTCGAAGTTCCACGGAAGATGCTCTTAGCAGCTTGGGCTGAGGGTCACAGGCACGTGGACTTCCGTTTCCGGTGTGTCCTGCAGCCATGGCCACCGCCAGGGCATCGAGATTTCTGCTGCTGTTCTGCAGATCGTGCCGCAGCCTTCGAGGACCCCAGTCCCGAGTAAGTGCATCTTCCTCTGCTGGCGGAGAACTGGGTTTCCAGAGACATCTCTCGGAGGAGCAGCGACCTCGGCGATGCCTCGGACAGCAAGCACCTGCAACTTTTCTGTTTCTTTCGCTGTCTGCAGGCATTCGCTGCCCTTGTGCCCGGTGTGTCCCAGGTAGACAACAGGTCCGATTTCCTGGGGAAGAAGCCCCATCGCAAGCATCCGGGCATCCTGCATCTTCCGCACGTACATCTGCCGCAAGCACTGACTGACGCCGCGCAGTTACTGCTTCTTGGTGAGAAACTGCGGGAAGGGGAAACCAGGAAAACAAAACGAGGTCAGCACGATGCGGTGACTCTTTCTATCTGTGACCGCAGAGAGACCCAAGCGCAGTGTAGAGAAGCAGGTGCAAGCACTCACCAACTATCTCTGGAGCCGACATTTACCAGTAGAGCCGGAGGAGTTGCAAAGACGGGCCGCCTATCTTGAGAAGAAATTTCTGGAAAAACAAGGTAGGGGCTTAAGGCTAAAAGTAAACCAGATAGAAATGTCAATGAGAAGTTAGGAATAAGGACTAATTTAAATCTCTCAGATGAATGCTGCCGTTTCTTATTTGATGCTGTAGTAACAGCCCTACTAAATGATGCCCTCCTAGAAGGCAGATAGAGCCACAGGTTGGGGAAAGAGATTCGGGAAAGGTCAGAAGTTTAGGTCTTTGGATTTTCTTGATTTTTTTTCCCCCACCTCTGCAAGTCAAATAGATTACCACTATATTTTGAGTCCGGCGACTAAAGGCCATATGGCTGTCCAGTAAGTGCGAAACCCACTTCAGGGATAGAAAATGATTACATTTCAGATTAATTTTTAAGACTATGAACTTCTTATTGCAAATTTGCCCTTTACTAACCCTGTACTCCCTGCACTCCTCACAGTACTTGGTTAAGGGTAGTGTCTTAGTGTTCTGGTTTTTTGTTTGTTTTAATATTTATTTATTATATATGAGTATACTGAAGCTGTCTTCAGACACACCAGAAGAGGGCACCAGATTCCATTACAGATGGTTGTGAGACACCATGTGGTGGCTGAGATTTGAACTCAGGACCTCTGGAAGAAGAGTCAGTGCTCTTAACCGCTGAGCCATCTCTCCAGCCCGTGTTCTGTTGTTGAAGAACCATCACGGCAACTCTTAGAAAAGAAAGCGTGGGGCTGGGGATTTAGCTCAGTGGTAGAGCTCTTACCTAGGAAGCGCAAGGCCCTGGGTTCGGTCCCCAGCCCCGGAAAAAAAAAAGAAAGCGTTTGACTGGGGCTGGCTTACAGTTTCAGAGGTTTAGTCCATTGTTGGTGTGACAGCACGCAGGCAGACGTGGTGCTGGAGAAGGAACTGAGAGTTCTACAGGATCTGTAGGTTTGCCCTTGCCATGGCCTTTTGAAACCTCAAAGCCCACCTCCTAATTCTTTCAAATAGTGCCACTCCCTAGTGACCGAGTATTCCAATCCACTAGCCAATGGGGACCAAATCGGGGCCATTCTCATTCAAACCACCACAGTAGGTGTTTGTAGTACTTTGCCCAGTGGTACAGATCTCCACACAGTCACGAGACTTGGATTTTCAAGCCTCTTTCTATAGTAATAATTGAAGATGTCTCACTCCTAAGTATAAGGGGCGGAAAAGTCCATAAAGGCGCCCTTATCGTAGCTTTTAAATTTTTACCACATGGGCAAGAGAGGTGATACAGAGTGGAAAAGCACTCGCCACCAAACCTGACGATGACCTTCTCTGCCAAGTGGGTGGACGTGAGAACCGAACCAGACCTCTACTCACACGATAAATGAATATAAAGAATGTTTTCATTTTTATCAGGCTTCTGCCTGCTGTGAAGCAAAACTCGGAAGGGTTAAGTTGGCTAAACTAGTATTTTAGCAGTCCGGATACTATTAGGTAGGTACTGCGTAGGCCAGATACTGTTGGATACACTCTGACGGTGGTGGCCCTCAGTCTTACCACGCTTCCCTGAAGTTTTGGCCTCTTTCTCAGACTTTGAGCATTTTCTTGGGGCAGGGAGGTGTGCACCACATGGGATCTGAGCGATTCTCAGAGGTCCTCACCTCCAGTCCTTTTCGCCCCAGACTCAACTCAGACAGAGGAAAAACTTCGTGAGGCGGTACTGCACGCCCTGCGCAAAACTACCTACCACTGGCAGGAACTCAGGTAAGGACTTACAGGAAGGGTACAAAGAAGACATGTTTTGAGCAGAACTGAAGAGCCCATCACCTCTCTGTTTGAGAAAACTGTCTGAAATCTTCTGTACTAGAAGGTGAAAGGACTGACCGGAAGAGTCCTTGACATGTACTTTGTTTCATAAACTTTAGAGGGTATCTGGGGCTGGGTTATTTCCTAGGGAGGATTGACAATCTGACATTATTATTATTGTTGTTGTTGTTGTTGTTGTTGTTGTTGTTGTTGTTGTTGTTATTATTATTATTATTATTATTATTATTATTATTATTATTATTATGGCAGCTACAATGAAGAACTGAGCCTGATCTATATGGCAGCAAGATTGGACGGTGGTTTTGCTGCAGTTTTCAGGGCATTCCATGAGGTAAAAAATCTCTCCGCATCCAACCTGACCCCCTTTATCATTGATTTTGTTTTCTGTAAATTAGTCTTCTGTGGTAGGAGTTCTTAGACACATTAATGGTTCTATTTATCCTTTGGAAAAAAAAAATCCTGCGGCCCAACAAAGGTTAGAATCACCCAGGTGTTTCCTAACCGAGAGTATGTTTTAGCGAATCTCACAAGTGCGTTCATCTCTCTCCTCTGTCACAGTTCCCTGATAGTCGCTAAAGCCCTGATTGCTATTCTGTGTCTCCTTCAGATCCAGGCTCGAATCCCAGAGTTCCAGCCACAGACGTTGATGGACTTCGGGTCTGGCACTGGTTCTGTTGCCTGGTAAATAACTTTGTTAACCCTTAGCCCTATCAGGTCTAACTCTAGAGCAGTAGTTCTCAACCTGTGGGTCGCAACCCCCTTTGGCAGTTTGACTACCCTTTCACGGGGGTTGCATAACAGATACCCTGCATATCGGATATTTCCACTGTGATTCATAACAGTAGCAAAATTACAGTTCTAAAGTAGCCACGAGAATAATGTTATGGTTCGGGGGCGGGGTGTCACCACAATGTGAGGAACTACATTAAAGAGTCGAAGCATCAGGAAGGCTGAGAACTCCTGCCCTATGAGTCAGATTTCATATTCCACCTCAGTGTCAGGAAACTGGGATACTACAAGAACAAAACAGTTGCACCTAAAACTGTCGCTGCCCTCAGATTAGAAGGCGGCATTTGGGTTAAGGTCAGAAGGAGCACAGGAAAAAGGTTCAGTACTTGAGTTAAAGGAGAAAGAAATTTAGCGGAAGGAATGGACTTTTTTTATATACCATCAGAATCTTTATGTCTACAGATCAGTTTTTGAATCATCGCCCTTCTATTTCAGAAGTTGTAAATCCCTTCAGGAAGTAAAGTCATACTGTTAGATAATCTGTTTTAATGTAAAGCCATGATTCCACAGAGGTTAGATGGTCAGATGATCTGTTGTAACGCCATGATTCCCGAGGGTAGGGTTGAGGACAAGCGGGACTCTTGGAGGAATGAGTCTGACATAAGAACTGGTGTTTTTCACCTTGCCCGCCTCAGGGCTGCTCATAGTACTTGGGGCCAGAGCCTGCGTGAATACGTCTGTGTGGACCGTTCAGCTGCCATGTTGGGTCTAGCTGAAAAGCTCCTTAAAGGTGAGCCAAGCTGTAACCCAGGACTTTCCAAAGCTAAGGGGGGAGAGGGAAGTGTTTCATTGGGACACTGAGAACACCGTTAATTAAGACAACCAGGTTTCCTTGCATTGCTATAGTGGAACAGTGCTAGAGTCCTTTGTGGGACCGCACCGCGGTTGGAAGGCGTCTGTAGATCGCCCGTTTTTAGTGATACTCCCTTCCAGCCCTGCACCTCTCGTCCCAGGCATGTCTCTTAATGGAGTCTGAACTTGTGGCTGTAAAGTCCGTGTTCACTCTTGGCTTCCGTCTTTCTTCCATAGGTGGTTCAGAATCAGGGAAGCCCTGTATCCCAGGTGTCTTTTTCAGACAGTTTCTACCTGTGTCACCCAAGGCAAGTAGCAAGTAGGCTGTTGTCAGATACACTGTGACAGACAGACAGCTATGGCCTCAGCCGCTAAACCCTTCTGTGTTAGAAGATAAAAGAAGCAATAGAAGACATTTAAAACTCACGTGCACAGCTGTAATCGCATCACTCGGGAGATGAGTCAGGAGGATTGCTGGGAGTTCAGGTCCAGCACGGTTACGTAATAAGACACCGGGGTCAGGAGGATTTAGAGGCCAGGACTTTGCTGTACTTTTGGATAGGGGGATATCAGGTCTGAGTGTCCCTCGTCTTGGTCCTCAGGTCCAGTTTGACGTAGTAGTATCAGCCTTCGCCCTCAGTGAACTACCCAGCAGGGCCGATCGCACTGAGGTACTTCAGAACTTGTGGCGTAAGACAAGCCATTTTCTGGTGAGTTGAAATCCCTCCGCCACATGTTTTTAAAGCGTCTTTGTGGTCCTGTGCCTTTTCCTCTCGTCATCATCTAGTGTCTTTCCCTTTATAGATGTGTGCGCTTCCTTAGGGTATCCGTCCCCCTTTCACACAGTGCCCCCTTCCCTCTGCCAGTGCCCCGACCGACTGACAGCTGTTTCATGGGATGCCGAGTGGCTGCTTATTTTCTGTCTTTTTAAACAGGTATTGGTGGAGAACGGAACAAAAGCTGGGCACCGACTTCTCATGGACGCCAGGAACCTGATCCTCGGGGTAAGGTCCCTTGTGTTCAGTCCTTACCTTTCTGACATAAGTTACTCTTACTCCCTGGCGAGCTGGCGACTGTCACCCACTTACACTGATGACTCAAGGATGAGACACACAAAGTCATGATTCAGCAAGTGGTTGGCAAATGAGGGTTTCTGGGTCAAATGCAGCCCAGAACCTGTTGCCTTAGGAGCTGTACATGTTCGTGAATGGGATAACTTTCACACAGCAGGCCGCAGCGCGGAGCACCTTAGAAACAGGTGTTGCTTGCTCTCTGGATGACTTAAAAACTACTTTGCTGACTCCTGACTGAAGGTGTTGGTGAACCTTGTCTCAGGGAATCAGTGTGAGCCAATATGGAATCCTAAATGTAGTTGTGCCAGAGTGAGAGTGTTTCGGCTGGAGGCTGCTGATGAAAGAGTAGGTCCGTGTGTCAGCTTACCTCAGTGAACACGGTTTGTCAATATTGGAATTACTGTGAGGCGGCTTCAGTTCGCCAGCCGCAGAGGGTGGACTGTGAAGACAGATCAGGGTTCAGCAGCACTTCTTGATTTCAGGACAAAGAGAAGTCGCCCCTGGACCTGCGACCTAGCTTTGTCTTTGCCCCAGTAAGTACTGCTTCCCCCTGTCCTGCTGCCCAGATCCAGGCTTCATTGTAGTCCGTGAAGAGCACTCTACACCCCCTCCAATGGTTCCCTCTGCCTTCCCAGCCCCTTGTCCCCCTTGCTCCCTCCCTCCTGACCCCTCTTGACTTTAAATGTATTTAATTTTACTTTTCGCTGGTGCATGAGGTGTATGGGGGTACATGTGAGCCATGTGGAGGTTAGACAGCTTTCAAGAATCTGCTCTTTCCTTCCTCTGGAATTTGAGGGGGTCAGATCCAGATGAGCCTTCTCCCCAGCCTGTTACATTACTGATGGATCTTACATGTGTTTGCAGTGTCCCCATGAACTTCCTTGTCCTCAGCTGAACGCCGCCAAGTCCCTGGCCTGTAGCTTCTCCCAGGCCTATCAGCCTATCCCCTTTCACTGGGTATGTATCCCTGGAGTGCTGTGCAGGTGAGATGGCCTAACCTAGGCGAACAGAATAACCTGGAGCTCTGTGTGACTTATAGTATGAGGGAGGACTTCAGGCATGCAGAGGGAAGGGAGCTATGGTTCATTCCCTCTGAACAGCTCCATATTCTTCTTGTAGAATAAGAAACCAAAGGAGGAAACGTTCTCCATGGTAATCCTTGCCAGGGGTTCTCCAAAGGAAGCTAACCGCTGGCCCCGAATCACGCAGCCTGTTCTTAAACGGCCTCGCCATGTGCATTGTCACCTCTGTTGTCCAGATGGGCACATGCAGCACGCTGTGGTCACAGCCCGTCGGCACGGCAGGTAGAGGAGATACGGCCATCTGAGTGAGTGTAGCAAGAGCCCGCAGCCCACTGAACACCTCTCTCTCTCTCACGCCGCAGGGATTTATATCGCTGTGCCCGCGTCAGCTCCTGGGGAGACCTTTTACCTGTGATCTCTCCATCCGAGTTTCCTCCTCCGTCCCCGGCTGAAGAGCCCCCTGAGAGTTGACAAGGATATTCCTCCGTCACACCTGCCAAGGGCAAAGCTACCTGGTCCAGGAAGACAGCTCTGGTACCCCTGTGCTTGTATTTGTTTGAAATTTTAATAATAAATGTTTTTAAAGAACAGAGGTGGATTTTATGACTGCTTAAAGATACGGGGTCGGTTGTCCTGGCCTGTCTGTAATGAAGAGAGTGCAATGTCAGTGTAGAGAGACCTCACTGCTTCAAAGAGACACTTCCTTGAAAGACATGGAGGATGGTGGGGAAAGACACACTGGCCCTGTGAGAGACTCAGCAGGGCTCACCCACTGGTCATGCGGGCCTCCTGAGAGGGAACTAGCAGTTAGCCGACTCCTTTACTGGTTTCTTTCCCTGGAGTTTGCCTCATATTTCCCTCAAGGTTAATCTAGTCAGACACTTCTGTTTGTTTGGTTTGTTTCCATTTCCTGTTTCCATGCTAGAACAACCCCAGTTCACAACAAGAAACGTTAAGCCCCAAAACAAGAGGCTACCTACCAGTGAGGCAAGGGTACCTCAAGTCTGCCCCTGCACAGCAAGCATAATTCCGAGCTATAAGGGAAGGCACGGAAGAGGGCTGGGGGCAAGCAGATAATATCACAGGCTTTGATAAAGGTCAAGGCTTTTAGATCTCTTGGCACTGAGGGACATCTGGTAGACCATTCAGGTCCAGCAATCTGAGGTCCAGCACGTGAGGTCCAGCACGTAAAGCTTGTAAATTTTCTTGTATGATGAAAGTGACAAGATTAACAGTTGATAATTCTAGGACTAGATGTCAACAGGGACATGGCAGAGCTTACCTTGACTAAAACAAAGAATGTGTTGTTTGTTTGAAGTTTGTGGGTTTCCTCAAACTTTAAAGATAAAAAAAAAGTGTTTTAAGTTTTTATATAAGAGAAAAAAGCAATTGACTGATTTCACTGGGGGATATGGGGAGGGCTTCATCACAGAAACAGAAGTGACAGGTGGGGCATAGTAGCCCAAGGCTTTGGAGAAGCAGAGGCAGGTAAATCTCAGTTTATCAAGGCTAGCCTGGTCTACATAGTTCCAGGCTGGCCAGGGCTACACAGTGAGACCCTGGGTCAAAAAAAAAAAAAAAGTGACAGTATCCATGTTGTAACAGTAGGGAGAGAGAGAGAGAGGGAGGGGGAGAGAGGGAGGGAGAGAGAGAGAGAGAGGGAGGGAGGGGGAGGGGGAGAGAGGGAGGGAGGGAGGGAGGGAGGGGGAGAGAGGGAAGGAGGGAGGGAGGGAGAGAGAGAGAGAGAGAGAGAGAGAGAGAGAGAGAGAGAGAGAGAGAGAGAGAAAGAGAACAGATCCCTGGGAATTTCCATGCCTGGAGCTATTTTTCTAGAGTTAGAGGAAAGGGGACTCTCTTTGCTTGCTAATTCACACAGAAGAGTAGCAACTCCACCCCCTTTACCCTCAGGTGGCCCCAAATCCTCTCTGAAAGGGTTCAGTTCAAGTATCAGCAGAGCAACCTGTAAGACTTAGGATGGGGTAGAGCAAGCCTATGGAAGGCTTATATTAAATGTCCTGACCATGGCAGGACCAAATTAACATAACTGGGACCTAACTACCATAGGTTGTTACACTTGAGGTCAGATCAACCCCAGACATGAACTAAGAGTCC